>NC_056614.1:17389668-17727793 GCF_018340385.1 Cyprinus carpio | reverse complement strand
AGTGTTTGCATGTGTATAATAGTGGCTTGTTTGTACATTTAATAACTGTGAATGTGTGTGTACTTGTGTGTGAGAAAGACTCACGCTGCGTGCAGTAGAGGCCGGTCCAGCCCAGGCTGCACCTGCACTCTCCGTCGTAGGCACTACATTGGGCTCCGTTGTGACAGTTACATGAGTTCAAGCAGTCAGGGCCCCACTGGCCTATGGGACAAACTGCGGAGCCAGAGACACGTCAAATGAAGACTAACACACATGTGTAAAACGCATCTAAATGCACATTTACAGGCCCCTAATTGACATAACATGTATACAAAATGATGCATTTGATGTAAAACTTGCATGTTTTGCAAATAAAATGTGGTAGAGCGAAAATAAAGAGGAAATCACATCGAAATGAGGGCCATAGCTACAGTATAAGCTGAAATTGTCACTGTTGGGAATTAATAATTGAAATCCCTCAGCCAGTACTCACCCCTTCACTTACAGCAAACAGTGTTAGATTAACAGCGCGAGAGGGGAGGGGGGCGCGAGGGCGAGCGATAAATTCCCCGGGACATTGTTGCTCTCGTCTCTATTTCATATTGCCGCTCTCTTGCGCTGTGTAAATTATTGAGAGTGTGCTATCAAGTAATTTATTGAAGAAATTGTTGGTCTTGTGGGGTATTTGGCAAAGAAAAATGGACGTGGTCATGATTTACGTGGCACTATGCCATGAGATATGAGACAAATGGATGAAAATGGATGGGAAAGAGTAGTAGGATAAAACACTAAGACTGGGACAAATAAAAGAAGGTGGAACTGAAAATGCAAACAAAGAAAAGGACAAGTTCGTACTCTGTGAACAGTCGTCTCCAGTCCAGCCTGGGAAACATTGGCAAGAGCCGTCAATGGGGTTGCAGGTGCCATTGTTAGTGCACACGCAGATCTCAGCACAGGCTTTCCCGTATTTGCCACTGGGACACACTGACGGGACAAAAACAGACATAACACAGACACAAACACAACACTTAAACCCGTGAGTCATTCATTCAATGGTAATCACAGCATATCTGGAGGATGCTAACAATAATTTTACTCCGAAGAACACTGATCTTAGTTCACAGTAATGTTATTGTGTTTTTGAGTTAAATATTTGCATTCAAATTACATATCTTTCTAAATTACATATCCTTCTGAAATAGCTTTTGCTTTCAGTGAAATAAAGGTGAAGTGTGTCAGCAGTGGCACTAAACAATTTAAGATTGAAATGATGAAAAATAATGATTATTTCCCAAACTTGAATACAGCCCCACCCCGTCAACCATTCTTTTGAAAAGACTAAATGCTCTTATATTCACCAAGGCTGCATTTATTTGATTAAAATTCCAGTACAAAACAGTAATATTATGAAATATTAATGCAACTTAAAATAACTGTTTTTTATGTATTTTATTTAATGTATTTCAAAATCCATTTCATATATATATATATATATTATGTAACATTATAAATGTCTTTACTGTCACTTTTGATCCATTTAATGAATCTTTATTCAAGTATTAATTTATTCAGTGATGTTAAATATTTTTTCTGACATAAAACTTTTGGATTTTTAGGTAAAGGTAATTATAGTGTCTCAATAAAACTTTACTGTAACATATTTCAAATCACCTTTAAAACTTTTCAAAGATCAAAATGCGTCATTGTAAGATCTATAATAGTTCTGCATGAGTAGTAACTGATGATAAACCAGAGTGACACGTGCAGGAGTGATTGTAAGTCATGTCTGTGTGCACTTCAAAGATGAATCACCCTTCAAACATGTGCTTCTGTCACACTGTCCAATTATCCATCTTTGCCAGCTTTGCTCGGCACAGTCAAGAAAAGGGTCGACTGATGTACTACGAAATTAAAAATAGAGCTTGTGTACATTTTTAATAAAATGAATATTTCACCAAGCTCTGACACTTGCCTCAATTAGAAATTTTTGGTTTAGTTTAAAGCCCATCATGTTTTTCACCCCTCTCTATCTTCTAGTTTCGGTGAGTTCACAGCAAGGTACATACAATGGGATGCGTCCCTTGTGGAAGACAACGCATATGTCTTCAGCTTCTCATGAGAGTTGAAATACCGCAACACAACAGAGTGTGATGTTGCAATCAGACAGTTCGTCCACTGAGGTGAAGCTGAAGCTAAATCTTTGTGCCACTGGCTTTTAATAATTATATTTCCACACTCTTCTCATTTTGTGGAAACTCTTTCAACTAACTCAAAGCTTCCTCTTATTAGTTAGTGGCCCCCTCATGTCACGAGCTCCGTTTCATTCCAACTGTGACTAGCTGAAGTTCATTAGCTCGTTCTGAGATGAGTGAACGTGGGCTTAAGACATCGGAGGACACCGGCATAAACCAAACTACAAAAAAAGTAGGTATGTGGGCTAGCCACGATCCCCCCGAGGCCTGCCTTTCTTCCAGTAATTATGATCTGGACAAATTAAAACAACCCTTTTCTCGAACCTTTTCCTTCTTTGCCTTTAACATATTAAATATTTATTCACAAGACGGCTCTGAAAGCAATGAAAGTGAATTCTATATATTCATACTGCATTTTCTTAATTCATGAAAAGACTGGTTAATTATTATGAGATGGTCTATCTATATTTCATCTGGACGTCCCAGTTGGGGGCTGTGGAGTGGGAAGTGAGTGTTAGGGTTTATTAGTTTGAGTTAAAAATCTGCCTCATTGACCTGAAACTTCACTCAGAATCCTGTAATTATGTATACTTGTATATAACAGTCAACATAGAGTGAATATTTACAGTGCTCTCTTCGGACAGTGATGAGCTTCATTTGAAAAACTTTTAAAAAGTGAAAAACACAGTAGAGAAACGATCCCTTAAAAAAAGTATATGCAGGGTTTATTCTGGTCAAACCCTACTGGTAGAAAGTCATAACAATGACATTTTCATTGCATCTTTCTCCACTGACAGCCATTCAAAAGTTACTATGCTTTCTGACGAAACAAATTTGTTTTTCACGCAACATACAGTATATGCAGATATATCATTATATTACAGTAGATGTTTTGCCATCAGCCAGAGATGGCAGATTTCAAACTGCGCACTTCTCAGGGAGGGGGTTATCCATAAGCAGCACAGCTGAACGGGAATGATGAATGGGAATGTTAACGGATAGCACTCTCCAGGTATTATAGACCTCCTAGACATAAATCTTGAAGCATGATATTAGTGGAAATTAACAAATTATTGTCTCTACGCTGTCTCTGGTTTTCCACAGGAGCTCAACAAAAATGGAAAGCGGTGATATCGACCTGACTCTTCAGTGTTTGTCTCGCTCAGAAGAATGAGCTCAGCAATATTTAGATTTCCTCTGAAGGTTATTTGTCAGAGTGTCAGTGATAATGCCAATTATTTTCAGTACGGTGGAGCCGCAGAGTCAGCGTGGCGTTCTACGGATGGGCATGTTGCCAATGGCAGAGCACAAACACACAGAATGGCATAACATGCCACGCCGGTCGAGTACAGCTCATTTCAGTGACAGGTAGGGTGAGAGGGGTAAATTTTTATTCATGTGCATCATTTATGCATATAATCTCCAACAGAACCGCAATATCATCATTACATACCAGTCAAAATGCATGCCAACAATAAATGACAGCGTCTATCCATTTGTGCTTCCTAAAGAGTGCACAATCCAGCCGCATAATTTAATCTACATAACAATCGATTCTGGTTCACTCTGGTTCATCAGCAGGGGAAGTAGCAACTAGAAGGAAAGACCTTTGATGTCATTACAGTTTGTGTGAATTGCTTCCAGAAGAGTCACCTGCTTATATGGGTCTGAATCATGCATTTTTAAAATGTGAGGAAATAATCTTCAGATAGATTTTCTCAGCCAAAATTTTCACTGGACCAACCACAAAAATGCTAATAAATGATTTTATTATAAGCAATGTACTTGTATAGATATTTTAAAAGTACAAGTAAATGTTTTCTTTTAATGATAAATACTGATACTTAAAAAAGATAAATTTACACCAAAATAATACTAAAATTAGTATTATTATTTTTTAAACAAAGATATATATATATATATATAGCTATAAGTAAAACTCCACAACAACTATAATTCATTAACACACTGTTGCTGCAAAATGACTTTTTCTTGATTTTTCCATGACTATAACTATAAGTCATTCTCACAATATCGAAAAAAACTTGTCTTAATCTATGTCAGCCAGTTAGACAATGTTACATTGGTGACAAGTTTAAATCAGCAGAATTTGCAACAACACTGTTCAATACCCAAAAAAGTTTTCAAGGCATTATAATTACTGACAGCAACATTTTCATCAGCTGGCCAGAAACATTTTCACATTGGCCCCTGAGAGTTGTGCAAAAAGCAAAAAAGTCCACCAGAACTCCAAATTGTGTGTTAGCAACAAGAATGTGTCAACAGTTTTGCACAAACTGCATATTTCTGGCACATTATCATGAGAAATGGATGCCTTAGTGTATTGATTCAGTCATAGTGTGTTTCCAATGAAAAAATACTGTAATTATAGTAAAGGTAGCTGGACAGTGATGTGACCATACTTCTCTTGTACGTCTCTCCAGGCACAACTAGCCTCCAAGAATCTGTAGTGAGGTCCGTGGGTGAGAAGGAGAGAAACATAGAGAGAGAAAGCAGAGAAACAGAGGGAGAAGAACGAGAGCTACTTGCCTTGGTTGCAAAGCGAGCCGAAGAAGCCGGCCAGGCACTCACAGTGACCCGTGACGTGGTGGCACGGCCCTGTGCTGTGCACACACTGTGGGCATGACTGGCTGCAGCGGTGCCCGTAGAAACCAGGAGGGCAAACTGTCACGGGGCAAAGGACAACAAGGGGAGGAGAGGAACAAAACAGAAAGGACAACAGAGATTTGGAAGGAAAGATAAAGTGGGAAAGCAAGAAATGACAAATTAGAGATTAGACACTTAATAAATGGAAAATATGAATACAAATATGTATTATTACACTGAAGGACTTAGCGAACATACAGGCAAAGTTACAAAAATATTGTATAAAGCAGTTCACATTCGTACATAATTCAGAAACATCAATATTTTTGTCCTGCTATTCAGTAAAATAAAATCTTATGTACTCTACCATTCAAAAGCTTTGGGTCAGTATTTTTGTTTAATAAATAGTAATAAATTACTATATGTGACCCTGGACCACAAAACCAGTCATAAGTAGGACAGGTATATTTGTAGCAATAGCCAACAATACTTTGTATTGGTCAAAATTATCAATTTTTCTTTTATGCCAAAAATCATTAGGATATTGAGTAAAGATCATGTTCCATGAAGATATTTTGTAAATGTCCTACTGTAAGTATATCAAAACTTATAAGTACTGCTAAGAACTTCATTTGGACAACTTTAAAGGCAATTTTCTCAATATTTAGATTTTTATTTTGCATCCTCAGATTCCAGATTTCCAAACAGTTGTATCTCAGCTAAATCTTGTTTTATCCTAACAAACCGTACATCAATTCAAACTGACCCTTATGACTGGTTTTGTGGTCCAGCGTCACATACATTTTTTAAACATATTAAAATAGAAAGCTGTTATTTTCAGTTCTAATAATATTTATCTTCTTTATTTTTGATCAAATAAATGCAGCCTTGATGAGCATATGAAAATCTTACTGAGCTCAAAGTTTTGAATGGCAGTGTATAAAAATATACGTTAGCAATTCATTTAACAGACTTGAAACATTACAGTAATGTTACAATCTATTGCCACTTGAGGTCTGAAAGCTCGTTCTCACTCCAGGTGCTAGCGTTTAACCCTAAACCACGGAGCCACTGTCACCTGTACAACTAATATAGGCAGAAATAATGAGGGGGTTTTGTCGTCCTCATGGTCAGGCTCATTGTTCCACAGAGCATGAGGGCTCAGTCTGTCTCTGTCACTCAGCTCTGTCCAAGACGGGAGCTTCTGTGGGTCATTTTTCTTCATTAGAGTCTTGATTTGCTTTAATTGCTGTAGCTTTGTGTATTGCAGGAGAGTAGTGTGTGCTGACCCTTCCACCCTGGGTGGCGGGCCTTTGTAATTAAGATAATTGTACAACAACGAACAGTGTGGTGAAGATTAATCGCATTCCCTTTCTTTTCTCGCTGCAATCTTTGAACACACACTTGCATACACATCTCCTTACTGGGTGAATCTCAAGAAACATGTCTGGATCATTTTTCACCCCACAATCAAGAGACATAAATAATAAATTATATTTTACATAAAGAAAATTCTATTAAGATTTTTTAGCATTTTGACACCCTATATTTTCCTATTCTACTTTCAATGTAACATGAAAACAAAATTACAATATCTAAAATTGTAACTGAATTTGGCAACATAGAAGTATTCATTATATATATGCATCATGTTGTACATATTGTACTCCCTTTAATTTATGCAGTTTTTATATAAAAAACATTGTATTCCAGTGTTTCTTTTAACTTTATGGATTATTCCAGTTTGAATTTTTATTTTATTATTATTAGTATTTTAAGTATTTTTTAGCTCTAATAAAGTAAAACATACTATTAAAACAAGAATGGGAATACAATGAGATTCAGTGACAATAATAGAACATTACAGAAAAAAATCTGAAAAGTAAAACTAAAATGTTAGGTAAAATATATTTACTAATTTTATTTATTAAAATTTTTTTCAATGAAAACCAACAGAAAAACAGAATGACAGATTGATAGCAAGATGCTGAAAATTCAGCTTTGATCACATCACTTATTTTAAATAGTAAAAATATTTCATAATATTATTGCTTTTGCTGTATTTGTGATCAAATAAATGCAGGCTTGGGGAGCAGAAGAGAATTCTTTAAAAAAACATTAAAAATCTTACTGTTCAAAAATGTGTGTGTGTGTGTGTGTGTGTATATGTATATATATATATATATACACACACACATATGTAAACATTAACAGAATAAACAAGTATATTTATTTGTAAAGTGAACTTAATCTATATTGAATGTCTGTTGTTTATTAGATAGATAGATAGACTTTTTCATATACAGACTATATTTGATCCTTGAAAATGACCAGCAATCAGTCAGCTTATCTGTTGAGGGCACAGTGTGGTAAAGAGAAACAGCAAGAGCAAATCAGTGTCTTAAGAAGCAGACCCTTGAGAGCCTGAGTAAACACTTCTCCTCATGGAGAGGCTGATGAGAGCCCCACATGGACACTGCATCTCTACAGCGATCCAGGCCTGAAGTGATTAAGACTTGTGTGATTAAAGATTTACTCGCACGTTCATGACTCTTCACTAAGTGCTTCCCTCTTCAACCGTCCCCACTCCACTCCCAGAGGGTCACCGTCTGGATGTAACAGTCGTGACCCCCTCTCATCCCACCAGTTGTTTATCATCTCAGTTGAAGTGTGTTCAAATAAACCACTTACGTGACAGGCTTTGAGAAGGTGACATTGTGTTAAGAGTGTCACTGGAAGGAGAACGGAAGTTGACAGGAAGCTTACTTCTCTTGCAGGAAGTCCCGCGGTAGCCAGGAGCGCACACGCAGGTCCCGTCTTCAGGAGAGCAGGAGCCTCCGTTCTGGCATGAGCAGGTCATGGAGCAGTTAGGCCCCCAGAACCCTTGAGGGCAGATGCTGTCACAGTGGATGCCTGTTAAAACAAATGAGGGAAGTATCACTTCATGTTCTCCATGTGCTTACATATTTACTATTATAGCAGAAAACAGAAGTGGGAATAGATGCAGGAAAGCAAAACAAACAAAAGCAAAATAAATCAGATGCTTGTCTGGAAAAGAGACACGTGTGATGGGGGATGCCTGAACCTTAAGGGCACTGTTTTTGTAGTAAGCTAGTATCGCATTTTCTATTGGAACAGCAACAGAGTACCAAGCAGGCTTCTCTGAAAGTCCTGGTTTCCAAAGCGTGGGGTGTGTGTAGGTTCAGGCATCTCTTGGCCGCAGCACTGGGCCGCTCTGTGCTGTGCTCTGTATGTATTTTTGATCAGACTGGGCCTCCCTGCCAGTGCAGAGTGTTCATTAACAGGGCCAAGTCCCTCGAGTGGATGAGCCTCCTCTCCCATTCTCTTTCAGCTGGTTTGTGTGTAGAGTTCCACTAGGGACACGCTCAAGTACGCACACTCACATGCACACACAAATATATAAAGAAGAGACCTACTCATATATTATGTAAACAAAAACTTTTATTTCGGATGCGATTAACCGTGATTATTTGTTTGACAGCACTGAATATGTATATATATATATATATCTGAAATAAAAGTTTTTGTTTACATAGTATATGAGTGTGTACTGTGTATATTTATTATGTATATATAAATACAAACACATGCATGTATATATTTAAGAAAAATATGTTATATATAATATAAAATATAATAATATAAATATATAAATGTATATATATCAGTTCTGTCAAACCATGTGGCTGCTGTCATCAATTAAAAAAAAGCCATTTGGAGCAATGAACTACAGTGAACTGATCACATTTTTGACTAAGTACACCATTAATCTTTGGTAAAATCAGTGTAATTCTCATCCTCGAGTGGCTTATTGCTTTAATAATACAACTTAAATAAATTAGCATCTATATATTTCACACTCCATAAGCAAGATGGCATAGAAAGGAGAAATGATGTGCGCACACACACACATTCTCACACACATCCTTTCAAGATGCAGCTCAGGAACCTCATTTACAATTTCCTTTGACAGAGACTTTCTGAGCGAGTGGCACGGCCCATTAAAATGGCATTAGTCCCAGGGCTTTGAATTAGACCGGGTCTAAACTTCAGGGACAGGCATCATACCTGCTTCACCTCTGTGGCAGAACAGAGAAGTGGCTGAATGGAGAGGCAACGGGGATGTGCAGTTAAGACAAGCCCAGCCACCGCACATCAAAGGAGGGGCAAGCCTGTTTGAGCTTCTGCTGCGCTGGGCAGAAAAAAAGTCCTGCACTTCCTTTATTGTCAGCAATGAATGAGAATAGAAGAGTGCCCTGAAAGCCTAATGGTGACAAACAGAGGGGCTTTTGAGCAGAGTGAGGGAGAAGAAAGAGGAGAAGTGACTCTTTGCATATGAGACTTTTCTAGAAGAGAACTGCCAGGGGGAACGGCAGCCAATTAATGAGTGAAGAGCAAGTACCATCATATACCATCACTTTCCACTACACTTTACATGTTAAGTGGACACACTGGCGCACATGCCTGCACACGTAATGCAAAGAATTCTGCAGGACACTCTGTGTTATACCCACGATCCTCCAGTCTAGAACCCCTGGAGCACCTAATATCGCACGTCCACATTTCTTTGCTTTCTCACTCTATCTCTCTCTCTGTTATTTTGTCTCTTTCTCTTCCTTCCTCCATTAGACGCACGCACAGTTTTATTGAAAGTGACTATTTAATTCCCGTCTCACACATCCCTCTCTTTCTCTCTTTTGATAAAACACACTCTCAGCTTGTCTGTCCTTGGGCATATCTTTCTTTATGCTGTACTCCTCCATTCTTTAGTAATATTTTTCATTTTTATCACAAAAATCTTCCAACTGCTGCTCTTCAAAGACAGTCCGTTTACTTTCTTACCTTAATGAGTTCATAATAAATATATTTTATTTGTGATAATTTATTTGTTATTTTTATTACTATTTTATATATATATATATGTATATATATATATATATATATATATATATATATATATATATATATATATATATATATATATATATATATACTAGTATATATATATATATATATATATATATATATATATATATATATATATGTTAAAGGAGAATGTATGTGTGTGAGAGTAGAAATGTATACATGTGTAAGGAGAATGTAAATGTGTGAAAGCAAAAATATATGTATGTGAAAGGAGAATGTAAGCGTGTGAGAGAGCCAGAATGAATTATGGCTTGTACGGACCCTCATAAGATACAGTTGCAGGGCTTTATAGTTATAGTATAGACTTTATAGTACAAACTCTTATTTCAGGGGATCAATTAAAATTTGATATGACCTACTTAAATCAGAAACCTCAAAAACATGACTCCACATGAGATTCCATTCTTATGCAATTTCTCTCTCTCTCTTTCTCTCTCTCAATTTTTCAATTTAGGTGAGCTTTATTGGCATGAAAAAACTGTACATTTGTATTGCCAAAGCAGTTGCAGCTGGGCTGCTTACAAATAGTGCACATAAGTATTAACAGAAAGAAAAAGAATAATAGTAATAATAAAAATATATAAAAGTATTAAGCATGTAGTGCAAAATGAATTAGTGTATGTAAGTGTATAAGTTAGAAATAAAATAAAATAAGATATAGTATTAGATTTACAGAGGCAAAATATACATCTAAGTAATATAATAGAATAATATGGCATAACATATCTACTGTACATGTGCTGGAAACATCAGATCAGGGAAGGTTGAGTGTTTTCTCTTCTATGGTGTCAGGCAGACACATATTGAGCAGCAAACACACAGCAGTTCTTGTGTTCTCCTAACAGATACAGCAGTTTCTCCTGGTTTGAAAGAGTTTTAAATGTCTGATGATTCTGCTGTATTTTATCATATAACACTGTCCGTATGTCCGTGTATTTGGAGCATTCTGTTAGGAAGTGCAGTTCTGTTCCCATCTGATTCAGATCACAGTGTGAACATAGTCTCTGCTCCAGTGGCAGCCATGTTTTTCTCGGTCTACCCGTCTCTATCATCAGCTTGTGTCCGCTGAGTCTGTATCTGGTCATCATGCTTCTCAGTTTCTTATCTGATACTGTGTACAGATACTCTGCCATACTGTACTCTCTCTTTAGAGCCAAATAGCATTGCATTTTACTGTGTTGTTGTGTTTGGGTTTGCCAGTGAGAGATGTAATTCTGTTTGATTTGTGCAGTAATCTGATTGAGTCTGATGTGATTCAGAGCATCAGTAGATGTTAGTGAAGCATCAGGACTGAAGCTCTGGATCAGCTGAGGGAGGGGCTTGCTTTCTTTGCTCATCTCTTGGTGTTGCAGGGCTTTATAATGATATGATTGGGGGTCACTGAGTTTCAGATGTTTTCCATTTGGTGAAATCTTGATTTGGATTTGTCAGTGGACCCCACTCTTCATTGCCATAGAGGCCAATGTGCTCAATTACTGATTCTAATATTTTCATCCAAATTCTAATAGGGATTTCTGTAGGACATTGCTGTTTTATGGCGTAGAAGGCCCTGCGTCCTTTATCTCTCAGTTCATTCACAGCATGATTAAAGTTTCCTGTGGATGTGATTTTCAAACCCAGGTTGTTATAGTCTGATGTGTGTGTTATCTGGTTTGTGCCTAATGTAAATGTGTGTTGTGTTCCCTGGGATCTGGATCTTTTCTGAAAGATCATGATTTTGGTTTTCTTCAGGTTGACTGTCAGGGCCCAGGTCTGGTAGTATTGTTCTAGCAGGTCCAGGTTCTGCTGTAAAGCATGTTGAGTGGGAGACAGCATAACCAGATCATCTGCATACAGATGGTTTCAATAAGTTTGTAAAATAGTCCTTGGTGCCAAATTGAGTCAAAAGCTTTTTTAAAGTCAACAAAGCATGCATATATTTTACCTTTATCTTGGTTAATATGTTTTTCAATTAGAGTATGTAATGTATAGATGTGGTCAGAATCCAATTTGACTTCTGCTCAGTACATTATGTGTGGTGATGAAGTCTAAAAGTCGAGCATTTATTATGCTACAGAATAATTTTCCCAAGTTGCTGCTCACACAGATGCCTCTGTAGTTGTTAGGATCAAATTTATCTCCGTTTTTAAAGATTGGTGTTATCAAGCCTTGATTCCAGATGTCAGGGAAGTAACCTACACTCAGAATTACATTGAATAGTTTTAGAATGGCCAACTGAAATGAACTGCTTGTATGTTTTATCATTTCATTTAATATCCCATCAAGTCCAGATGCTTTTTTGAGTTGGAGGTTTTTGATTTTTTCTTTAAGTTCTTTATCAGTTATTGGTAAATCTAATGGGTTTTGGTTATCTTTGATTGCTAATTCTAGTTTTCCCAATTGGTTGATTGTTTTGTTTTGTTTACAGTTTGTGTCTGTTTGTACTTTATTAAACAATGGTTGGAAATGACTTTCCCATATTTCTCTATTTTGGATTGCCAATTCTTCATGATCAGTTTTTTTCAGATTATTCCAAAATTGGTTTGTGTTCACTGACTTCTCAATTATTGTGAGTTGTTTTTGGGTGTTTTGTGCTTTTTTGGTTCTGAGTGTATGTTTGTAATGTTTTAGTGTTTCACAGTAAAGAAGATGGATCTCTGCATTATTTGGATCTCTGTGTTTCTGATTTGACAGTGTTCTCAGTTTTTTTGCGAATAGTTTGGCAGTCCTGATCAAACCAATTTTGGTCATTTTTGGGTATTTGATTTTTTCCATTTTTTGTTTTCAATTTGGATTGATTTGCTGATTTTTCAAATATGAAATTTAAATCTTTGACCGCAAGATTGACACCTTCATTAGTGTGAGCATAGGTGTTATTTAGAAAGTTATCTATCAGCGCTTGTATTTTTTGGCTGCTAAGTGCTTTCTGATATTCTTCAGCACTGTTTTCAGCCCATCTGTATGGTTTTCTGATGTTGTACAGTTTACTGGGCTTTGTGTTATTTGTGTTATTTTCAGTCTTTTTGAGATACGCAGTGATTTGACTGTGATCAGACAGAGTGGTTAGTTCTCTAACAGTGAATGATCTGAGAGATGAAGGATCTATTTCTGTTATCATATAATCAACTGTGCTATTCCCCAGAGGTGAGCAAAATGTGAATCTCCCTAAAGTTTATCTTCGTAACCTACCATTGATGATATACAGACCCAGGCTTCGACAGAGCTGCAGGAGTTCTTTTCCATTCTTATTTACTATATGATCATGGTTATTTCTGTGGATATGGGAGAATGTGTTATTAATAACAGTCAGTTTGTTGTTGATGTATTTGCTCCCTTGTGTGTCGGTGAAGTCCGGCTGTAGTCCTGTTCTTGTGTTCAGGTCTCCACAGATGAGCACTTTTCCCTGGACCTGGAAGTGGCTTGTCTCTTCCTCTAATGTGGAGAACGTGTCTCCACTGTAGTAGGGGGGCTCTGATGGTGGGATTTACAGTATATGGCACACAGGTATATATCTTTTCTGGATGGGAGCAGTTCCTTGTTGATTTTAAGCCAGGTGTAGCATTTGCATTGCTTTACTGTGTTGATGTGGTTGTGGAGTTTTGATTTGTACCAGATTATTTGTCCTCCTGAGTCTCTTCCCTGTCAGACTGTGTTGAGTTTTTGTAATGGTAGGATGATTTCTCTGTAGTTGGGTGGGGAGTGGGTGATTGTGTATGCCTTGCTCCATGTCTCCTGTAGAATTATAATATCCATCTCCTTGATGCTCTTCTGGAATTCTGTGTTTGAGCTCTTTAGCCCAAAGGCTGCTGAATTCAATCCTTGAATATTCCACATTGATATTGACAGAGTCATTTTAAGAGTTCACGGTATAGAGTTCTTGTTTTCAAAAATAGAGGAAATCCTTTTCTAATCTAATATAATGTTTTGAAAAAGTAAAAAAGTTTTTTTTTTTTTTTGTCATTGTTAGGCAGGTGTTTGCATGCTGTGTGGACTCTCATGCTGTCAGCTGGGCACTGATGTAGTTCAGCAGCTCTCTCTCTCGCTCTCTCTCCATCTCACGTGTAGCTCATTCTCTTAAAGTCTTAGACCTGACACTATCTTCTCACATATGCACTATGTACGTCTAGCTCTGTCTCTTCCTCTCTCTCGATAGCTTCCATAAATCATTGCTCTGCATAGTCTCTTTGTTCAGATACTCGCAGTCTCTGAGGCCTATTTGCACCCTGGTGACTCCATTAGGCCTGGCAGATGGCGGAGACCTGGGCAGGATGCAGAGCATGAGATTTCTGTGTAGCTGGCTCCTTCTTGCAGATAATGAAAGCCACATCATTTCCCAGTACACATGGTCAGAATTCGGAGACCTGAACGGAGAGAGTTATGGAGGGCCTGCAGGCAAAGCCACATCTAGCATCTCAACCTGCTCCCTAACGCTTCTTGTATAACATGTTCACATGCTGAAGAACTTGTAAACACAGCCCCTCTGTGATATTCAAACATGTCCACTGCCTCTCATATCTCTTTCTTGGACACACAGTGCTGAGGCCGCTACAACAGAAGGTGTAAGCGCAGTGTGAAAGCCATATATGCAAACCGCAGAACGATTGCTTCATTCTGGGTCAGTGCAATCTAATTAGGTAACATGATCAGCAACAGTTATTATAAATGCTTCATGCTTTTGGAGATCTCATATTAATCTGCCTGCAGGCTGTGTGTCCTATGATAACATCTTTTGGATGCATGGTGGTGCTTTGTAGAATAATATGAACAATATACTCACACATATGTAGAATCGGTTTAATTTAACATTCAACATTAGCAGAAGCTGAAATAAAAATGTGCTATTGCTTTGCTATTGAAATAAAATGGGATTTCATGTTTTTATAATTATATTTCAGAAAAAAATCATGAATTTTCCCTCAAGATGAAGGCAGTTGAAAAATTAATACTTTCATGATTACAAAGAAAACACTGATTTTATTATTTCCGGATTAGGCTACTTTAAAAATTAACACTGCAATATTTTATTGCAAAATCCATTACATTCTAACAATAAACTATGACAGATGCTTCGGGGTGGATGTGAAGACACATTGTGGTATCTCAAGAGACCTCAATATCTTCAAAATTCTGCCAGCTGATTCTTATAATGATTAGCAGCAGTATT
Organism: Cyprinus carpio; assembly: GCF_018340385.1. Taxonomy (NCBI): domain Eukaryota; kingdom Metazoa; phylum Chordata; class Actinopteri; order Cypriniformes; family Cyprinidae; genus Cyprinus; species Cyprinus carpio. Next base: position 17,712,925 of record NC_056614.1, on the reverse strand, counting down.
ACTACTAGTAGTAAGTCTGTTTCACACAGCTTGAGCAAGCAGTGCTGCAGCGTAACTGTAACAGCAGGGCCTCATTGTACTTTCACACTGACAGTGTTTCTGCAGCGTAACAGAGCTGCAGCTCTATACAGTATACTGTATAAAGTCTTTCTGGATAACCACACTGAGTATTCCTGTAACAATTGGCCAGAACATAAAATGGGCTATCCATAATTTGTACTTGATCATCTTGAAAACTTTATCCTCAAGTAATCAAAGCATAGCTATAAACTATACTAGTTTCTACACTAGTGTTCAGATGTTTAGGGTTGGTGATATTTTTAATGTTTGAAATAAGTATCTCATGCTAACCAAGCCTGCATTAATTAAATCAAAAATACAGTAAAAATTGGGAAATATTATTACAATTTAAAATAACATTTTTCTAATTTAATATATTTTAAAATATAATATATTCCGGTCATGGAAAAGCTGAATTTTCAGAAGTCATTGATCCTACACAAAAAATTTAATTAATCCTATAATATGATCAATTAACACATAAAAAAGAGTTGTGCTGCTTAAAGTTTTGTGGAAACTTTGATATATATATAAAAAAAAATATTTTAAACTATTATATAAATAAATAAAAATACAAAAACAACATCATTAACATTAAATAAAAAACATAAATAACAATGTGGATAGACTTTACTGTCACTTTTCATAAATTTAATGCGTCCTATGGTCCTGCCACTGCATGTTTAAATCACATCAGTTCTTCTTTCAACAATGAGTGAGTAATTCACTCCAGTATCTATGTTGCTTCATAAAACCCTATTTTAACATGTCGATGTGATTATGTCACTGGTCTTACACTCACCTGTCCATCCTGGCAAACAGCGACAGAATCCACTGACAGGGTCGCATCCATCAGCGTGGTTACAGTCGCAAGGCTCGCGACACTCCAGTCCATATGTGCCATCCTGAATAACCACACACACAAACCATCTTGCTAAGCTTAAACTGCTCTGTCATGACAAATATTTATAAATCAAACGGCCAGTCCTGCTAGCCTCTGGCAGAGAAACAATGGAACCGGTCCCGGGAAGATACTCACAGGGCAGGGCTGCTGGCAGCGTTCTCCTCTCCAGCCCGAGGTACAGGTACAGGAGCCGTCGATTGGGTCACAAGCCGCACCATTGGCACACAAACAAGTCTGGTTACAGCCCAATCCCCAAGTCCCGCTGGAGCACAGGATTGAGCAGCCTACACCCTGCCAACCTGTAAAGCAAAGGGAGACGGTACAGACATTTGTTAATTTATTTGTCTACTCCACCACTGGTACCTTCAGTTGTATATTTGCTAAAAACCTAGGGTTTAACATTCTCTTTTTGAGTTCTAGCCAAAGCTTCTCTAGTTTATTATAACAGTGTTTAATTAATAGAGCGGAAAGGGGGAAGTGAGGTCACTTCTTGACAGAAGCCAGAGGATTCTTGTCTCCCTCGGCTCACGTCAATGAGTTGAATATATGCATGGTTTGAGGTCAACATAAGAGCAGAGTGAGATAGGCAGAGAAGTTGTGTAGCACACTGGGGTTCTGCATTATGAATGGGATGAGGATTTTAAAGGTACTGTCTCTAATGAGCTTCCTTCCAAACTGGAGGGACCTGAACGAATACTCTGCTGGTGCAGGCCTTTAAGGACGAGTCCATGTTTATGCAACAATAAAGGCCATCCCGCAGGTACGGTTAGCTGCGGTCAGCCAAACGCTGAGCACTCACAGGGCTCTTGTGGATTCATGCTGTATTTTTTATGCTATTACAGCCTAAAAAGGCCATTTGTGCATTTAAGTGCTAAGTGGATATGAATCCTTTGAAAGTGACCTGGAGAGGCTTTGGATCCTTTGATACTGAGACACCAGTTTTTTTTCGTAATGACAGAGATGTATATATAGAGAACAGATGGGGATGTTATTTACATTTTTTTCTTTTTTTTTTGTCTGATGTCCGGAAACTGTTTTTGAGTATAACCGGCTTGTCAGGCATTCCTAATTTTTATTTATAGACAGGGTTAAATCTCTAAACACTGACTTCACTGTTTTAAAGGTAATTAGAAAATGATTAGTTAGTCCCAGAGTAATCGAATGTAAAGATTACGACTTTTCCTTAGCATCTGATTTCATGTATTGATTGTTTATTCATTTATTTGTACAGGTCAAGCTATAATCTTGTTATTAGGTTGGTTGTAAACCCATAGTCTCTCATGGCTTTCTCTCTATTCATGTCTATAAGAAAAATGAGGGTATAAGAATAAAAGGAAGAAGTAGAGCACATTATGCTGTACCTTCTTTACAGATGCAGGAGCCATCGATTGGTGAGCAGGTTGCCTGGTTGTGGCAGTGGCAGGTGGAAGTGCAGTTAGTACCGTATAGTCCACGTGGGCAGGTTTGGGAACAGTTGTCGCCCTGAAAAACACACAGAGATGAACTGTTTAAGAAATATATATTAAACAAATTTTGCCCTGGCAGCTACCTACAACAATGTATCAACTGCACAGTAATGTGTGGAACCACCCAGAACATTTTAGCCAGTGTTGGGGAGTAACTCAATATGTAATGGCATTTTGTTATTATATTACAAAATAAGGTTACACTTTATTTTAACCCGTGTTCTTGTTACAGTGTAATTATACATTTAGGTACTGAGTAATATTAATTAACTACATGTACTTACTATATGTTTAGGGTTAGGATTAGGGTTACTTCCATGTAATTATGCATAATTAATTGTAATTATAGTAGAAAGTACATGTAGCGTGTAACAAAGTCATCCTAAAAATCAAGTGTCACCCAAAATAAATGTAACTGTAAGTAGGGTAACTTGTAATCTATAACCTGTTACATTTCCAAAGTAACCTTCCCAATACTGATTTTATCAACTATATAGCCACACCCTGGCAACCACCCTTGATAGCCTAGCAATAGAATACCATACCAGCAGCCATATAATAATGTGCTATACCACCTAGAACTTTTTAACAACTACATAGCAACACCCTGGCAACCTTTTACCCTTTACCCTAGCATCATAATAGCTAGTTTTACTCAGGCAGGCACACATTACTTTCAGAAAATACAAGAATTTAGTTAATAGAATTGTTCTCTACTCACTGGAAACCATCTACAAAAATTTTGCAACTACAGAGCAATGTGTTAAACCACCCAGAACACCTTATTATCCAGTAGCCACATAGTCACACCCTGGTAACCACAACCAGCATAATCTAGCAACGGATGTGCTAAAACTACCCAAAAAATCTTAACAAGTATATACAAATTAAAAAAAAAAAAAAAAAAACCACCCAGAACTTTTTTAGCAACTGCATAGCAACACCCTGGCAACCACCCACAAAAGCACATTAGAAACCACCCAAATCACCCAACAACCTACAACAATATGCAAAACGTCCCAGAACATTTTAACCACAACATAGCAAGGTCCTGGCAACCACTAGCAACATCCTAGCATCATAGGAGTGAGTTTTGCTCAGACAGGCAAACATTTCTTTCAGAAAATCTAAGATTTTTGTTATCAGAATTTTTCTCTACTTACTTATGTAATTTTACACTCTAACATGAGCACTGTGCTGTGAAGTGTGACTCCAAATCCCATCTGAGGATTCTGTGAAACTTCAACAGAAAATTTCCTGCAAAACATTCTCTGCAACAGAGTTTGATACAGTTCAAGTGAGTAGAGAGGTGGAGAACACGTTTGCACAGCAGCATACCTAAAGTCCGTGTGTAGCTAGTCTCCTTATTGCAGTCACACAGAGTGTGGCAGCGGACGCTCAGAGCTGAAGGCTCGCTTTCCCCAGCTGCATTAATGAGCTGACAGCCCCTGGCCCTCGGCACCTCCGTCCATCCCCAGAAAAGCATTGCTGATGACTGACAGACACTGTGTTCTTAAGCCCTGTTCCCCAGCCAAACAACACCAGCACAATCTCTGTGCTTAACCAGGCTCAGCAGGGGAGTCGCCTGTATCCCAGCGCCGGCCATCGCCGGTGTCTTTTTGCCTCATCTCTGGCTCTGACTGACAGCTGACAAAATGATTTAGACTCCCAATTAGTGGGGTAATGGCAGTGTGCTGTGCGCCTCCTGCCTCCATCTCCCCAGTGCCGGGGATCGAGCAGCAAAGGACCCGCTCTCTCATTATCATCTGGAACTAGGTCTGAGTGGAAAGCAGGATAAGATATGCCACAGGACGCCATGGGCACCGAGCAGGACCAACTCTCGCTCTGTCTCTATGTATTTTTTGTTTCTCCCCTCTCTCCCCGTCTTTCAATCTGTCATCATTTATCTCGCTCGCTCGCTTTGATACAATCATCTCCAATATTTTCTCTTACTCCCACTCTTTTCTTTCTTGTATGCTCTCTTTCTTTTTCATTCTCACTCTCCCACATTCCCCCATTGTATTCCCCATTTCAGATATTCTACCTCTCCATCTGCTTCGCTCGTCCATCCACTCCCCACATGAAAAGCTTACATCTGTGGATTAATTTTTCATCAATCTACGTGCAGTTATCTTTGTTCCGCTCAAAAGTGACAGCAAGCAGACTGCTAACAATGGCAGTTCTGTTCATATCGGTGCAGGCAGCCGAATATGGGGCGAGAAAGTTAGTTTGTTCGACTTTTCAGCAGACCTGCAATTTACTGGTGAATGGGTTGGAGGAGGTAAAAGAGTCTCTGGCTCACAAATGACCACAGGGATTTAGCGAGACCCGTGAATGCTCCAGATTACACTGACACAGGCCTGAGAGCACTCATTCAACTGGCTGACTAAACTCCTCTAAAAGCAGGCTAAAGTCAGACTTATGTTTAGAGGTTAAAAATTCCCAAATATTCACTTTGTAATAAAATCAACAAAAATAATTAGTTCATTCAAAAAGCTAGAAATGTTTTCAAGCTTTAAATGGTAGATTTTTACATTCAGTGAGGCCCAAAAATCTGATTTTTGAATACAGTATTTTTTTAAATATTAAATAATCATTTTGAGGATAAAAAACAAGGGGGAAAAATAATTATTATTATATAAAATTATATTTTAATTAATATTGATAAGTAAATTTATTACACTGATCATTTGAGCAAAAAGTCAGTTTTGTTTCCTTTGAAGCACAAAATTCTCTTTGGATAATTCTTACATCATGCTGTAAATCAATGAATATTCTTAAATATTCACTTTATAATAAAATGAACAAATCATTAGAACATTCACCAAGCTGGAAGTATTTTCAAGCTTCGAATGGCATATTTTCATATTCAGTGAGGTCCAAAAATATGAGACCACACTGAAAATCTGGGATACAGTATTTTTTAAATATTAAAATAATCATTTTAGGATAAAAAAAAAATAAAAAAATAATGATATTCTAATTATATTCTAATTAAAATTGATAAGCTAATTAACTACACTTATCATTTGAGCTTCTTTGTGCAAAAAGTCAGTTTTGTTTTGATTGAAGCACAAAATAAATTCTCTTTGGATAATTCTCACATCATGCTGGAAAACAGTTAATATTCTTAAATATTCACTTTATAATAAAATTCTAGATATAATAAAGATCTAGAAATGTCTTGTAGCTTTGAATTATACATTTTCACATTCAGTGAGGTCAAAAAAAAATTAATAAAATAAAATTTAAAAACCAAGAAAATCTTGGATTCAGTATTTTTAGATACATTTGAAAATAACCAGTTTAGGATAAAACAACAACAACAACAATAAAAAGAAACAAACACTCAACAAAACAAAACATTTGGTAACACTTTAATATAAGGGACCAATTCTGACTATTAACTAGTTGCTTATTAGCATGCCTATTATTAACATATTGGCTGTTTATTAGTACTTATATCACAAATTCTGCATACCCATATACATCCCTAATCCTACCCAATACATAAATTTAACAACTACCTTATTAACCATTAATAAGCAGCAAATTAGTTTATTGAGGCAAAAGTCGTAGCTAATGGTTTGTTAATTTTTTTCAGTTAAAATCTGCAGTGAAGCAGTTGTTAATAATAAAATATTTGTATAATTTAGAAAAATGCTAAATTAGCAATATCTACCAATTCCTACTAATGCATCTGTGCATTCTAGTGAAGCGTCATGAAAGCACACATGAACGTGGCATGTGTGCTTTCAACGTGGTACTACCAGCATCTCTCCACCTGTGTTCTCTTGTACCAGCAGCACAAGCATATATATGTTCCTTTCCCACCCCTATAAATATCATTCTCTCAGAACTCAGATGAGAGTTTTGGTGGCCATTACCCCTCTTATTTTCGACCAGACCGCGGTCAAATTGTTAACCTTTGTTCTTCTATAGGTCCAAATGAAAGAGCTGGTCTGAAAATGGAGCTTCGTGTCCCAATTCCATTGCATCTCGGTCAGACTCCTTGGCCAAAGCTCCTCGAGCAGTGTTTAATAGAACTGGCAGCAGGCCCCCCAAATCCAACACAAAGAGCAGGTGGTGAAAATTAAGATACAGTCTGTGCCTCCGCCTGCTAGTTCAAATCGCTGTAGTAGCTCTGCCACAGGACACTGCAACAGTAACAGCCAAGGCAGGAGTTGGCTACAGCCTCTGGTACTGAGTTTGTCTTAATTATCACTGCCGTTCTAGTTTTTACCTGCGGCACTGTCTTAATTTTATCTGCTTTGCAATATTTCCGCTGTTTCTGAATGCAGCGGGAGTGAAATCAGTTCAGTGGCGGGGAACATAATTGAAACTGTACCTTTCCATCTTACTAATAACTGTAAGTGACGCTACTAAAAATGTACAATAAGCTTCAAGTTAACAAAAAGTGGCTAGCCACATTTATTATATAGATTGGAGTTAGTAGTATTCTTCTATTTTATGCTCACAAAATTTGCAATAATTTGATCAAAAAAGAAACTTTTTTGTTTTAATACAGTATATTTTAAAATGTAATTTCTTCTAGTAATGACAATGCTGAATTTTCCACATTTCTCATTATCAGTGTTGAAAAAAATTATCTGTCGAATGATTTTTTTCAGAAATCTTTCAGAATAACAGAACAGAAAAAGAACAGCGTTTATTTTAAATAGAAATTGTTTTGTAACATAAATGTATCTGACCCTTATAATCAATTGAATGCATCCTTGATAAATGAAAGTATCAAAAATAAATACATAAATAAAACTCTTACTGACCCCAAACTTTTTAAAGATGCAATATCTTAACAAACATATAATATAGTCCATATAAGTCAAAGACATACAAAAACATTGAAAACAAATAGAAAAATGTTACTAAATATTTGACTTTGGCTGAACAACAAGAAAGTTACAGTTATTTCTGGGTGAATTTGAAAGTATAATTTAGAAGTTGCTAGTGCTACTTTTAGTTTTAGTTACTCCCAAACAATTGTTTTAGCTTCTCCTAGTTCTCCAACTCTAAAGCTACTAGCTCTAAAGGAAAGTACATTTGCTTCTGAGGATGAACAAGATGAACAGGACTGTAAGCAATACTATGACGCATTCAGTGAAGCAAAAGAACGAGTCATCCATCTATTTTAACATCTCTCTAAAATAAATTCAGATTACTGATATGATCATCTCTCTATTTGTCTTTCTCATGCTCTCTCCTTGTATCTTATCACTTTCATTTTAGCATCCCCTTTGTTCATCAGAGAACACGAAGCCGGGTAGATTGTGTGCCATGTGCAACCAACTGGATAACAAAACGATTTGTTATTTATGCCATATAGAGTCTTGCCTAGAAATCACAATCTATTTTGGAGTCCTTGTATCTAGCGCTTCTTTCTGTGTTTGGGAAGGTCTTTGTGTTAAGTCTAAACCTGCTGTGTAATAAGACACAAGCGTTGCGAAAGTAGCATTGCTGAGACTCTCACCTTGTTCCCAGACTCCCTGCAGGAGGTGATGTGTTTATGTGTGTGTGTTTGAGACCACTATAGAGATCATTTTCAAAGCAATAAACTGTATTCGCTGACACTTCTGCTTTAAGTATCAGGACACAAACACTTTTCAAAGAAAGATCAAGGGAAGTGCTGACTAGAAAAAGAAAGATGCTTCCATTTTTCCCTGGAAAAATCCACAATCATAAACCTTTATTATGTAATTATGAGTTTTGCCACCCTCATATGTCATATCTATGGCCCTGTTTAGGCTTGGTATTTTCCATTTTGGGTCATCCAGTCACAAGTGGTGAGCCAAGACACATTGCTGTTTGTATCTGTGTCACACAAATGTGTCTCCTTTGAACACCTGTGATGGGATTTTGATGGGAGGGTTACTGATTTTGTGGGTATAAACTTTTCACTTACTGCATGTTACTACATGGCACTAAAAGTGCAAACTAAACTAAACCAAAAACTTAATTTCACCTGGGGACAGAAGATTTTCTGGGGGATCTCCATCATATGTCATATATATGATTAATTAATTCCATTAATTAATTTAATGAATCAGCAAATTATGACATAAACTGGTATATTTAGGGTGTATTCTCACCAGGAAAGTCTGCTAGTTCATTTGCTTTGGTTCGGCTTTTGGTTCAAATACAATGTTGATTTTTTTGTTTGGTGCAGTTCGCTTTCGCACTGCCCTTTTTGCAAGTGAACCAGATATTGTAAACAAAACCACGTGTGCTAAGTTCATCCATTCATTGGATAGAATTTCTCAAGCAGAGAAAAACAGGAAGTGCAAAAAACATGCTAATCATGGAGATCTTTCATGGTGCAATTTTTATTATTTTACTGATTTGGTGTTATCAGTTAACGCAATATGAATAAACTTATGAGCATCATATGAGACAATGTCATACGATTAGAGCCCGACCAATATGGGTTTTTTGAGGGCCGATGCTGATACCGATATTAGGGAGTAAAAAATGACCCAATATCCATATATCGGCCGATATTCTTTAAGTGTATATTATAGTACAGTGCCAGTCAATAGTTTGGACACACTTCCCATTTGTGTGTCCAAACTTTTGACATAAACAGAATATATATAAATAAACACATTTTATGCAATGATAACTCAAATGTGGTGATCAAACACTTATAATGATGTGACAAAGATATGTAAAGGAGGCAGGGTATTTAACAATTTAACAGTAAACTGTCCAAAATGAGTCTGACATCAGTGCACTTAACAGTAAACTTAACTTCACTTATTATAAATAACTTTAAAACACAAATAGACCTCTCCCTCTTTCTCTCTCTCTCTCTCTCTAGTCTCTCTCAGTATATATATATATCAGCTCAAGCTGATTTGATTTTGACGCAGTATTTACACTGAAGCTCGCAGGCGGCTATGGTAAGGGGCATGATATTTCCCGACCAGACGCTGAGTGGAGCCAATCACAACACACACTGGCCCAGCTAACCAATCACAACATATTTCGCATTTCAGAAGGCGGGCCTTCATTTGATAAAGAAACTATTCAAGCCGTTCATGCCAGACTGGGGAGAGAGGTGCTGTAATAATGTAAAATATGTGAAAAATAATGTGTTTTTCCAAAAACCTAGTATGAGAGCCTGTTCTAGTACACCCCCAAAACAAAATCAAGACTTTGTAAAAGAGCATAATAGGACCCCTTTAAAGCATATCACAATGTTAGTTTAAACATTTAACCTAGATAAATCTGCACTACTAGGCGCACATCCAATCGATTGTGAGGAGAGTGGAAGCTGAAGCGCGCTTCAGGAAATCAGTGGAAACAAATTAAAATATGCTGTCATTTTTGCTCATAAAGGAAAGAATAATACATCGTTCAGAACTGTAAAGGGTCTGTTTTTATTTGTGTGTTATTTTTATTCATCTTCAATAATGACATTAAAACATTAGTAAATATTTTAATAGATTTGAACTATTCTTAGTATAAAATATTTTTTTTTATTTAAATTTGTAATTTAAAATAAACAAGTAAATAAATTTAATTACTCTTTTACAAGGGAATTCACTTATTATAATATTTTTTATATTTGCCACAATAAAATAGAAAGAAAAAAAGAAAAATAAAAAAACATCAAATTAAATAGAATAATAAATAACAGCAAATAAAAATAAATTATATAAATATAAAATTATAATAAACCATAATTTTTAATTTTAACTTAACCACAAATCACTTTTCTCAGCAGGTACTTATATATGTGATCAATTAACTCAGTAAATTAATCAGTATATAATTTAATTAATTTGATTAAGCAGTTGCACTGATAAAAATATATTGGTACAAAAACAATATTTTTTAAAATAATACACCATCTGAAAGCTGAATAAGTAAGATGTATGGTTTGTTAGGAGAGGACGATATTTGGCTGAGATACAACTATTTGAAAATCTGGAATCTGAGGGAGCAAAAAAATATAAATATTGAGAAAATTGCATTTAAAGTTGTCCAAATTAAATCCTTAGCAATGCATATTAAGTTAAGTTTTGACATATTTACTGTAGGAAATGTATAAACTATCTTCATGGAACATGATCTTTACTTTGACCAATACAATGTATTGTTGGCTATTGCTACATATAACCGTGCTACCTATGACTGGTTTTGTGGTCCATGGTCACATATGTAGTCGACAATTAAAATCCTTTTTTCTTGATGCAGTGATTTATAGACAGGTTGGTGGGTGGTCTATAACGGTTGCCTAGGATGTATCGGTGTTTACGCTACAAATGAGAGGTTTGAGTGATGTTAATGGCAGGTGTATAGGGGGCCTATATGTTAGGGGCATGTGAAAAAAGACCATCCTTTAGTTTAGAACATTAGCAACTATAATCATCAATGCTCAGCAGTCAATTTCATGTGAAAATATTTCAGCATGGCAGGATTTACTAGTATTTAATGAATGTAGACAATGATAAATGATAAACATGGACTCACTGTGTAGCCTGGGGCACAGATACAGGCCCCAGTGAGACTGTGGCAGTCTGCTCCATTAGCACACTGGCATGGCACTCTACATCCTTCTCCATAGTAACCTGGGGGACAGGTCTCATTGCAGTATAGACCCGTCCATCCTGCTGTACACAAGCATTCACCTGTCAGGGGGTGGCAGCTGAAAAAGAGAAAGACAGATCGACATTTAGGTACAAATATGCCTAAAGATACATTGTGTATACAACATCTAAACAGAAACACTTTGGTTTCCAGAACAAGGGAGCCAAATCTGAGGACTAAAACCATTCGAGTTCATCCATCCTGGTGTCTGTGAGCTCCACTTAGATAAATGGGGTGTCCTTTCTCTCCTTCATGTAGTAATGAGCCCCAGTGTCTCAGGGCCTAATCTACCCATACCAGGCATTAACATTGCATTAGCCAGGAACGTGGCTAAGAAATAATGAATGAAGCACAGGTCGTGCTAAAGAGCAAGTGCTATGCTACTGTTGAAAGGTGTTCGAATTTTTTTGACTTGCAAGTCAAATGAAGTCAAATGAACTCAAATGGAGCTCTTTACTCACCCATGGCACCGGAGGTTAACTCAAGAAAAGTTGGCTAAAGATTGTAGGACTGAAGGAGTGGACTCCACAAAAATGTATTGTGTATTTGTATGAAATAACTTAGCTGAATTGTTATCTTCAAAGTGTGAGGAAATTATGATCTAATCAGCACTGTAATTTAGTATAATTAATGATATAAGAATGATGAATTTAATAATGTCTTCCGAGTGTCATACCTTTGCATATTACTGTGTATATAGAACAACTTTTTAAAAATGGCAGAAAAGAAATGCATGGAAAATGACAAATGATGTGGAAACAAAACAAAACGAACAGCAATATATATGAAATTAATTTGATTAACAAGGATATAATGTAATTAATTTAAATATTTTTACTCAGTTGACAGTCCTAGACACAATGCATCCAGAAATATACTGGTTTACAAATTTTAGACAAATTTAGAATGTCTTTTCTTTGCAGGGAAATAAAGCGCATTGTAGGGATGTACTGATATTAGAGTAATTAAATTACTGCAAAATTCTTCCTTAAAGTTCATGTAATGGACAATAAAAAAATTATTTTTACTATTTTGTCTTGATTAACAATAAATAAATACAGCACTGAAAACTAAAAATGTTTTAAATGCTACAAACGAATTTAGGCATCACACTATTTTAGAATACAACATGGATATTTGTTTTAAGATTTGCTAAAGAGTACATTTAATAGTATTAAAAGCAAGATCATTCATTTTAAGTGAGCATTAAATGATAACAAAGGTAATCTAACTGTAAAAATAGGGCTTATGAGCATGCAAAATAAAAAAAAATAATAATAATTGGCCAATATCAATAAATAATAAAAAATACTGATATCAGCTGATAACCATTATGGTACTGATATACATTCCTAGTCCATCTATTTTTGTCAATTCCAAAGTTATCATTCTAGTGTGGTCTACTGACGTGTGATAGCATGTCTCACCTGAGTGTGTTGGTGGCGTTACAGGGGCAGTATTTGTCACAGATGAGACCGTAGAGGCCTGGTGGACAGAACCTTTCCTGGCAGTGACGCCCTTTGAATCCTGTATCACACAAACACGCTCCGTTGATGTGGTAACACTTGGCCCCATTCTGACAGTCACAGTGAAGGGCACACTGGGGTCCATATGTGCCAACCGGACAATCTTCCTGGCACCTGGGAACAGTGAGGGAAGAAAACCCCAAAGCCACGTTTTGTATACATTATTCGTTACTCAGAGCGGCTCAGTAAGAAAAAGGAGCCCATCAGAATAACACAAGCAGAATTAGTAGACTACAGAATCATTCTAATCTAAGGGTCAAGGGTCAAAGCTCTGGGCATCTTCTTTGGTACCTCAGGTTTATCAGCCCTTGGCTTCGCCTGGGGTGACAGCAAACTAAGCAGTCATTAATTACCGTGAATACAATTAGACCCCAGCTCATTCTCTCTGTTGAATAGCAAAGTGACTTAAGGAACAACGACTTCCACAAGATCTTCAATATACAATCCTGGCAGAACATCAATCTTGAATGTCCAAAGAAGCCATTAGGAGACAGATAAATAGCTCAATTAAATTATAAAACGGACTAGGTATGTTTCATGTTGAAATTACACCAGCGTCCTTTGTATCAGGAGAGACGGGTGTGAGAAGGACTTTCAGGAAGGGAGGAGGGGATGCTAACGCAATCTGAGATTATTCCTGCTGGGCTAATTCACCTGTCACAGACCAAATGAATGAGGGCAATTTTGTTAAATATTAGAGGATAAGAAGTGTCTGTCCTGAAAGTGTTTTCATTCTGCAGACAATCACTTTACTGCGCTAATAAACCCTAAGCTGCTGCAGAAGACACTGGGAAATAAAGGCACTGAGCAATTTCAGTTGGATCCTAATGAAACTCCATTACTGGTAATTAATGGGCAGAAACTTAACAGACCAGTGCGGATCTCGGAGTGGGATCAGTGGACACAGGGAATGTAAACACAGAGCAGTAAAACAAACAAAAAAACAATTAATCAATTATTCAGCAACCAAATTTTGCAGGCTTGTTAACAAACTGCTTTTGTGGTAGGAATAATAACAGAAATAAGATCGGAACTGGGTATTTATTTTACCTGTGGCCACTGTATCCTGCCATACACTGGCACTGTCCTGTAATGTGGTCACACAGTCCTCCATTGCGGCACGAGCATTCCTTGCTGCAGTTGATCCCGTATTTGCCGAATGGGCATGGCTGGGCACACACAGACCCCTGTCCAGAAAGAGGGCAGAGAAAATTTGGGAATCAAATGAAAGTCATTCACGACCATTAAAGCTGCACCGATTTATATAGGAACAATTTATTTTCAAATTTTTAAACAGCATTTCTCATAAAGGTTTGAAACAACAAAGGGAATAAAGGATTTTAGGTGAACATACAGTATATAGAATCAGTGTATTTAATCTATAGAATTAAAGATGAAAGAATTATGCAGAAACACAAAATCGTTTATATATCTATCACCACTTATGTAAAGCAGATGACAGTACATGATCACTATCTGATCCAGTCTTTGCTACTGTACCTTTAAGACCTTTAAGCAAGGTTTCTTAATCATTGAATAGGATTTGAATCATTGAATTTATATGTAAACAGCTCATATGATAATGTACAGTACACAGTTATGAGGCAATACTATTACAATTTCTAAATGACCCATTTTTGCAGTCTAGTTTTAATAAACGATGAACTGAAGATGGAGCATTGCTTCGTGAATATTAGAGTATGTCTACATACTGTATCACACTGAACTCTTTTCAGAAGCGAAAGGAAACTTGTGTTTTTGATATGTCCTCTTTACGAGTTTGAGATGATGCAAAAGGAGCAATAATGAGACTTCACACAATTTGCTTCCAAATAATAACTTCAGCTGCTCTGCGAGACTCAGATCAGTGTCATTTCTTCCCCTCTTAGGTTTGTGCATGAATCTACATTCAGATTCTCCTCCACCCTTCCTTCATTTACCTCTTAAACTCTTTCACCTTTTCTCCATTTACTTAACCCTCCCTTTCTCCTTCTAATTACTCTCTCTTTTCCTTCCTTACTTCCTTTTAAGCATGACTCACCTACTCCGTCGCTTCAGTATCTTGCCCTTTTACTCTCCTTCACTTTCTGCCCCTCATTCCTTATCATCTGTCTCCTCATCTTTATTCCTCTCTGTCTTTTATTCTCTCAGTCACTTTCCCTTTGTCCCCCACTTCTCCAGCCTGTGTGCAGCTTCTTACCGTCCATCCAGCAGGGCAGGAGCATTCTCCAGTGATGTGATGGCAGGTTCCTCCGTTCTGACAGGGGCAGCGCTGCTCACACTGTGGCCCATGACTTCCAGAGGGACATCGCTCTCCACAGCTGCCGAACCACAAGAGCAAACACTTGAAACTCAGGCAGTCATTGCAAAGGATTGCAACATAAAACACAAGAACGTTCAAAGACTTTAGAACAAATGCTTAAAAAAAAAAAAAAAATCCAACCATATATTTTTTTAAGTAACCTCACAAGAACTTCACAGTGTTTTCACTATGCTAACAATGAATATAGACAAAGAGTGAGTATATAGTATGTAGATTAGTATGGGAGACTGGGGCTAGGAAATACCCAGAAGGTTTTAGGTTAAAAATCTCCAGGCCAAAAAACAATTGATATTTTAAGGATATTCAATTTTTCTCCCCTATTAAAAAGAGATACACTTCTGTTCAAAGTTTGGGTGGCACTTAATAGTCTCTTAATATGCTCAAGAAAGTATTACAGTAAAAACTCTAACATTGTGACATTTTATGACAACATTTCTATTTTAAAATGTAATTTATTTCTGTGACCACAAAACTGAATTTTCAGCATCAATACTCCAGTCTTCAGTGTCACATGATCCTTCAGAAATCATTCTAATATGCCAATTTGCTGTATTAAGAAGCATTTCTTGTTATTATCAAAGATGAAAATAAATATTTTCTAATATTATAAATGTCTTTACTGTCTTTTTGATCAATTTAATACATCTTTGGCAAAATGAAAGTATTTATTTTGTATTCAAAGAACTGAAATCATACTGACCCCAAACTTTTGAACAGTATTTTGAACAATTTTCTTTCATATTTCACATAGCACAAAGCATTATGTTTTTAATTTAGCTGAAAAAAAAAACTATTTAATGGCAGGTTCTCATTGTGGCAACACAAAAGGTCACAAAAGCTGAATCTGGATCCTTGGCAAAGATGGTGTAAAGGTTGAATAGCTTTTTTGTAGTCAAGAGGCGTGTGCCTATACAGAAATTGTCTTTCAAAAATAAACTTACCCTTTTCACCAGTGTAACAACTTGCCCTTGACTCCTCCATATAAAGAATATATTACAGGAATGACATATTAACCTTCACATCTCTATATTGCAAACTGGGTTTATCTCTGGTACTCACATGGGACCCATGTAGCCTGGTGCACATATGCATTCCCCCGTCTCGTGGTGGCAGGTGGCACCGTTGAGGCATTGACACTGCAGCTGGCAGCCCTTGCCATAGTATCCAGGCTCACATTGATCCTCACAGCGCCATCCTTGGTAGCCGTCTGTGCAGACACAGGCTCCTGTGATGGGGTTACACAGGGCCCCATTCTTACACTGACAGCGGTTGCTGCAGTGGGGCCCCCAGTGGCCACTTTCACAACCTGAAACACAGAGAGAGAAGAAGAAAGAACACTTTTTTACACCAGCCAACTAATATGCCGCAACACTCCAGTCAGAGCTGAGGATGGAAACTCTTGCTTATCAGTAAGACTCAGTTGTATTACATTCCAAACGGTTACCTGTAATCCTGGAATTGCCAAGACACAAGATTTGTGAAGTCATAGGATTTTATTACAGAATATGCAAGTTTGTACAGTGTGAGTGGGGATTAGCTAAAGCATAGATTATTAACATCCCCTCATATATTCTTTTTAAATTATCAACAAGCTAATACCATGCTGAAAGCAAACGCTATCAATAAAATGGGTGAAACTGCAAGGAGCTAATCTTGCAAACGCACCTAAAGTGGCCCAGAGATGCTATAAAAGACTGACACAGTCATTCTTGTGTGTACACAGTATTAGCTAGCATAAACAGGGCCATAACCACCATAGACATCAATTTGCGATTTTTTTAGATTTGTTTACACCCTTGCAGAAATTTTACTGCATGTATTTGGAGATTTTTTTTTTTTTTTTACTCTAAGAACACTTTTGGTTTCCCTCACCACATACTTTAAAAATCAGTCTTACTTAGTGGATATGTCTGCATCATCACAACTGTTCAAATGTTTGAGGTCAATAAGACCTTTTTTTGAATTAAATTAATTCTTTTATTCAGCAAAGATGCAATAAATTGATCAAAAGTAACAGATAAGACATTTCAAATGTTACAAAATATGTGACCCTGGACCACACAAACAGTTTTAAGTAGCACGGGTATATTTGCAGCAACAAACATCAATACATTGTATGGGTCAAAATTATCGATTTTTCTTTTATGCCAAAAATCTTTTGGATTTTAAGTAAAGATCATGTTCCATGAAGATATTTAGAAAATTTCCTTCTGTAAATATATCAAAGCTTAATTTTGATTAGTAATATGCCTTGCTAAGAACTTAATTTGGACAACTTTAAAGGCGATTTTCTCAATATATAGATTTTTTTGCACCTAGATTCCAGATTTTTGACCCTTATGACTGGTTTTGTGGTCCAGGGTCACATATTTGTGTCAAATAAATGCTGTTCTTTCAAACTTCCTATTAATCAAAGAATCCTGAAAACAACAGTATCATATTTATTTATTTATTTATTTTTGAGCACCAAATCAGCATATTAGAATGATTTCTGAAGGATCATGTGACTAAGCATGGACTAATGGCTGCTGAAAATTCAGCTCTGCCATCACAATAATAAATTACATTTCAAAACATATTAAAATAGAAAATAACTATTTAATATAAATAAATATGAATTTTTTCTGTATTTTTAATTAAAAGTGAAAAAGTGACAAAAGTGACGTGACATTCAGCCAAGTATGGTGACCCATACTCAGAATTCGTGCTCTGCATTTAACCCATCCGAAGTGTACACACACAGAGCAGTGAACACACACACACACCCGGAGCAGTGGGCAACCATTTTATGCTGCGGCGCCCGGGGAGCAGTTGGGGGTTCGATACCTTGCTCAAGGGCACCTAAGTCATGGTATTGAAGGTGGAGAGAGAACTGTACATGCACTCCCCCACCCACAATTCCTGCCGGCCCGAGACTCGAACTCACAACCCTTCGATTGGGAGTCCGACTCTCTAACCATTAGGCCACGACTTCCCCTAAATAAGTGAGCATAGAGAATTCTTTCTTCAAAAACATAATTTCAAATAGTATCTGTCATTTAGATGATGGTTTCATCCAAAGCAATATACATGTTAAAGGTACCATATGATTTAAACAACCTCAGAAACTAGTCCATATTTAACCACTGATGTGCCAGACGCTTGACTAAGCTCAGAAGGTTATTTTGAAAGTGGATAAAGCCCTAATGAAGACTGTGTGCTGCGAGACACCAGCGTCCGTCATCTATGCCAGACAAACATGAGGTGGATGATCAGCACTTCGAGAAGACAGCTTGGCACAGAGGGGGGTCATGGAACAACCTGGCGCTGCGGCGAGTCTTTCCCAGGAGGTGCGACGTAGGCCGCATTAAGTAGCTCAAAGAGGGCAGGAGGCACGTTATTGATTTGAGTAAATCTGCTACAGAGGAGTTCTCCTGTCGGTTGAGCTCTCACACTCACATAAAATGACCAGGGCACATTAAAGGCAGGAAACCTGCGGGAGGTCAACGAAGACGGATGAGCCGCTCATCGTCTGCTCCACTCGCAGTCAATCAGCACTCATCACGCTCCTCTCAGCTCTCCCACGCTGATGAGAGAAAAAGAGCAGAAAAACACAACACATCCACCGTTTGCCTCACTCACCGGCCCCCGGACCTCGTCAACTCCCCATCAGCCCCAAAGTGAGCGCTTCATTTTCAAAGAAGCCTCATACTGGGACGCAAACAGTTTCCCTCCCATTCAACACGGCAAATCCAAGTCCGCCGGCCTCTTCATCTGCAGCCATTCTGAATCATTGCGGAGGAGGACAAATAAAGTGGAAATCTAGACAGAGCTTAATTTGCAGAAGTCTTTTTCTCTGGTGCTCAGAAGCAGCACAAAATGTTGCCATTGAAGACTCAAAGCCTCTTTTCCCCCCACAGTGAGACGCCTCAGCACATTTCCTCCTAAAGCCCATTATCTCGGCCCGTCTTTTCTGCGTTTAGTTTCAGACTCGCCGCAGACAGTCTCTCACTGCGGGCCCTCTGACAGCATTTAGCCATGATTAAAGAGTCAGAGATCATTTGGTGCCACGGGCAAGGCTGTAAAACACACAGTCTTATTCCTATTTCTCTGTGTTTAAAGTATCTAAAGGAAAGCTTTCATAAGGATGAGTCTAATCGGAGAAGAGATGAAGGAAGAGAGGATGAGGGCCCCGTTGGGGCGATGGACGGTGTGTGTGGGCAGAGATTCAATGGTAAGTACACCAAACGGCCGACCTGCAACGCAACCCCCATTAAAAGCGCTCAGCATTGCACAAACAGGCTAATCAAAGGGGTGCGTTTGGGAAGACAACTGATGCTCCTCTTCACAACAAACTTGCACCTTGAGGCATCAGGTCCGAGCTGTGAGCGTGCGATTGTGTACTGTACTTTGATAAGCAGAAAAATGTAACGGCCTGATTTGATCAGATGGTTGAGAAAGATCTCAGTGCAGGGCAGCGCCATGCACAATTCTGTGAGAATACCTAATGCTGAAGTTCTCTCATAAGTGTGGCAAGCCTTATTACAAAACAAGTGAAATCCCTTCAGCTGCAGGCCTGATTTAAAAATTATTAAGGCTGACAAGAAAAATTCTGTATGTATTTTGGTGCTACGTTCTGCCTAGAGCTGTGTGCGCAGCTAAATAAACATGAACATCACAGAAGGCTAATTAGGGAAAATTCCAGAGTCTAAACTCTTGTATTTTCTATGAAGACAAAATATATCACTACTGTGGAATATAGAAGCCCTGCTTACGCTGTCTGTTTTTATTAAAAATCTGTTTTGTGTTGGAGCCATAGCCTTCAGGGTAGTGCACCTACATATGGCACAACTATGCTTCATATATCTCCTCTTCTATCACTTCCTTTCTCTCCTCAAACTGTCAAAGGCTGATTTAATCAAAATATAACTTAAAAAAATAAATAAATAAATAAATAAAATAATATATAAAAATAAAATATTTTAAAAATGTCTTTTAATATTATTTTTCTAATTGTATTTTTATGGTCAAAATTCAGAGTAAATGATAATAAAAATCTTTCCTTTATTAACATTTTCTGTCTCACATGCAAAAATTAAACTTTAAAAATAAAAACATATTTTTTAAAAATAGGATTAATTTTTAAATTTTATTATTTTGTTGTTTTATGCCACAACTGCATCCAAGGTTATTTTCATTGCAAAAAATAAGTTAAAATAATTTTTTAAAAAGTTACACCTTTAAAAAATCACTCCCTTCCAAGCATTCCCTGTCTAACCTCACAGTCAAATAAAGGCAGAAAATCTATTTAGAAACAATTTTATTTATTTTATTATTTGTTTGATACCACGTCAGCATCAAAGGCTATATATTTTGCTATATTTTGATACTTTTTATACTAAAATCAGTGTAAAATCCATAAAAAACAGGCAAGTCAATTAATAAACAGATTTAAAAACAACTGACATATAAAGCCAAAATGCCCAAAGATATAATTACATACAGAAAGATGAAACCTATACAACATCTTTAGATGTACTTTACTAAACTTTCTGAACAAAATCCCTGTCTGATGGAAGATGAAAGTCTTTCAAACACACATGTAGGTCTTGTATAGCAATATTAATATATCAATATTTTGCCAGTCTACCATTTGCCCTTTTATCATCCAATAGATGGACCGCAGCCATCTAGATGTTTGTAACAGAGCCAGGGGTTTCTGAATCAGATAATGTAATAGGAAGCACTGTACAAGAGTGTGATTACAGTGTCTCTATCACAGCACACAATGCCTCCAGGGCCAATTACTACTTCCTTGCACCCAGTCCAGCCTATTCCACTCCTTTAATTAAAGCTCCAGTGGTGGAGGGGAAGACTCTAGTCAACCCCTTACACCCAAGTTTTAGCTTTTGTGGTTAATGACTGGAGGAAGTGCATCCAGACAATTAAACCTGCAGATAAATGACGATCCCAAAGCTTGGCAGCTGAACTCTTGTGTTTGGGTTCATCTCTGCTATGCCATGATGAATACAGGATTGGAGTTTGTCTCTACATGACAGAGTGTCTTAATTACTGAGCAATGTCACAGCACCGTGTGCTACGATGACGGTTAGAGTGAGACCTGTTTTGTGCCAGTTAAGTGTGTTTTTCAGAGCACAGGTTATACAGAATCCTTATTAAGTCACTGAAACAGTGTGCAGCTTCAAAGGAGGCAAAGGCAATTTAAAGTATATGGGCAAAGTGGCATAAAAGATAGTTTTAAAATATACAGCGAACGGGAGATCCAAATGTGCTCTGATAAAATATTCTGTCCAGTGAGAAATAAGTGAAGATTCATATTCACTCAGAAACCTTGGCTGATTGGATTTAGACTGCAAGAATAGAAATCTTAAACAATTATAGGTCCTGCACTCCTATCGCCTCACAGTTTTTCTGATTAGGGAGGAGGGAGAAGAAGAAAAACTGCCAAATTAGATCATTTCAATAATAAATTAATTAATTAAATAGTCCTTTCACATAGACCTTTGGAGGTAGAGTAAATGCCATCCAATCATTTGTCTTAACTATAGGCTACACACTAAACAACAACATTAGATTATCAAAAATTTGGTAACATTTCACTCACTCATTTTTATATAAAAAACCTACTGACGAAACTCATTATGTGTATCTTTAACTACACTTGGTCATGCAAACAACAACATTAAGCTGTATACTGTATGTTTGATTCACTAAAAAGAACAGATTCATGAGAGTCATTTGTTTGGGAATCAGACTAAACTGTTTGCACTGTATTGTATATGTTTTACATTCATACATTCATTCATAATTCTGTATTTTTTATGTATATGAATCGGACCACAGTGATAGTCTTGTACAATTTTAATTCATGAAAATTAACTTGCTCATAAGAGTTATTTGCTCGGTAATCAGACTACACTGCCTTTCTGTGAAACAAAAACATATAGTGAATGGTTTGATTCACTAAATAGAAGCAGTTCATTAGAGTCAGATCAGACTTCTCTGGTATTATGTTTCATGCTGTAGATTCGGTAGTGGTGTTGAAGCACATTTAAATAGTGGTGAATCAAAATTTTAGTGCAATATTTCATCTACATCTGCAGAAAAATGAGCACCGTTAACAGAGCCAAACGTCATTCTCTTTTGGTATTTTGAAAAAGGAAAGGTCAGTTCTACTGGCAGAAGTTCCAGAAGGGCGAACATCACTTTCAGTGCCTTTATCGCTCAAATTAAAAACAAACATACACCTCTATCCTATCATTCTTCAATTAAATTTCCAACATTCATCTTCGTTCTGCAACAGATGAATAGACCTATACAGCTTTGATATACATTTACAAATATAGCTCTTTTTTGGACAAAAGTGCCGATTGTTTAGTATACAAGGATGATAAATTTCTCCTGGACATGCTGTTAAACGTATAGTTGTAAAAGCTGCCAATACTCTCACCGTGAAATGGCCCACTGGGCCATCTAGAGCTCCACTGACACTTATCACTATGTTATTTATTTGTGCGCTGAAAGAGGCGACTGCTAAAGAATGAATTAGGGATACATTAGGGAATTTGGGATACATTATGTAGGGTGGAGAGCTGATGGATGCCATTCTAAATATACAGAAGGAACTGCCAATAGTCATGTGGGGTGGATAGTGCTGAGTTGTAATAACAGAGGGGGGAGCGCTTGCACTGCAGCTGCCAGGCAGCCTCGATGGACCGGGGCGTCCCTCCTACCCTAATTTATCTCAGACAAGCTCCGGCTACATGTTTCCTTTTCCCCAGCAGAGAGGAACAGCATGGGACCTGCCAGCCAAAGCCTCAGGGGAGACACGTAGCATAAGGATGTGCTGATGTCGTATCTTTTCGCACTATGACTCACGCTGTGTTATGGTTCATGTGTAAAGTCTTTTACTTTACTGTTTTGATGTCTTACAGTATCTGCAGTAAATTAACATTTCGTCAACAAACTTGTGTATGTTAACAGATTTAATTTCTGCTTTGCAGTGTTCAGTAAGATTGAGATAGATAGATAGATAGATGATAGATAGATAGATCTATCTATATATAACATGAATGTTGAGTACGTTTTTTAATTAACTTTTTCTTCGCAAGAATGCATTGATTTGTTCAAAAAATTTATCAATTATAATGTTTCACAAGATTTATTTATTTATTTTTTAAGAATAAATAATATTTCTTTTGAATTTCTTTTCAAAAACTTAGCTTTTACTTAGCAAGAATGCATTGATTTGATAAAGAAATTTATCAAACTGGTAAAAAGTGACAGTAAAAACATTTATAATGTTACACAATATTTATTTTATTTATTTCTTTTTTTATGATAAAATGATATTCTTTTGATTTTTTTAATTGAACTAAAAATAATCCTGGAATAAAATTTATCATGGTTTGCAAAAAATATTAAGTAACAGCACCGTTTTTATGTTTTTGGAGCATCAAATCTGCATATTAGAATAATTTCTAAAGGGTCATGTGACGCTGAACATTTTAATGGCTGCTGAAAATTCAGCTTTGGCATCACAGAAATAAATTACATTTTAAAATAGAAAACAGTTTTTACATTTTAAATTGTAATAATGTTTCATAATATTACAGATTTTACTGAATTTTTGATTTAATAAATGCAGGCTTGGTCATCATAAGAGACTTTTTTTTCTAACACATTTAAAAATGTTTCTGACACCAAATGTGTCCTGTGCCACATTAATTTTAGCAAAGGATTCTGGGATTAATCTGGCATTTAATATGTAAAAGTATGTAATAATTAGACACATTTAGATTTTAAATGATGTGATGCTGAAGCCATTGTTAACTTGGAATCATGTTTTCAAACCCAAGTCAACTTAGTGGGTATTAAACTTTTTCTCCCACTTGAGCACCTTGTATTCAAAGAAGGTTGTTTAGAGACATCTATATCAAATTAAGAACTGACTAATCGGTGTCTAGAAAAGACGCTCCCTTGTGGATACAACTAGGTCATTTGTTCAAGATATATCTAGGATGTGAACTCAGATCAATATCGGCCTTGAGAAGTCACCTTCTATTCAATACAGTGCTAGAGACCTTTCACAGAGAACCTGCGGGACGGCACACTGTAATCGGAGGAGATCTTTGAAGTGAATCATGCAGGCACAAGTCAGGTCATTATCGCACTCCTGAATAATTCGAGAAAAGCCATGACCTAGTGCAGCAAACCAGTAGCTTATTCAACAAAAGTCAGAAGTGTCCTCCTCAGCAGATTGTTACACGGGCCGTTGCTTTACCAAATTAATAACTCTATCTTCCTCTCCTCCCTTGGGAAAAACACAAGCTATTCTCTAAGCCACAAGGCCAACAAGCATGAAAAGAGGCTCTTTTACAACACTCCACCCAGAAAGGAACAACTCGAAATAAAGATATGCATGAGATGGAGATGCATGAGACAAATGTGAGATCAGCAGTGACCGGCAACCGCTGCTCTTGAGACAATGTCAACCCAATAAAGGCCGCTTGTGCTGCGCTTAATTTGCACCCATCGATTTCCTATTTTCAATTATTAATTCTAATTAGGATGAAGTAGATGGTGCCAGGGGCCGTGGCAGAGGGTCGATGATGGAGAGGGCCAGCAGATGTAGGCGAGTGATCCACATACGGGAAAGAGTGTGACTCTACTCTATACCAATACTGTATTTTTGATAATGATTCTCATAGATTTAGTGATTTAAACCCAATTTATAAAGCTTTTTAACATCATTATTTTATATGATCATATATCCTGATTTGAGCCAGTGGGTGTTATGCTCAGGTTAGCTTTGATTCCTCACCTAAAAGCGTAAAACTCTTTCACCAGGGGGCAGTATACCACATAGTTCAAGCACAGGTCAATATGCAGAGAAAGCTGTGCGCCCGCCAATGGTCTGACATGCAGAATGGTGCTTCATGATGTATGTTTAATTATGAAGTTGCTACAATGTGGTGACGGTTGCAGCCCCTCCTCCAGCTACAACACAACAACAACCATGATGCATTACCAATAATCCACCATGCATTCATCAAAAAACATGGCCGCCCAATGAGCTGGACTTGCATACACTGGAAAATTATCCTGTTAAATTTACGGTAAAAACTGGCAGCTGCAGTTGTGAGAAATTCACCGTAAAAATACCTTCAAGTTCTATACGATGCGTGTATATTTTACAACTCATAACCATATATTTCAATAGGTTATATAATGTTAATACACCTACTTGATGAGGTGTAAAGGGTACATAAAAATGATGGATCAGTACGTTACTATAGGTTTTGAAGTTACGGTTCAGTATGTTTTCGGTACAGCAAGGTGAACAAACTAAAGATAAAATTTTTAATTAAACAGTGGTTTACTGAACAAATTGCTCTTTCTTTTAATAAATTCTTATAATTAAAATGTTCTTTTTATACAAATCTACCTCAGCTTATTCTCTATACTGTAGGAAGCTCTTTGACATTACTCTAAGGTTACAATTAACGGGTTACTCCACCCCAAAATGAAACTTTTGTCATTAATCACTTGCCCCCATGTCGTTCCAAACCCATAAAAGCTGTCGTAATTTGTCTCCTCTGTGTCACTCCACATCAGCATAGCGCCATTTTAGCGCAGCAACACAGGATGTGCTGTTTTCTTTCAAATCAAATCGTAAATATACGTAGAAAACATATCCCTGTGGCGTGGCTGACACAGAAGAGCATACGCTGCCTGCGTACAGCTCAGATTCGCCAAAATGGCGCTACGCTGATGTGGATTGACACAGAGGAGAGAAAATGATGAATAAAGTCGTTATTTTTGTTTTAATCGCATACAAAAAGTATTGTCATCGATTCATAATGTTACGGTTGAATCACTGATGGCAGATGGACTATTCTGACGATGCTTTTCATACTTTTCTGGACCTTGACAGTGTATTTTACTTGGCAGTCAATAGAACATTCACAAGCCTCCCAGTTTCATCCAAAATATCTTAAATTGTGTTCCGAAGACGAACGAAGCTTTTACGGGTTTGGAATGACATGGGGGTAAGTGATTAATGACAAAATTTTAATTTTGGGGTGGAGTATCTCTTTAAGATATTTTGGATGAAAACTGAGAGGCTTGTGATTGTCCCATTGACTGCCAAGTAAATTGCACTGTCAAGGTCCAGAAAAGTATGAAAGACACATTTGCACTCTTTTCATTCATAAAGTTTACATTCATACACTTCACACTCTATTGCGTGACTTTAGTGGTCTGTGTATAATATTGCGCTGATCCCCTGGTCAACTGTTATCTAGCAAACACCAGACTGTGCCAGCTTCAGCTGAATATTCAGGCAGAATTATTCCTTGTCAGTTTCTGAAGCCATTATCCGTGCCATTCCGAATAAAGTATTCTGCTTCGGGCACACCCCTAATTATTACATTACATATTTTAATTTTACATGCAACATAGATAAAGTCATAGAAAGTAACAGCTACACGCAAAATTGTAATCCTAAAATTCACATCGTACTTGCAAACTCTGGTTAATGCATGCTCGAGTAGTCAATTGTTTCCGACAATGCCCACTAGTGGTTGAAGTAGTTGATCACTCGACTACTCGACTAGTCTATGCAAGCCCTATAATCAACACACAACTTTAAGTAAAATGTATGCAAACGTAAATTGCACATCTAAATTATAAAATTACTATTTGTTGTTGAAATATATTCATTTACAAAGTGGATGTCATAACTTGTTTCATAACAGATGTATTTAAACATACATTAAATAATTAAGACATCACTAACAGTTAAGGTAAAATATAATGAGCATATAGCAAATTTTCTTCTCTATACTTTATTTCTCTTGCTAACAAACTGTGAACACTTGACTTGCCTGGGGTAAATGAAATGCTACGTGACATTTGATGTTTTCCCGCAGTTAAAACACTGACTGAGTGATTACATAAGGCATGAGATGTTCATTATTGTTTATTTTGTATTAATGCTAGTAGTAAAGAGGAAGGCATGATCACAATCACTCGTGCTCTGACGAGGCATTTATACAGTGATCTGTCATGCCACATCAAACAGCGTCAAAACAGCATTTATTGTTTGAATTTCCTTAAAAAAAGAACATAATTTGAAAGATTATACTTTGTTTCTTATCAAAAGTAACAATATATAAAACTGGAAGTTTCCACTTAAGTTCCTCTCATGCAGTTGTTAAAATAATGCTGTAATTGTTTGGTACACATGCATACTGAACCGAAGACCCATACCGATTATACAAAATATAACCATATGTGATGTGTCATACTGTAAATAGCATAGCAATTTAGTTTTTTTATTGCAAAAAAAGAGATTGTATTTTAAAGTAAAATTATATATGCGATGTTAAACCATTTATAGTTTTTCACTATACATGGTTAAAGTAACTTTACAGTAAAAAAAATTTTCAGTATAGCATTTTATTAAAAGCTAGTCTAAAAACTAACAACATGCAATTCTCTCTAGCATAAAGCAAAATAAAAACATGTAAGAATAAGGTTGTAGTTGTAAAACATACTATACCAGAAGCAAAAATCAAAAGACAAGAGGAAGAGTCTTCTAATACTGGGAAATTTTCACTTGGATTGCATATGTGCATATTTCGTAAACCAGAAGACTGCTCGTTATGAATCCATTACTAGAACCACTTGACTATTATGCCAAAGCAAATAAACAGAAATGAAGACCCAGAATAAGGCAATTAAAACTCATGTGTGGACAGGGACAATGACAGAGTAATGTTGCATGAAGATCTCTCCTGACCTACACTGCAAATGCATTATGGGTTTCCATGGCATCTGCACCTGCTGAAAACTGGTAAGGGGAGAGGACAGAAATGAGGTTATGTTATATATCTTTCCTCGGGTTTGCTGCTAGTCTATTGAGCATGAACTCATTCTGCAGGTGCTGGCAATAGTATACTGCATATTATGTGAAAAGAAAGTATCTCGTACAAAAGCCTTATATAGAGCGTGCACAGAAGAGTGAGCTGGAATAGCAAGCTATCATAGCAAAACATGTTGGTGTTTCCTTTTAAACCAATTCACGATAACATTGCATTGGCATGTTGGGAAAGATGGTAGTTATAGCAGTGTTCAATGTGTCTGTTTAACTGAATGATGTTAACTAACCAATAGTTGTATATTACTGCCACAAGGACATCACTCATCTCTGACTGAGAAAACTTTATTGTAACATTGAAACATGCATTTTCTGTGAAGCAGCTTTGAAACAATATATTGTGAAAAGCACTATGCAAATAAACTTGAATTGAATTATGCAGTGTGAGAAAAAGCAAATATTTTCATAAATGGAATTCGTGTAAGGCTACGGAAAAGTCTTCCTATGACCGCAAGCATTTTGTGCGTGCATATGCATACGCCTACAGGCAAATACAAATGCTAGTAATAGACAATTCTTGGTGGAATTATCTCTCTCAATCCACTGCCTGCTGCTTCCGATTGCAGCTGTGGAAATAAAGCTGCCTGTAACTGCTGTTGTAGGATCTTCTACACTAAGCAGAGCTACAAGGGAAATGGGAAAAGTTGACTGTATGCGCAATGAAAAAGTTTTAAAGGGATAGTTCACCCAAATATGAAAATTACCCCATGATTTACTCACCCTCAAGCCATCCCAGGTGTATACGACTTTATTCTTCCAGACGAATACAATCTGAGTTATATAAAAAAATGTCCTGGCTCTTCCAAGCTTTATAATGGAAGTAAATGGGGGTTGAGATTTTGAGGCCCATTAGCATTCTTTTCCGCACCATGGATCGAGATCCTGTGAGCGCCTTTGGATATACCACCACATCAAGCTACAGCAAAAAAGCATGAAAATTTTCCTTCCAAGAAACTTTCCCAACACTTTTCACCACACGTACACACACAGATCAGTATAATTGGCTTTTAATGATCTGACATTATGCTAATGTTCATTGTAAGGAGATAAATCTTTGCAAGGGGTTTACGATTCTCGGCAGGTGGCCGTCTGCCCACCAGAGCCATGGAGATTAAACATGGAGGACAGACTCTGGAGAACAACAATGACGTGCTCCATCATCAGAGGGTCAGAGTGCATCGCTTGAATCAGTTTGTGTGGGGAAATGCAGATTATCTTTGCAACAATGACTTCATGGGTTTACATCAACATTAGGCTGAAATGAGAAGAGACGTTTCTGTTGCATTTGTAACAACAAGTGGGTTGTTTTAAATCAACCATAACCCATGCAAACAGCCGTTTAAAATTTAAATGCTAAGAATTGAGGTGTTCTGAGAAATATTGGGTTTGCAGGAAACGGCCACTTGAGCTCCATCAGAGAGCTGCCCACTTAAGCAAGGACCACATTAAAGCTTCATTAGCGGAGTGACTGCAGCAGCGAAAGTGGAGGTAAGGGAACAACCTCAGTGGCTGAAGGAGGCTGTGGAATGAAGAACCGCTTCTGCGGTCGGGGCTCTGAGGGTCCTGTGAAGTGGCCAATGTATGTCAATCACAGCTGTCCCTCTCCTCCCTCATCCACTCAGCAGTCACATGAAGAACCCTCAGGAGAGTCTCAGCCTCTCCGGAAAAGGTTGGCAGGTTCAGAGGCGCGGAATTATCCAGAATGAGCGGCAAGATCTCTGAACGCAGTTTTGTTCTTCTCGTCTTTAGGAACTCACCGGGGCCCATGAATTATTCCTGTGGATTCTCAAAGTCACAGTGAAGTCAAAGGTACACATCAGTGACTCCCTGAGAAATCAATTGTGTATCTCTTTCTCTAACTGACAGTCAAAAATAGATTTGAAGGGAAAAAAGGCTTGTTGCTGGGGAAGTTGTAGTGTGAATTAATGGATTATTAGTCATGGTCTCTTGCATGGCAATAAAACTGCTTGGTACTGAGAACAACTGGCATAACTCCCAATGCAGTTATTTGTTACTTGCCTCAAGATAGATAGAGTTGCAGATGCCTGACGAGAAGACAAATAGAATGTAAAAAAAAACTAAACTGATTCATCCATTCTTTGGTAAAGTTTACTAGAGAGAGGCAGCCGTATTGATCTGCCAAGGAAAAGATCCTTTTTATTCCCCTGATGAACAAAAGCAAATGATCTTATCTAAATCAGACTTAAAGTTAGTCTGGCTCACAATAGCTGGTATTTACTCTTGTGGATGTACAACTGGGGAAAAAAGAAACAATGCTGGACAAGATATTTAAAAATAATCTTACAGGAGGTAACAAAGACTTTCATTGCACAAAATTTCTCGACTCAGTTGTTAACATCAATACTGCGAAAAAATTATTTTAATTTAAAATCAGCATTAATGTCTTGTTTTCTATCAAAATATCTAGACATCATTAAAACAAATTTAATCTAGAAAAAAATATAGAGTACAGAGTACAATACAACTTGAATATATTTTTTAAATATACATAATTTTATGGCTTATATATAATATTAAATATATTTTCAATTTCATTTTTATGTATATTAAAAAAAAAAACATTCTGCCAATGAGGCAAGAACAACTAACTTAATTCAATAAATATTCAATTCTAAGACAATTCACAATTATTAATAGTAAATTGTTTCTCGGTTTCTTTCATTCAAAACAAATGAGTTTGAGGCATTCCACAGCACACTATTTTATTACAGCCCTGACAGTAACCTTGAATTCCTCTGGAGTTTATTCAAAAGAGGAGCACAAGTGTGAAATCGTGGAAGCAACTAAACGTTCTTTAAAACTCCTCTTTGAACCTTATCGTCTAGATGCCCTTTCTCAGACGCAGAGATCACAAACCCCATCCCTTTGTTCCTCTTATTAAGCCTTACCAATGCACACCGGCCTTTCTCTTTCCCTATGCCTCTTCCCTTTTGCTCTGAGGCAAAAGGCAGGAATTTAATTTAATTTCAGGGCTTTTAATGTCTGCATCAAGATAATCAAAGCAAGCCAGTCTGGAGTTTATCATGACCTTGGGAGCATCAGCAAGGCCACGTTCACAGAGATAGCCATTGTCCTCAGCTTAAAAAAAAGAAAACCAAACAGTATTGCATAGGACTGTTCAACTCAGTCAGTCAGAAGACATAATGAAAAATTATGAAATAGCAAAGATGCTGCTTCTAAACTTCTAAACTGATGGGTAATGTCAAAAATTCAGAAACAGAGCACTTCAAGGTTATAAAGCCACAGTAAAAATTAAAAACACATCTAATCTTCGTCTCAAAGATGCAAGTTATCTACAAACTGGAAATGATAGTTTTCATCCAAAACCTTGAAAACTGAGCAAAAATGTCCTTAGCACACAAATATTGCTTAATAATCTGTTTTTAATTAAATTGAATGATTTTGTGTCCCTGTTTTTCAGTGTTAAATGAAATGTTTATTTATATTGAATATATTTTTTCATTAAGTATGTAGCAATGCATTCTGGGATGTGATGCTACTTTACAGTTTGGCTAAAACTAAGCATCTTAAGAGGAAAACAAATTAATTAGTTTACCGTGTTGTTCAGCCTTTATATTGGAAGCCAGCTTTAAAATGCTGTCTCCGTAGGGAGCCAACTAAGTTTTGGAAGTTAAACAGATACATATGTTAAATATATAGTTCATACATTATAGCTGGTTGAAAACTGTCATTAAAATGTGAAGGCTGTTGTTCCTTGTCCTTAATCATGCAAAAACAAATTGTTCTCTCAACAACTTTCTTAAGAAAAGTGCGTAACAGCCGCCAGAGAAGAATGGAGCAGAATTCAGAATAAAAACCCCAGTTACCTTGGGGCCCGAAGCACAATTTGATTAAAAGTTTGTTTTTCTTCCCTCTCCTCAGTTACGGAGGGGGCACGTCAATGCAGCACTGACAGTTAATTGGACTTGGCAGGGCCAGGAGTTCATTCGTCAGCATTGTGTGGGGTTTGCCAGAGAGGAACAGGACAATCAATGTCCCACAGGACGGCCAGTAATCAGTGCAACACTACCATGGAGTGCAGGGTTAAACATCAGGAGACTGCAGGTGCAGGAGGATCCGAGGCAGCATACCGCTAATGCTTTAACCCCCCCACCCCACCACCACCTACCTCAACAACATAATCAGCCAAGCACACCCAAGGACACCGCAGAGGCAAGGCATCATGGGGTAGTGCCCCAAGAACAAACAAGCAATATCACAATTTATTGTACTTTACACTACCAGGAACAGACTGAGATACCAAAACTTCTTTGGAATTCACCTTAACCATAAAAGGGGAGTAGATGCAAAACACTGATGCAAATTTACAGAAAACATACAAGTATATATATTGTTATTGCTGACTATTGTTACAAAAAATAAAACCATCTATATATATATATATATATATATATATATATATATATATACACACACACACACACACACTTATATTTTACCTTGGAAACTAACTAAAATAAGTTGAAGTACTAAAATTACTAAAACTATAACAAAAAAATGAAGTAGAAATGCAGTATTTAGAGAAAAAAATTATTGAAATTACAAAAGAAATTTATGAAATTTAAAATAAAAACTGAAAATATAAAAATAAAAATGAATTCAAAATATTAATAATTTATGGTAGTAGTATGTACTAATTGCATATAAAGTATACTAAAATAACACTTACATATTGCAAAAATAATTGCTGTAAGTTGACATCATCGTATAGGAAGCAAAACAATTTTCTTTTTGGTAGGAAAACTATAGCTCAAATAATATTGACAATATCACTATTAACAATAGCAATTCTGATTGCTATTTAATCATTCCATCTTTTTTTTTTTTTTATAAAATTACAGAATTCTGTATATTACCCAAAAATTGTTAAAAATATCAAAATTAACTTCAAGTTGACACATCAAGGACAAGCATGGCAAACTTTACAGTAGCTCTTTATTTGCACCCTCTTAGGCTCCATCACGTTCGTTGCCATTGTGCAATCAAGTTATAATTAAAAAAAGTTAAGTGCCTGAGGTTAGCCAGACTTTTCTGAAAGTCTGGTAAACCATTTTATAAAAAATACTTAAAATTACAGCTGTGCATTTTCATTTTAGAAAAGTTTGAGAATTCAAACGGTACTCCAATACAAAAGGCACAGAAATGACCCAACAATAATCCACATAAAGAACACCCGCGGTGACTGCAGGTACCCTTGAAATCAAGGCCTAGAGACTTGTGCGGGGGCATGTGCTCCACAGCTCCATTAGATAGAGAATCCAGTTCCCTTTCCTGCCTTCACCTCACCACAACATGACCTCTAATGCCAAGAGCAATTTCTACTCAGAGGCTGGAGAATTAACATCACAGCGAGTAAAGAGATCATCAAATGTAATGATCAATGAAATAAATTGAATCCTGTAGCGCTAAACTTCATAAACATGGAAATCAACCGCAAAATCAAGTGTGACTCAGACTATGAAATGACCACAGCAGAGCCCTGCCCTGCATTAGTATGCTGCCAGCAGCTTGTGGTTGCACTGTCATCACAACATTTTAGCTATTTTAGAGCCCACAAAGAAGTGATAGAGCTTTTCAATTACACAACCTAAAGGCTGTTTAGACTATGGACAACATTCTAGAATCTGGCTTTATGTCCTTTGTGGACATCTATTTGATGGTTATATCTTGTGAAGGGAGGCATAAATGATTCCTGTGCAATCACAGGCACTGCTATCATCTCCGACACTCATCAAAATAGCTGGACCTTTTCTAAAAAGCCTTCATTCGAGAAAGTCGCTGACTGTGTTCAGAGAAGATATTGCTGTTATCAACAACGCGCAATATGGAAATAATCACAGCAGAGAAATATGCATCCTACAATAGACCGTATGGGACATTACTCTAAAATTAATTGTGCTTGAATACAACAAAAGGCTGATGAAAAAACTACTTTCCTGGTGGGATGGCAAAAATGCATTCTGGGCTGAGCTAAACAATACCATAGGGGTAGTTTTGGGGAGTTTCTGTGTGTGAGAGAGAGGGCACAGGGTTTAGCCCATTACAGCTGTTCAATTAATAAGTGCGAACAGTAGGGAACAATCACATGGCCCTCTCAACTCCACCGATAGCCATTAAAAACACTACTACAGTGATTTATATAACCAATTTATTTAAAAACACATCATCTATCAATGCTCTAATCACACACACACACATACACCTTGAATCCTAAATGATTGGAGCAAACTCCCTTCAAGGACTTTCAACCGTTTCTCTATTATATTTTTATTCCATCCTCATCCAGAGAGTTTCAGGGTCAGCCACAAACAGCAGCCCCCAGTCCCTCGCTTTTGACAACAGAGACGCAGCGCCGGTTCATAAGTGAGCAGGTTGCGAGGCTCGAGGGGCTGAACTTTGAGACTGCAGACACACACACACACACACAAACACACTGGGCAGTGTTGAGGTCACCGAGCGAATCTCATTCCCTCGCCACCTCTCACAGCACACTTTGATTCTTCAAAGTCAGAGAAAAGTCTGTGTCGATGATAATTTTTCTGAAAGCTGCAGGTTTGGACCGTGAGAAAGAGATGCTGTCGGGCTTTTTAAGGAAACCCTGTGCGTAGCGAGCGATCACATTCATTCAGCTATATAATGAGGTATCCCACTGATTAAGTTTTGTTTTTCCTCCAGCACAGTATAAATGATTTGTGCTTACAGATGAGACAGATGAGTTGTCACCGTGTTTGGAATGCACAATTACTTTGAGTGATCAAGTTCTGGACTTTTCTGTCACCTTTTTTGATTTTGCATGCACACCACTAGACCAGAAGAAGGGTGCACACTAAAAGGCCTGTAAAACCTGAACAACACACCTATATCTATATACTTGGTGGGCATTTAATTTCAAAAACATGAGAATTTATAGAGATGGTCTTGCCTTTGAAGCTAGTTTCGATTCATCTTGGAAGGTTTCCAATAGATTTAAAAACATGGCTGAAGGGGCTTTCTTTTAAAGGTACATTTCGGAAGATGTTTTGGGGCAAAACTTAATGAATTTTGAGCAAATACATAACAAAAACATCTGTGTTCAAAACCTGTGTTCTTAACCTGGTTCAATACCTTAAGTCTATAATAATGATTTAAATTTAAAGGGGTCATGAATTGAGAAATTTCAAATAACTCAAATTTCCATAAGTTAGTCCTATAAGTTTCAGAACTCGACATTTAACAGATTTTATTGAAGCCAAGCTGCCAAAATGACTTGTTTCATCTCAATAAGACGTCATGGTGTGACGAAAGATGGTTTCAGCAGATCAACTCCTACTTCTACATCATTACCTCTTTAGTTCGCCCACCGATTCAAGCATGTAGTAGGAGTAAATACATTCCAGACCTTCAGTAAGTCACTGTTCATTTGTTCACTTCATTTTACTGCGGCTGCTTTTAAACAAGACATTTCTACAGGCTTTTCAGAGAGACTGAAACTAAAAGAGACGCAGTGCTGAGTAGATTGGATCAGATAGTAATGCCACAACACAAGTGTGACTATTGTGTCACTATTGCTTAGTCAGTTACAGATCATTTGATACAAACATCCAACACAGCAGTGTCCATCTATTATTTTAATATGCAAAACTGTTGAATGTGGCATGCCTATCAAAACAGCATGTTTCAAAGAGAGGGTGGAAAACAGGACAGAAAATAGCCTATTACTACTAAAAGATGTTTTTTGATGTAAAATGACTAAATCATTTGAGAGGTATGGAATTCGCCACTGGAAGATCGAGTTATGACATTTTGATTAAAGTCGTGATGAAACGGAAATAGCAGAAGATCTTTCTTTTGTATTGTGAGGAGAAGTCCTGCATATGTGACCAGAGTGAAGTCTGTCATTTCATCATAAGGTTCATTAAACATTACGAGGTCAAAACATAAAAAAATAAAATAAACATACTTTGTATAAATCAGTCACAGTAAGATCAATAACATGCACCTATGTTAATGAATGTTTATTTTTTTTTCAAATTATGTTTAATTTTTTACAAATTTATTTTAATTTCATGCCGACTTTAAATTAAACCAACCAGTAGGTGTAGAAGGTTTAGAGTTTTTTTGCTGTACATACAAACTCCAAAAATTATCAAAAAAAAACAAAAGCTGTAGTAAGCAAAACTAGGGCCCTATGATTTCCATGATGTGGAAAACTTTGACAGATTGCGGAGTCATAAGAATGAAATTTACTGTATAACGTCAATGTCACAGAATTTGACAAATTTTTGATGAATCTGTGAATATAAGGCTGCAAAAATGCTATTTAAATATGAAGCCTGCATGTTCTGCATGTCTCTGTGTGAATGAATGGTGAAGACACGCAGTATCAGAAAAAATATTTACCAGAAAAATAAAAATCCACAACAAATCTGTGAAATTAATAAAATAGTATTTTTTTCATAAAATCAATTAAAGATGCTTTTGATTGTTAAAATGTAATCAAACCATTAAAACCGAAACCAGAAAATTATATTTGTGTAAGTTTTATGATTTCAGTGAATTAGACATTCTTTCTGATGAATAATTTTGAATTTAACCATTAAAACAAAGTCTAGAAAAATTAAAATGAGAAAAGAACAGAATCCAGAAAAATAAACAAACAAACTATAAAATCTTAAGATCTATAAATCATCATTTAAAAATAAACTTACCATAACATCAATGATTAATTTAAAGAAAAGTAAAATCAATGAATGGCTGTGTCACCTGCACTGCAATTACCTTTCCAATTATTCCAAAGGTGTACAGTGAGGTTCAGGTCACGCTCTGTGCAGACCAGTCAAGTTCTTTCACACCACACTCTGTAAACCATTTATTTTTGTGCACAGGGGGACTGCTGGTCATGCTGGAACAGAAAGGTATTCTACTGATAGCAGTGGCTGAAAACCCATTAATTAGAAGCAGGTTTACAGATACTTTTTGGCCACCATGTAGTGTATATGCAACACACACAAACACATACATACACGTACTGACCTCAAACATAAAATTGCTCCACATCTCCTTTCCTTACTCTCTTACATACATAGAGAGCCTCACACATATATACATAAAACAAAGGCAATAAAGCTCTTATGAGTGTGAGCTGAGAACACTTCCTGGTGCGGAGTGTCTGTGTTTGGAGCTTTTGAGAGCACAGCAGCAGCAGTGCTGAGAGATTAAAGGAGGCAAAGAGAGGAGAGAATAGGGAATGAGAGAATGATTTATTTAACTGCTTTGTAGATGACAGAGGAGAGTCGGCGAGAGTGTGTCCTTCTTTCCTGCCAACTTTCCCTTCTTGCCCTCTCTTGAACACTGAATATGTCTGCGATTTCTTTGTGGTTTTTGCTCCTTCTATGTAAATTTTCATCTCTGCCTTTTTCCCCCACACTAATCACTCCATCCATCTGTCGCATTTAATTCATTTCTATTAAATTCAAAGTTCAGTTCAGGTAGGTTCAATTCACTCTCTCCCTTTGATGGCGTATCATGTCAGCGTACTTGTGCGGATCTGGAATGGCACCATCTGTTTGAGGGCCTCTGTTGATAAATGAGGTGTCGTGAGCAGGTGAGCCCCGAGGCCCCCTGCGACCCCTTCCCTTCCACTTCTCCTTCCTTCAAACCCGCACACGTTTCTTTCATATCGTCACAATCTGCACTAATGTGGAAAAACTGGCTCCTAAACACTTCCCAAGACAACTGCCATTACAAGTCATTAGTTGAGAGTGCGCTACACAACTACCATCACAATCTGGCTCAAGCAAACAGTCAATCCGAGGGACTGCATCACAGTACGTACATTCCCATCTGAAATGAATCATCTGAATAACAGTGTAGAAGATAAAAGATAAGAGATAAGTGAAGTGTTAAAAATAAAGCACCGATTGCTATGATTCGTACATAAACGCTGATCAGACGGTGCTCTGTCACTCTTAAACCGCTTATTTTCACCTAAAATGAAATAATGATTTGCTCAGTTGCCAATAGGTCCTGCTGTTTGTTGCCATGGCAGTCAAGCTGCCACAGAATCTGACAATAATATTCTGCAATGCAAATGTTCCACTCTACACCCTGACTGGGCGATGCGGGGAAAAAAATCATGAAATATTGTGTAACTTCACAGAGAATCTCATTAGCACTGCGCACAGTTCACTTACAATTTGCAAAAAATAAATAAATAAATAAATAAATAATGTTTACAAGCATTTAATCTACAAACAATTTATTTGTTTTATTTCAGTAAATACAGTTTTTAATGGAATTAATTTTACTGAAAAGGACAGACAAGGCAAAATAAAACTGGAAAAATAATATTAGAATATTAAAAAATATATAATTATTTAAAAAATAAAGCAAGCAAAATAATATAA
Organism: Cyprinus carpio; assembly: GCF_018340385.1. Lineage (NCBI taxonomy): Eukaryota > Metazoa > Chordata > Actinopteri > Cypriniformes > Cyprinidae > Cyprinus > Cyprinus carpio. The sequence goes on along the minus strand of NC_056614.1, from coordinate 17,674,666 downwards.
GATCAAAGTAAATCATTTTTAAGTGAACATAAAGTGAAGTGAAAAGATAAACAGCCTGAAAACCTTTTAAACGCTTTGATGCCAAGCATCCACAAATTTTACAAATCCGCATATTAGAATAATTTCAAAGAATCATGTGAGACTGAAGACTGAAATAATGTCTGCTGAATTAAGTTTGGGCAACACAGAAATAAATTACATTTTAAAATATATTACGTTTTTAATCCTAATAACATATAACACAATAACACAATATTACTGTTTCACTATATTTTTTGTTTATCAAATAAATGCAGCTTTGGCTGTCCCCAATTTGAAAACCGCTGGCTTACAAAATATTACAGTATTCGTTGCTTGTTGATAGTCCTATGTGTAAAGTAAATGCTTTTGACCTGGAAACTTTGCAAACATCAAACATATCTCTAGAACATGCATACATCATTAAACAAACACCTACTGTATAGAGGCAGCTTTGCCTCCCCATTTCAGACTTTCACTGCATGCCACTGCTACAAGTGCTAGCCCATGCCCTGAACAGACAGATTTGATTGACTGCGCTAAACCAGAATAAAATATATATGTATGTATGTTGATGTGGATGTAGCACTTATTTCCATGTTTATTCATATTTAATAAAAGCTTTGTGCCAAACTGGCATGCATGTTTCAGGCCATAATGACAAGCTAGAGACTGAAGAAGATGTAACCATCATAAAGACTGCAGCTGCTGAGATACTGTATCAAAATCTATTACGCAACATCCATCCTCACCCCAGGCTAATCAATATGAAATGGAGAAATCTGTAGATGCATTCTGGAAAAACTCCCCAAACTCAGCATTCTCTTTGGTCCTCCAGTCCACCATTAATTCTCATGCTTTGAACAAATTATCAAATAGAATGAAACCCTGTTACCAAAGCAGCAGAAATAAATTTGAGACTGGAATCTGAAATAGACTGCGTCAGATAAGTGCTTCACTGTAAGAGCATAATTCGGATTTGTGTGAAAGCATTTATGTCGCTGATGACCTTGCAGCGACTTTTAGCACCTGAAGCTTCCGGGACGGTCCGAGGTTATATCTCGCATTTGCAGTCTGACAAACGTGACGGCTACATTGTCTTTAGGCAATGGCAGATTGACCTCAGCGGGAGTGAAATGACAGGCCACTTCTATTCACCTCCCTTCCTCTCTTTCTCATTCTTTCATTTCATTTCTATCCCTTCATCCTGGCGATAAGCTCCACCTTTCAGTTTTCATTTCTGACCCAAATAGCAGGCTCCTAGTGGGTGCTGCTCCAGTAACGCCAGCCAGCCTCTTTGATGCTGCTCCAGAGCGTCAGCGCAAAGCTCGTCACTTCAACTCTCAAGCTCTTCAGTTGCCCAAAAGCAGCTCAGTTTTTCATAACCATATCATCCCTATTGCGTAGCATTATCCTATATACTCCATTCATTTAGCATGCACATAATACTCGGCTTTATCTCACTCTCATGCCTTCTCATTGACTCAACCGGCAGGCATTTGTGCCAGTGACCCAAAGCCCTGATTGTGATTAACGATCTATAACTATTTGTCTCTATTCGCTCGCAGGACCTTTGAATGTGATGACAGAATCTACCCCGGGACAGCCGACGTTCCCAGCACTCATGAGAGAGAGCAGGAGAAGAGAAATTTACCTTGAATGGCAAAAAAAAAAAAAAAAAAAAAAAAGATGCACCATTTATGTACGAGTGAAAAAAGAGGTCAGATTTAATTTAAAAATTGGCTCCCATTCCTCATTTCTACAGATGAAAGCTCATAAATGAAAAAGCCTGGCCTAACGCCCGGTATGGAAATATAAAAGTTATGAATAATGCTTCTGTCTCAATCACCAGGTCCGTTTTAATAAGGTGGATTAGTACAGAACAGCACCTGCTCAGAAGAATGCGTGGTCCTCAGACAGAGATACTCAGGGGAGGATCTTGAGCTTTAGAGGTGGGTTCCTTTCCTTTGTTGCCCACCAAGGAACCCTGCTAAAACTAATGTGTAAAGTGCAATATAGAAAATCAGTCTAGGTCATTAGTGCCGGTGGTGTCTGTGCCTCCTTCACTGTGACCGGTGCCTCCGAAAGAAAGCTGGTGATTTACAGACTGTTGGTAATAATGAAATGGCTCCTTTGTTAATGAAAATGCCCATAGATCCATACACAGCCTTCCATAACCATCATTCACTGGTAAATATGGGCAGCGAGTGAGCCACAACCCAGCCGAATCTTAATGAATCAGATCAAAACACATCTTGAATGAGAAAATAAGCATCATGTACATTGACGAGAGCTTGTACATCAGTTATCAATGCTGGACCAAAAATGACAGACATTAATGTGCCTACTTCAGCAGAGATCAGCAAGGTCAAGAAGTTTGCGCCCCAGCTTTTCCTCACATGAAAGAGCTTTAGTTTGTTGTCCCTTTTCCCTTCAAGTTCCTCAACACATAAATATTAAACAAGTCGATACCTCTTTCTTTCTCAACCTCATAGTCTCTCCTACTACCTGCTTTTTCATCATTTAGTTGATTAGAGAGTGAATGTCGATGGCTTCCTATTTTGTCCCGCAATGTTTCAGCCATTGAGGTAAAGGCCTGTTAACCAATTCATCTTGAGGATCCAATGACAGTCTGTTTGTTTTTCACATGCAGATTGATTCCACCCTGTGCACTACTTATCATTTTAATTATGATAAAGACCATTTCACCAAGTACTGGGGCAAGAAAACAGGCCAGCTTCGTCTAATCCATCTATCCATTCACCTATCCACCCACCCCATCCATCCATCCCACCTCCATCAAACTATCAATCCAGCAATCAACCCATCTATTCAACCATCCACTCTTCCATTCATTGGTCCATCTGTCATCTATCACCCTGACTAGCTTTGTATTGAATAAGGTTGGAACAACTAATCAATAAAACTGATAAACAATAATCAAAACAGTCAACAATGAATTTAGATTAGATTTTAAAATAGTAGTATTAACAGTTTTATATATATTTTATATAAAAATGGCAGAACATGCAGCAAGAGACAACATACTTTTCACTGGTATATTGATTTTTCAGAACACTTTCTAACAATAAGCAAGCAATTGTTGCTGTCACTGTCAAACTTTAAATACTTCACATGACAAGCTTGTCAATCAAACAGAGAAAAAAAAGCACAATTATTTTGGACAAAACAATTCATCATTGGATTTCACATTTAGATTTTAAATGAACCATGATGAATTTACATCCTATACGTGAAGCAAGTAATTTGATGTTGTAATTGTGGTCTGTATAATGTATGCAAAACACTGAGTGGAAATAAATGTAAAATGAATGATAAAAATAATATATATACCAGAGTCAAAATAACCATTAAATTATTTATATATACTAAATAAAATTAGAAAAAAATAAATACAAATATATATAAAAAAGCCAATATATATATATATATATATATATATATATATATATATATATATATATTTTTATTTTTTTTTTTTTTTACACAGCTCTCTGGAATACTCATTCAAAAACAGCTACCATCATTTTGCATATTTACTGTAAAATGAAACCAGAGAAATTCAGTATTTATAGTAGGCTTGTGGTAATACTGTTGAAGTGTTCATCTTGTTGCCAGAATGCCACTGTTATAGATTTAAGGTAAAAAATTAAGATTTTAAAATGCCTCCTTCTCAAATAACAATTCAAGTCCTCATGTTGATTTATGCGGTGAAAACCGCATAAATAATTAGTGATACGGTGTATAATTAGTGATACAAGTGTACAGTATGCCTCAAACGTCCATCTTGTATAAAGTCAATGCCTTTTGTTAGGAGCAGTGATTCTTTGCGGCAGATTTGCATTTAAAAAGCTAATAAAATATTTCAGCTCATTTTTCAACAATTTTTTTGTCTATTTATTTACATATGTGTCAAGTAGCTATGTTATAAATGGGATAATACACTATTTTGGGCACAATTAGCAAATTGGCAAAACATGGAACAATTCCATAGTCAGAGAAACTCATCAAAATAGTGTTTTTTCCTCCCAGAGCTTTAGCTGAAGAAGTAACTTGTTAATGCAACTGCATGATTGCGCATCTCATTCGTCCTCCATGATTTCCAGCTTTACTTTTTAATACAGCTGGCAAAAGAAGAGAGGGGAGCGAGTAAGTGAGAAACATGGTAGCTTTGCAGCAGCGTCTGGGGACTGGTGCAGCCATTAACTATGTGAGAGTGAGAGGGCCTTAATGAAGTGAACTGTGCTCTCAGAGTTAATGAGAGAGTGAACTCACCACTAGAGCAGTCCAGTCCTCCCCAGCCTGGCTCACACTGACATGTATCAGGAGACACACACCGACCATGGGCACACTCCTCGGTACATCGTGCTATCAGAGAGAAAAGAACAGGAAGACAAAGAATGCTTTAAACACTGCAGAAATAGAAAAGGATTCTGGCAAAACACTTTGCAGAAAATAAATGGAGCTTGAGGTCCAAACACAAATAAGTTGTTGAATGCATCTTGCATAAGACAGGAATGTGAATTATCACAGGATGCTATCCAGACACTGCAGGTCTGGACCTCCCGCAAGACATAATTTAGCCGCCTGCAAATGTCTGCTGATGTGCTGATATGGAGGATAATGACTACACTGGCCATTTTCCAAAGATGGCTGTCACCGATGCCTCCTCGCTAGTGCTGTCGAACACAGTGCAAAGCCCTTCTTATGGTCGCACGTTTAAAATGCTCACTCTGACCACAAGCAAAACGATTTCCTAAGAGATTGAGCCCTTGGTCAACATCTCAGTTTATCACATGAACCGGTTGTTCAGTGCAAAACGAGCCGACGTAAGCAGCCACAGCCACAAGGAAACAAGCTGTAAATCCCTCCAAATTTGATCAGCCTGCACTTTGCCACAATACTCTAAAGCAGCGCCAGCCAGCCTTCATGCTGTTTACGAAGTGTGCAGTTTTCTTGATCATTCCTATTGAACAACACAGCATCCAATTGATTGTCTATAGCATTAGTATTCCTGCCTGGGCCCTCACATTCAGTCAGATATTTGGATTCGGACACATTATAAAATGACCTACATGGAGTTTTTGCCAGTCTTCTTTTTTTTTTACTCTTTCAGGATGATGAATTAGAGGGAAAATATATAAGCGTTAAGCATGAATAATGCTTAAGGGAGTGAAGGTCACCTGGCCAGCAGGACTCAAACCGACAGGCTCTTATCGGAGTCAGGAAACAGTCGACCCCCAAAGCTTCTGGAACAATTCACTTTGATTGGAATCAGCAGTGACTCTCCAAGTATAGGAGGAAGAGAGAATGTACTTCTACAGATTTTAGCGTGAAGAAGGTAACAAAAAGTGTCAGATGCTATGGTATGTCCTTATCTTTGACCATGAAATATGTGAAGGTTAAATAACAGAAAGTTAATGTGGCCAGTCATGCATTTTGTTGAAAGAAACCTGATAAACACAATGTGATGACCAGCATGTATCTTGTCCGGTTAATACGCACATTATGATTCTCTTGGGAAACAGTGAGAGACGTCTTCCCTTACCTTTTCTAACCTAAACACAAACTCAAAAGGTAATGAATTCAGGTTCTCATAAAGTGTTATATAGCAATACAGTGGAGTGTGTGTTAATCTGAATAAATCAATCCTGAGTGAACTAAGGGATTGGTACTTGGGCTTCTTTCCCCCTTCTACTCCAATGTGTTCCTCCAAACCACACAAGAGCCACTCAGTAAGGAGCTATATTTCAAGTTCTGTCACGTTCACAGGAGCCCCGGAGTATGACACAAATCTTAAATGTCAACACTTCGGGAACAGTGAATTATTTTGGCAAAAGCTGCCCACACATTTTGTGGTGCTTATGATAATCTGGTTTTTACCAGTAAATTGTTTTGAAATATTACTATGCATTTTTATATGGAGGGAAAGGGCTGCAGATTTCTTATATTTTTAAGTATAAAAAAAGAGTATGATTTTATGTATTTAAAATGCACTGTACACAAATTAAGGTTCCTATACCAATCAGCTATGGATACTTTTATACTATGTGAAAAAATCACACTCCCACTAGTTTAATTTTTCTATTAACCATTAAATAACAACCATTAGTTACATACATGCATATGTACATATGCACTAATAATAGAATAGTGACTAGAACATCAGCAATTCTTCACAGATCCAACAATATTCATAGTATTTACTTTGACTTTTCTTTGTTTTCTTAGCACATCACATCTAATTAAATTATGGGGCAAAATTGTTGGTTGTGATGGAAATGACAGTACAGCTGTCTGACAATATTGATAGAAATGTAAATATTATAATGGATTTTCATAGCTAAAATCTGAATAAAATTGAGAATCTGAGTTAAAAAAAAAATAATTTACACCTCACAGTGAATCTGACCTTCACATATCAAAAAGAAAGAAAAGTCAACTCCATAAAAGTGCCAGAAGTTGTTTGTATGCAGACATTGCAAATTGCCTTCTTGGTTGAAAAAGTTGAGACGAGCCTTTCAGAATGAATATAAACATTTTTGAGCATGCAAATAAATCACGCTCATAAGAGTGAATTAATGTGTGTGCATGTTTTGATTCTGGCACACACTAAAGCTGGCTGCATTAGGTAAAGGATGAGGCAGGACTTGCCCTCATTCCAGGCCAGCACGGCTATAGATTATTGCTCTTTCAGCCTTCACCTGGGCCTTCAATATTGGACATAAGCACAGGAAGGGGATGGGAGAGAGGGAGAATCCCAAATACCCAGAGGATGGTGCTTAGAGCAGAAATGCTCCACACACAGAAAATGCTAAACCTGCCACTGGCAAATAATGCAGTATGGATTTACACAGCACTGAGAACCTGATATTCAAGCATGCCAGTTCTCCTCCAGCTTAAGAAAAAACAAAAATGCTTCGCATTTTGTGCTGACAAAGACATCAATTTGACTTCTTGAAATCAATGAAGCCACGCAACGTGCTCAAAAGCGAGGTTTAAAAAACTCTGGTGATGAAATGATTGATTTTTGTTACAATCAGCAATTTCTGATCAGACAACAGAGATGAAATGCTAATTTGTCACATCTTTTCAGCAAATTAAAATTAATTTATGTAACGTAGGTGAAAGGATAAAGCGTGCCTTCTCCCGAGAGATGAATTGATGTACGTGTCTATAATACTTCAGAAAATAGGTCCTGCATTTTAATTAAAATACAATGAATCTTCTTCCCTCTACACAGAAAAAGTCTATGTCTGCAGGCTGTGGTGAAAAATTACGTCTTTCATTTCGATAAAAGGCTAATCTCATTACACACTGGCGTTATTATACCGTGTAACAATAGAGCTAATTGTAATTGCCATGCATTATTACACCGAATACTCATCAGGCCAAAGATTTAAACATACAGTTTGACAATCAGTCAATCATTTAACATATTAAATAATCCAAGGTTATTACTGTATGCATCTATCATAAAGGATCTGCTTTATATCCTAGTACAGTGTATTCACTTTTTAATAACAAACCTAAAACAGGATTTGGAATCAAACATCTAATCCGTCATTAAAACGAAGATGTGAAATCTGCTTTGCGATGGTGCATGGGACTTTATTAGAGCATTTAATTCTCCAGCAAGAAGCTGCAGCATGCACATAGCATCATTAATACTGCATCACTAACTATTTGAGACTCTTCTGACCAGATGGTGTAAACTGCTTTGGCTCCATGTACGGCTTCCTTCTGCAAAAGCAAAGTCATTTTTGCTCAGTATGAGCAAGATCGCCTTCTCGACATTAAATGCACAATCCACACTTGCAAAAACAGTGCTGGTGTTATGAGAGGAACAGTCTCACTGGCTTTCTTCACTACTAAGTCCACTGACAGTTCGGGATTGATAGGAGTAGTGCATGCAGGTTAAACGACTCACATGATTCGGGCACATAAAACAAGAAAAAGTCTTGTTTGATTGACCTCCCTATGGACACAGAAGGCATCCCGCAAACATGTCACCTAGGCTGTGTTGGTTTAGGTCATTAATGAATTATGCCTTTAAATGCAGCTAATGCACAAGGGACTGATTCTACTAGGAAAGCAGCTCATAAAAGGCCCACATGAGAGGATAAACCCTGAGGTGTTCCGATTGAGAAGAAAAGCAAAGATCCACATATATGTAATGAAAATGGCTTTAATACCTTTTCTTGTCCCGGCGAAATGAACATAGCTAGTTCTACAAAGCTTTTAATCCTGCCAGTGAGAGCAGTAGGATTATTCTCAGAGCAGATACAGCAAAAAAAAAAAAAAAAAAAAACCCCGAAAACCCACAGACCTCTCTAAGGTGACCACACCATTGCACAAAAACTCCTTATTAGACTTATTGGTAGCACCTCACATACAGTACAAGGTTAAATTATACCTGGAAATCATAGATGAATAAATATTTGTAACAGTTTACATTTGTTGAAGACTTTGTACAGAAGTGTTTCTTCACTCATGGTTGTACAGGTAACAAATGTATGCCACCAACTCTGGCCTGTGCACTATTTACTAAATGTCTAACAAATACAGACAAAAGTCCAGAAATTAAATAAATTAATGAAGTACTTTACAATGAGGTATTTAAGTAAAACAGCTGTAACACACAGCCTCTAGAGGTTTACTGCTTTTATAAAATGCAAAGTAGAGCAACAAGAAAATGCTCAGTAAATAATTGCTTTTATTAAAAGGATAGTTCTCCCAAAAATGAAAATTCTGTCATTAGTTACTCACCCTCATGTTGTTCCAAACTCATAAGACCTATGTTCGTCTTCAGAATACAAATTAGGATATTTTTAATGAAAGCTAAGAGCTTTCTGACCCTCCATAGACAGCAACAGAGCTACCACGTTCAAATGTAATTTTACTAAGCTACGAGATTACTGTTTGTGCTCAAAGAAAACATGATGCTCTTGTGAACGCACGTCAAAGACTGACACGGAAGAGAATTTGTTGAATAAAGTTGTTATTTTTGTTTTCTTTGCGCACAAAAAGTATTCTCGTAGCTTAGTAAAATTAAGGTTGAACCACTGATGTCACATGGACTATTTTAACAATGTCCTTACTAACTTTCTGGGCCTTGAATGTGGTAGTTTCTTTGCTGTCTATGCAGGGTCAGAAAGCTCTCGGATTTCATCAAAAATATCTTGATTTGTGAGTAATTAATGATAGAATTTCTATTTTTGGGTGAACTATCCCTTTAATATTCACAATAAACAATTCTTCTGCCAAATAATTAGCCTAAAAGATTGCATATTAGATAACATCATTGTGCACAAACAACTGATTTTATCTATTTTACCAATCAGATTTTGAGCTACTCATTTTATAAAGTATATTTTGGTCAACTCCATGTTCAGCCACGTTTTAAACAGCACAGAGGCAATAAACATACCATGAGGTCACTGAGGGGAAAAAAATTATGCCTACCATCTTCTCCACAGATGGTGTGGTTCCATTACAGCAACAACTGTTAACATGAAATTGTTGCAGCTATTGTGTGGTAATGAGAACATTATTGATTATTGTCATTGCCTTCTCCCACTCAGACCACCAGACAATGTCAAAACTGATCCCTATCCCAGCTGCACCTAATCCCATGGTTGTTAGCAGTGCCTTCAGGCTTCAGACAGAGCTGGACACAATCCCACTCAATAAGGACAGAAACACGAGATCAACTTTATCTTCAACAGACCATGGTCACTCGCATTCAGCCATAAGGTTATTGTTGAAACCTCCTCCTTTCTACAATGACCTTTAGTAATGAAAGAACAACATCTGGTGAACAAGCTGTTGATTTACAAGAGGGTTACAATGCATGTATTATTCTCTTTTGGCAGTTATTGTTCAATATTATAAATTTCATTTAAAAAAATTCAAGAGGATTTGGTCAACAAGAAAATTTAACCAAAAAAAAAAAAAACAATCAACACCAAAATTAAAATAACACCCAAATTTATCTACACTACACATTATACTATTCTACACCTTTATTTATTTTCTTATTTCTCTGCATTTCAAAATGAAAAACCTTGAAGAATGCTCATGCTGCTCTCTTCCATTATATATTATATTATATTATATTATATTATATTATATTATATTATATTATATTATATTATATTATATTATAATATACTGTATAAGTAGAAAATCAAAAAGTAGGGGGAAAAAGTGAACAATGGACATTGTGCTGTAAATAACTATATTATGTTCCACCAAAGAAATAAACAGGATGGTGAGTAAATGACAGAGTTTTCAGTTTTGGATGAATTAATCCTTTCAAAGCTAAAAAGAGAAACTGTGTGAGCAAATATATCAATTAAATAACTGCTTGAAACATTAAATTGCTCAATACCTGCTGTCATGAGAGCGAGGTGTGAAACCGAAAAATGCAAAATGTCCTTGGATCATAAAAAGTGTTTTCTGTGGCATATGTAAATGACTAGGCTTTTAAATCAAACTACAAAGACTGACAATGCTGGTTAGGTCCCTGTGACATGAAGACAGCAAAACAGCTGCTGGGTCTCATGGCTCGTTCTATGGTAAATTGTAAAATTCTCTTTGATACGGTGAAATTAAAATGAAAATTAATTATGAATAAGTGTGAATTCATATAGCAGCATCGCAGGTTAGTAATCAGCATTTCGACCATCCACACCATCCGCAGCTCATCCTCTTCTCTTCATAAAATTGAACTGAAGTAAAGTTTTATGATTCCTGCAGAGCTGAATACTACAGCGGCTCATATCACAATTTAATGTAGGCTGTTAATTTCTTTCATTCTCATGGGAGTCCATTTAAAACGCACAGGCTGAAGAATTACATAACATTATGCTTATTAACGTCAAGATGCTTTAGTAGTGGACACTGAGTTGAGACTGAATGCACTTATCATAACCTTACATATTTGAAGCCTAAAAACATGACCACAGGTATTAGTTTCATGCAGACATAGCTGTCCATAGTTAGCCATCCATCCAGAAACAGACATCCATTAGAAAGCCCGTCCCTCCCTCTTGTTAATAATGCCGAGTAGCTGTGAGGGCATCAAATCCCATTTGCTCTTAAGCTACGTGTGCTGATTTTTATCCTCTCCCTGGAGCTCGGTAAGACTGTCATTTACCTCATCACCTTGACACGGTCCTGTGCGAGGTCCTTTCACGCAGAGATTTTTGCATATTGTCAAACAACCGCTGAACTGTGTGAGCCAAAGGTCTGAGCTGACTGACAGGATTCGCTCACTCGTGATTAAAACACATTAAAGAATAATGAGTCTGGTCTACACAATCACCAATCCTGAGAAACAAAGCACGCATTTACAGTCTTGGCAGCGCCAAATGACAATAAACTAGTATAAAAGCTGACATTTTTGACATTCACTGCTCATAAAATAATCACTAAAATCTATCATTCAGACCACAGCAAGGGAAAGTTGTTATTTCCTTAATTAGCGTATTATCTCTGGAACGGCAGGAATTAGGACAATGTATTTGCAGTGAATCACTCAAGATTCTTTTTTCTAAAAATGAGCGATAACTGAATGCTATTAACGCCGTTGTAATGGCGTACTGGCAGTGTTAAAACGGAAAATATGAGCAAACCCAATATGAGTAGGACCAGTAATGAAATTCACAAATTATGCCTAGATTATGCATTTGCAAAAATGCCTCAAAGATGGCTGAGATTTTGATAAATGCCTCCAGAGAAAGGAGTGGGGTTCAAGGCTTAAGAGGACATTGCTCAAGCAGATGAATGCTTTTATTGTGCTCATAACCACTTGCAAGAAAGAGAAATTGAACTGTGCTGATTTAAGAGGAAATAAGCCAGCGAAATATGAAAGACACTCACGGACACACAAGTCTCCACTCTCGAAGTAGCCAGGGCAGCACTGAGAACGCCGACGGTACATGGTCCTCACCCCGCGCCGATAAGCTGTCTTGTAGCTGGTCCTGAGATGCAAACACGTACACAAAGATTCAAGAGAAAGCATGAACATCAATAACCTGGCAGGTGAACTCCACAAGGGCAGAGACACAAGGACATTATGGTATGCACCTGGCTACCATTAGCTTCTCTATTTGTGTCTAATCCAAGCTACACCCTAGAGGTGGAAAGGGGAGAAATAAACATAATTAAGGTGAGCTAAGGAAAAGTTTTCACGTTCAGTGAAGGACAACTCACCTTTGAATGCAACACTGCATCACAGTGACTCATTGAACCCACAGTTTTTAGCTGGGACACTGATGATAAAGTCTTTAATGCAGCAATTAAAACCAATGTAATGTCGGATGACAGTCTAACGGCCACTTCCATCCCGACTCTGACAACTACAATCACGGCTGGTAACATTAACACTTGGTAATAAAGACTCTGGCACACCGGCACCTTGATTTTTATGTGTCTAGTAGGAGAGTGCTGCTTGTTGCCATGCAGCAGAATTGTGACAACTGTAGTTCAAAGTTCAAGGTCATGCTCACCTGTGTCTGGTGCATTTAAACCAATTGAGGATGTCGGTGCACCTGGTGTAGTAGATCTGGTCAAAAGGATGAGCATAGGACTCCTGAACAGTCACTGCGTAGCTGAGAGAAAAAAAGACCAAGAAGAAATTTAAATCTTTCGCTCTTATGTTAAAATCTTTTCTTTTCTTTTTCTTTTTTTTTGCTTTGTTGAAATACATTTTGGTTCTCAACCCTTTAGACTTGAAGACCCCCACTGTCCAATACAATATTAAAAGGCCCCATATCGAGGGGAAATACTAATACTTTTTCTGAAACTTTTCCTGTAATTACAAATAAAAATTTTATTAACAGAAACTGGGAGTGTATATATTAAATCAATTAAATTATGAGTTTTGTGATGCCACAAAATTCAAGAATCTGATTTTGGAATGTCCCAATAAAAGTAATAGTTATTGAGGGTAAAATTAAATATGATTTGAGCATATAAAAGAATTAAGTCATCCTGTGGCCCCTTGGCCCCCTCATAAGCCCTGGCTCCCTGGTTAAGAACCAGGTGGGCCAATATATAGCTTGATTCCTTACATAGTTCTGTTGTAAAGTGCATTAAATGCATACATAATTAGTTTATTGTATATTTATTCATTTTGCAGAAATGGCATTGTAACATCTTAGCCCATGTAGGGAGACAACATTCCCCACTATTCAGGGGTGGGCGATATGACAAGAATCTTATATCACGGTATGAATATTTTTATTTTACGGTAACAATATATATCACAATATAGATATATTTGCTATATGACATAATAGAAATTTCATAATTCTTGTTACCAATGTCAGTCACAAAAAACTAATACTAGCCTAAATTAAATGTTATCTAATGAATAAAAACATTTTTCACTGTGTAAATTAAATATATATGTCTTCTTATTAAAACTACAAATGTGATTTAGTCAAGAGCAGTGAGATTTTCTCTCTTTTGTTGTTTGATTAACATGAATGACAGACAGCAGGAATATTAGACTGCTGTCACTTTAAGAGCTTCCGAGATCCAATATAGTGTTACACGTGTTTTATTTCTCAGCTGTTTGCTTTCACTTAAGACCTACTGTGTTTACGAGGAAACTTGCAAAGTCAAGCATTTTAACACATACAAGTGTGTGTATTTAACCGTTCAAGGCCTTTAAAGCAGCAAAAATAACTCAATAAATAAGGTCAATCCTCCTGCACACTATGAGTACCATCTTTGGTCCTGGGCATTAACAGTGCAAAGTTTGAGCTTTTTTGTACATTTACAATTTGCATAAACAGCAATAAACCTACCCCAAGAAACAGTCACTAGAGTAAAAAGTGACAACTTGCTGTGGGGACCCCTACCTGAAATTGCCCAAACATGATTATGCTGCAGAGAGACAAAGAATTTGCTGGTCTCAAGTCTATAATTAACTGTACCGTGAAGGTACTGTATCCAAAGAAAAAAAAAACATAAAATTCTCAAATGTAATATTCAGACAAGTATCCATCTATTTAGCTTGAAGTTCAAAACAACTTGTTATCTCTAATAACAAGACTAGCATAATACTTCCCTTCCAAAGCTACAGTGAATCTAGAAAAACGAGATGTTTTGTCTTAACTTCCTTGAAAAAACATTACAAAACTATTGCCAACAAAATGACATTAAAGCTCCGAAATATTCAGGGAAGCAATGCTAAAACTCATTCATCTCTGTAGCCCTCTGTAGAGGCAATTGCTCCTGCTTATTTGTCATAACTGATAACACCATTTACAAACAATAATTTTTCAGGCAATAGGTTCAGTCAAAACAGATTGTTCTGGTCAACTGGATGCTGTTCTGCCTGCTTTATTTTAGCAACTTATCCTTACTCTCTCTCTCTCTTTCTCTCTCACACATACATACACACACATACACACATACTACAAGGTTAATAATAAGAACATCAATATTGTTTTGCGAGTTTAGTGACTGAACCTAATACCTGTAGGCAAGTGTAACCCGATCAACACTCCCAAACACAATCCTTTACATCGCTTTAGCTGTGCCATTAAAAGTGAATACAGTCAATACAGGAACAAACAAATGTAAATCCCCTAAATCTCTGAGATAACAGAACAGAACTACACATCGTTTGTGTTTTTCGAATAATCCAAACAACTCATAACCACTTACATCCCACCTTATACAGAACAAAAGTTTATCCACTATTATCCACTACATTTTCATCAAATATCCATTCAAGTATTCTGTTTTATTCTGACAAGTATGCATCTGTTACAAAACAACTTTATATTTCAGCAATCAGTGTTGGGAATTCACCTAACTTGACATTGGGCATTAACTTGACACAAAATCAACACTATTTTGAAAAACTAAGCTACAAAAAAATGTAAGTTAGTAGCCTCACTTCTTATAGTACTAATCTGACTAATTTTTTTATAGCCCAGTTGTTAAATAGTTTTTTTAGTAATAAGCATTTTTTCAGCAAGTAGCAGGTAGCTTGACAAACACAGTAAGTCGTATTTAACATCACATTCAACTGTTGTATTGCCAATGTATAGAAGGGCACTTAAAGGTGCTGTATGTAGGATTGACACCGAGTGGTTGAACTAGGTATTGCAGTCCAAATTCAAAATATTGGAGAGGGTTTTTTCACCCGGCCCCTCCTCCTCAGACTTGAAGTACATGCAGGTTGCCAGACTGATGACACAAACAGGAACGGGAGCACTTGACAATGAATGAAATGAAATACACTGTGTTTTCCACCAACTGGCAACCCGGGGTGCCGAAATACAATTAGGTAAACTGGCAATGGGCGAGTTTCACAAAGAAGAATACCTGACTGTAGCATTGTTTTTCAGATGAACATGTATGTTAACTTAGAATGTTTCTTAAATATCTGCAAACATATTATGGTATTTTTATGCTTTAGTAGAGTCAAAATCTTACAGCACCTTTAAGAGAATACATACAGTACAACTTTTCCTTTCTGTCAGATGAAGTGAATTCTAGTGAATCAGTTTGTTTGGACTGTTTAAATACATGAACTGATTCAAAACTCACCAATTCACAAAATATTAAATGAAATGCTCAGTGCTATGTTTTTAACTCAGTTACATAAATTAGGGTGTATTCTAGTCTATTTGCTGTAAATGTATCTGTTCAAGTTAGATGTAGTCCCCCTAACTGAGATTGTCATATTTAATAATTAATTTATACTACTTTTTCAAAAAAGTAGCTTGGCTGTAGGAGTTGAACGATTTTAAATTATAAGTAGCCAGTGAGCAGCATCACAACATTGTTTATAAAGTTTAAAATGTAATTATATAATATATATATATATATGAAGAGTTCAGATGCAAAAGCCTCTAAGAGGCACCTGCGATTTTTATCTAAAATGAGCATTTTTATCAGGCTACTATGTTTAGGCTCAGTAATTTTATTTCAATTACAGTGAAATAACTGAACATAAATATAGGGGCCTGATAAAAATGCTAATTTTAGAAGAAAATTCCAGTGGCATTTAGAGCATTTGCATCTGAACTCCTCATAAATATAAATATAAATATACTAAATCAAAAAAAATATATATATATATATATATACATATATCAGTAGTAGTAGCAATAGTAGTTTTGCAATAACAATACTATCAGTAGTAGTAGCAATAGTAATCTGAATATTATTATTATTAAAAATAATTATTATTAATAATCAATAAAATATACAATATTCAAACACTAAACAAAAAAAAAACAAATGTAATTCAAATTTGATTCATTCATTTATTACAGCCATTATTATTTTATTACCGATAACATTGTCACAATCCATTAAAACTCAAACAATCACACAGACATAAACCACTTCTCCATGAAGTTAAAATTCTCTTTTGACCAAAACATCCTTCTGGCATGTCAGAGAGGAATAACTACACTGTGTGAATCCCGCAATGGATAAACGGAAGGTAAAACGGAGTTTAACACAGAAGAGTGCCTCTCTCTCACCTCTCCCAGTGACTGCAGACATTGGGGTCATCTGGGTTGAGGCTCCATGCGCTGATAATGAGGCCCAGAACAGCCAGCACAGGCAGGGCTAATGGGTAGGCCCGTACCGGCCCCATGACTCCTCCTGAGAGAAAGAGAGTGAGAAAAAGAGAGAGAGAGTGAGAGAGAAAGAGACAAGGACACTTTTTGTCCTTTATCATTCTTCTGAATTGGAGCCCTTGGAACATTCTTGGAAGTGCAGTGAAAAGAGATGACTTTTAAAGAATAATATCAAGAAATGTTACAGGTATTCGATAAGCACGTGACCATGTGTCTTTGTTATCAGCTGACCGAAATGGGTGAATAACCAAAGTGTGGTGGCAGATGGCTGATATAAGGGTGTGAAATGTGTGTGATACAGACTAATACAATTTAATTAATACAATGAGATGTTTACAAAATGTTTTTTTTTTTTTACACAATATTTACTTAATAACCTCAAAATGTCCAAATATTGTGAGATTCATTCTTCTGGTCTTCATGCACATTATATATTTACGCATATTTGTGTGACTGTGTATGTTCTGTAACACTTAGCACAGGATATTAGTCTCATGACAGTGATGAAGGACTCTTTAAGACCACACAGGGTGAACCGTTTGTTTAAACTGTCAAGATATTTCATTAGACACATGATGGGAGATGAGCATGTGTGTGATGAATTGACATGACAGAGACAGATGTAGAAGGGCACGTGAATGGCACACTGCTCAAGCATGGGCCAGTGAAGCGTGAAAGCACTGATTATGTTAAATGGCAGGCGGTATCACAGAAGGACACAAGAACAACAGTTTGCTTGATTCTAGGCAACTCTAATATATATGATCAGAAAAGAAGCACTATTACGACAGTTAACGTCCTGGTGAGTGTGTTTGTGACATTTTTATGATATTGCACTTTGTTTGGACTGTAGGGGTGTAATGATTAACCACGAACCAGTTGAGAACTGATTCAAATATGTGACGATTCAAATCGGTTGAGATGCTAAACAAATCGCGATTCATTTAGGGGTAAGAGTTTATATGAATGCATGTCTGAGGGGAACTTACTGGCTTTAGAAAACTTTAGATGGTATTTTTTCTTTTCATCTTGCCTCTGTATAATGCATATTAAAGTTCATAAGTGCAGCGCTGCTTCGTTTACAGCAGAAACCAAGGAAACACTTTAAGCGCCACCTGCTGGCAGAGAGTGAATCTGCGTCTCATTCAGCTCGTCCGCTGTTTAATGCAAATATTTTAATGTATACTGTAGTTTCACAAGACTGAAGTCAAACCATTCTATTTTTGATTCAAAATTTCTAAATTATACTATCTAATTTAAATTAAAAACTGCTCATGTTGCATATATGCAGCATCTTTGTTTCGATCATGATTAAAATGCAGTGGTTGCCTCCCTTTTAAATGGAAAGAGCACAGAAAAAGCCTCATTTTGTTAATATGAAGATATTTATTTTATTGTGTTACTTATTTGATTTGGGGTTTGTTTTAAAATTTCAATTTAGTTTTGTTATTTACATTCTATTTAAATTTTATCATTTAGCAGAAGCTTTTATCCAAAGCGACTTACAAATGAGGACAACAGAAGCAATCAAAACCAACAAAAGAGCAATAATATGCAAGTGCTATATTAATATATTATTATAGTTATATTTCAATTTCACAAAGAAATGTACAGCATTTTTTCCCAAGCAATAGCAAAAAGGATACATTTAATTTATAATTTGTTTCAACTATCATTTTGTTAAAAATCGAATCGTGAAATCAAAATCGTGAATCGAATCGTGAGTTGAGTGAATCGTTACATCCCTATTGGACTGTATACCTGATCTGATCTGTTCGCTTCACTCACTTGCCAATCTGAGACCATTGAAAGGTCTTCACGGGTCATTCTTGTGTGAGAGAAAATCAATATTGATTTCACTTCCACTATATAACAGTTCATTCAAAGGCAGAGACTGAAGTCATGTTCATTTCTGTAAAAAGGTTAATTTACACAGTCACCCTTTGAAGGCTTCTTATCATTTCACACTAGGACTGCAGCTGTAAGACATCTCTATTAGAGGAAAGCTGTTTCAATGTTCTGCTCAGCTGTACAAACAGCTGTTCCCTATAGTGAATCACTAAAATGACAGCTTGGAAGTTAAAATTAAGCACACTGGTTTCATCTGTATTCCAAGATAGGTGTACATGTACATTTTGCATGCTTACATAGACTTTGAAATGTACTATAACTTAAAAGATGTCAAATCTTTATAAATCCTCTGATGACTGGTCAGAACTGTAATTGCTAGAACCTTTACAAGGGTACCGAAGAACTGATTTCAAATGAGACACAACCATAGAGCAGGAAACTTTAGGAACCTAGTCTAAGACCTCTTTATTTCTTTATTGTCTTATAATTATCTTTATTTCCTCTTTATTTATTCATAAATAAAATCCATAATGATCTAAGAAACACTGTCAATGTTACAGCTGTTTACTGAACTGTGTGTTTCTATGCTGTCACAATGGTTCTGAAGTCTGTAGAAATCACACAGAACAGAGTGAGCCTCAAAAGATAAAAAAAGAGGTTTGAACATGTATGAATTAAATTAACCAAAAGTCACACAGTAAAGACACAGTAAAGAGTTCTTTTGAACTTTCTGTTCATGAAAGAATCTTGAGCAAAAAGGTATTACGGTTTCCACAAAAATATTAAGCAGCACAACTGTTTTCAACTGTGAAAATAATAAGAATCGATTTTGAGCACCAATTAAGCATTTTCTAATTAGCATATTAAAATAGACATGGGTTATGGCTGCTGAAAATTTAGCTTTGCCATTACAATAATAAATTACATGTAAAAAATATTAAAATAGAAAACATAATATTTCATAATATTACAGTTGTTTTAACGGTAGTTTTGAATAAATGCAGCCTCTGTAAGGATTTCAGACTTGCATAAATATAAAAAAAATCTTACAGAGCTCAAACTTTTTAAAAGTAGTATACATTGAAACTAGATCAGATAGAAACAACTCTTTAAAGAAGAAGCAAAAACCAATTGCAGGTTAACAAGTGGCTGTTGATTTGTCCTGCTAACTTTTTAACACAGTCCAATTTTAAAGCATGGCAGTTATTGACAACACTACGTGACATCCAAATTCTAGGAGTAAATGTAGAATGTCTGCTATAAACATATATGGATGGCAAAAGCAATAAGTTTTAAGGGATGATCAGACCACTTCTTCTGTAATGAATTCCATGTATTATGAATCACTGATTTGCACCGTAAGATCACTTAGCCTTTAATCAAAATGCATCTGCGGCTCTCTGTTATCCCCATAGACTTGCGGTGGTTCTCGAGCATGAAAAAGATTGTACTTTTGTCATGGCTTAAGTAGGAGTACCATAATGAGGCATCTGACATCAAATTATTCTGTGCTTCCTCTTGAAGTGCAGGTGACTCTAATGAACACTGATTTCTAAGAATTAAAGCTTCATGGATCCGACCGGCATAATGGTGATTGTGAACGAGGAGAGACAGGAGCAAAGGCGATGGATCCCAGTCAGACTCACCTCAGACCACAGGCTACAATCCCTGGAGATGTCTGCTGTGGAAGATCACTGCTCGCCCGAACCAGACAACCAGACCAAAAGAGCTGGAGACCAGGCAGACGGATAATCAGGCTCAAAGCAAAGAGAGGGCACCTGGGATTTGAGAAAGAGAGAGAAGAAACAGTTAGTGTTCAACTTCAGAACAAGAGAGCAGGGAAAAGGTCTAAACGACAAAAGAGAATGAAAAGATTGAGGAAAAGGGACACTCAGGGAACTGACTCGAGCATTAGGAGCTCCCCAATGCAACAGCTGCTAAATCCCCGATATTAAATCTAAACCGCACTTCCAGTTTAGAGGGGATGCAACATCGGGCTCATTCACCTCCTGCTAACACACAAGGGTGAGAGCTTACATTACCTTAAGAGCATGGAGAGTCAAAGCCTCTCATCGCCCCGTGAGCGCCACGAGAGCATTCTCAACAATAGCAAAAGGAGAACAAGCTATTCATGGCCATTAACGACACAATGACAAGTACCGTCGTGCCGACAGCTCGGGTCTAACTAGGGGCCTCATATTCCTCAGCCTCATTACGCGGATCTTCATTATGCCTGGGTTGGGCCTTGGGTCATCTACGTGGGTTTCAGAAAAAGATGAGAAAAATAACACTGCGGGTGCAAACAAAAGATTCCGTTTCCTCGCTGTCATCGAGATTCATTATTTATTCTCCTCTTTCAGATTCAGAAGAGGCCGGGCAGAAAGCCGCAGGCGAGGACATAGAGTGGAACAAGAGCAGGAAGACGAGCTGGAAGCACACTGGAGGGGACAGGCTGTCTGGAAATGACCTCTTTCACTGCTGTTCTGTCTACATGCTGAAAAGTTCAGCAGTCAGCCTCTAAAAGCTACTGGGTCTTGTTTCTCTAAGTAGTCCGTGGAGCATCACTGAGAAACACGCAGTCTGAAGATACTAAGATGTGACGGAGGTGCAATAATCCACGACTCATGTTCTGTTGGATTTACATAAGAAGTATTCTTTAGAATCCCGAGGGAAAATTCTACGAACAAATGATGCTCTGAATTCTTCTGTTTATTAGTGGCAACAAGCCTAAGGGTGCAAAATGGGATTGCATATATTACCCCAACGAGGCCCTCAGGGTGGAATGTACTGTATAGGCACATCACATTACAGACTCATTACAGAACATAATGAAGTGTGTAATAGAAAGCTAACTGAATGAAAGGTGAGAGTTAGATTGAACCGAAAGTGGAATTTCCATTTGAAAGAAGCTAACTCTGTAAATAATACAACTGAACACTGTAGTATGACTGTATCGTCACACAAAAGTGTTCCTGTGGCTCAGTGGTAGAGCATTGTGAGTTCAATTCCCAGGGAACACACATACTGATAAAAAAAAAATGTATAGCCTGAATGCACTCTAAGTCGCTTTGGATAAAAGTATCTGCTAAATGTATCTTGCTATCGCAAGGCCACTCACATATATTGATTTTCAATCACATTTTCAGCATCACAATATTGAATAGATAAATTATTTGGAAAGTCTTTTATGCTCACTGTAGCTGTATTTATTTTAACAAAATGCACTTTCTATTTTTATATATTTTCCAACCATTTATATATTTTTATTTATTTCTTGTGACTGCAAAGCTGAATTTTTTTATTAATTTCTTTAAAAGAAATTGCACTGACCCCAAATTTGTGAATGGTATTGTAAGTTATATGCCAATATTATGATTTAGTTTTTAATATTTATCAGTATCAGCCAGCATTCGATTTTGATATCCTGATGCCTTGTAGCATTTAAAATGACTCATTTTAGTTTTCAGTATTTTATTTTTATTCAGACAGAACCGTATTGAATTTTAATATCGGCCATTTATTATAATCAAGCATAACATGACAATATTTAATCGGCTGAACGGTACTGAAATTGTAATATCATGCATCTCTACTATTAGAGAGGTTGTATTTGTTTAAAACACTACACCTCCATCACACTTCAAGATTAATCTTTGAATAAAACCTCTCAGACAAACAGCTTAGTGTTATTGAAATGACAAAATGCATTAGGCTCTGTTCTGCTGCCATGTATTTCAATGGTTGCAGTATTACATGACAACCATGAAACAAATGGGTAACTAAAAGTATTTCACCCGAGACCGTGATACTGAAATATGAAGCCATACCATTTTACTTCTCATTAATGAGTCTGTGCACATAGAACAATAACCTAAAACTCAGATCAATATGGTGGGCCACAATGTGTATTTGTTGTCTCCTCTGCCTGACTGGCATCACAATAGGAACGACATGTTTTATTGTCTCCATTTCACACACTAAAGATCCTTTTTATAAAACTAAAACTCCCTTTTGGATTTTTTTATCCTGGTGCACTTATTTTTGGCTTTGGAATACAACAATGCAGTAGTTTTCACTGACTTTGAGGTATGTACGCAAATAATAAAAAAGTGCTCCGTGTCCAGACTCTTGAGAGAAAAAGGGTCCTTTAAAAGACGCAATCCAACTCTGTATTCCCACCTTGTCAACCAAAGGAGACACTGACATGATTCAGGACATGCACGTATTAGAGCTCAATGCAATTAACCGACCAATTCCCTGATCCCCCTGCATCTGAGCCCCTCTGTGAGTGATGTTATGGGACTGCTGGCAGCTCTCTCAACGATAAAGTAAAATCAACCCATCCACTCAGACAGGAGTCATGACCGCATCTTAAGTTTATGTCAGCATGTCACCATGCAATGGTTATTTATTTCTGTCCTCATTTAGGAGAAGCTACTGACCATTTACATATAATCATTTAGAAACTGAAGAGGTTGCTGACGTTGGAGCGAAGACACAGATTACAACCGCTGACATGATACTTAGAATTTTAATAGTGATTGATTTCATATACAGTTAAGCACAGTGTTCTACTGTACTACACGTTTCCATCTGTCACATGATTTCTGTCTTCATGTACAAAACTAGATTAGATTTGTTAACAATACATGCACCAGTTACAGCTACATTTACACTGTAAGCCTGATGCTCAATTATGATTTATTGCTCAGATTTGATTTTGTGTTTGGCTGTTCATTTTATTTATATTTTTTAAACATGTCCAATATTAGATTTGTGTGAACCTGTCACAGTCCTCAACTGCCTCGCATGTGCAAAAGAACAATAACAAAGATGGCACACAGCATGCTGTCATATAGAAGTACACATGGAGGCCACTGAAGTTAGTGCTTACGCATTCACTAATAAGGTGATGTGTCGCGAAAGCTAGTGAATCTGTTTGCAGATGATAAGTAGGACAAAGAAGAGGATGAGGGGGAAGAGTGCTACTGTAAGTTTTTCCTCAGGTTTTATTTGTTGTCACTGTAATACTTGAGTTGTAACACCTCACTGTCCCTCCACAAAGTACCTTTACAGCTGTCTTCCATATTAACCAAGTGACCAAAAAACTACCAGCGTGTTCTGAACTACCATCTTTCAAATTACTCCCGTCAGCTAAGAATTGTGACAAACGTCAAATCAGAGTGACAAAGTTGCATGAATTCTGATATGACTGTTCAGATCTGAATTAGGGGCACATATGAAAGTAGAAAAAATTGTATTGAAAAGATCAGATTTCAAGCGGTTTGTGCTGAAAAAAAAGAAAGAAACAGATATGAGTCTTTGAAGAACACAACAATTTAAAACAACTGCTTTTAAAATAATATTCAGTGTCTCATGATCAGAAATCATTCTAATATGCCGATTTGAAGCTCAAGACCAGGTCTTTTTATTATCAGTGTAGAGAACAATTGTACTTGAGTTTTTGAGTTTTTGTGGAAAACATTTTTTAAGGATCCTCAAGAATAGAATTAATCTGAAATAGAAATATTCTGTAATATACATTTTTACTGTTATATTTTAGCAGTTTAATTTGTCCTAACCAAATAGAAGTATTCATTTATTCAAAAAAAAAAAAAAAATCTTACTGACCTTCAGTCTTTTTAACAATATGACTTATACTATGTTTTCATATCCCTGACTTTGTTTACAACTTGTAAATCCAGATTAAATTCAATTTTATTTCAGATTCTGATGGTACTGTTTATATCTACATGCAGACCCACTGAAAGTGTTTCCATACATTTGCGTCATACATATTACATTTTCTGCACATATGAAGAACCATATTTAGTGTCAATGTTACCATAGCACTGTGAAGCCTGTGAGACCTGTCAGTGTTCCTGTCACGAGAAAGCAACAACATCAGCTGATTAAAGAATTTTGGCAACTCAGCATGGCACCCCAGTGCATAATTGGCTGGTTTGCCTTAAATTATGCCAAGAAAGCTTTCTCCTCATTTTTCTGACTTTACTTAAAAAATGTGGGATTTAGAAGCAGCTTCCTGAAATTCTATCTTGCTTAAACTAAACCCCAATTACTTGAGAAGTCATCTTTTAATCCATTTGTATGAAATAGTCAGATTCAGAGTTTCACATGCTAATTAATAATTTATTTAAAGGATTATTTGAGAAGCAAATGGAAAACATGATATCTGAGGTTCTTATATGAAGCTTTTCATTCCAGCTCAGCCCTGCACGTAAACATATCTACTGTGTGGATTCACAATAAGATGAGCATATAATCATATGGCTGTAACTAGTGGTAACTCAAGCAAAAATAATAAGGTACTCTGTCTCTGATTATTATTACTAAAGCTGTTTTCAACCAAAAGGTCAAAGACTTTCTCACATGAACCATGTGATTGACCTGAAGGATCTAACTGTTAAGATAGCCTTGTCTTGTCTCATTTGGATGCATGGACCATTAAGAGTGCCATGGTCTGTTAAATTGCAGCAGCCAAGTAATTCCTTCCTCAATCTGAATGATCAGTGTGTGTGTTTGGACCTAAGTGCTCTAAGCAATGGCTATCTACACACATTAGTTCAATAGGTACTAATCTGTCCTGAATTTTTGCCTTAAAACTTTCAATCGCTATCAATCTTGTTACAAAGACTGCCAAATGCTATTATACAAAAAAAAAAAAAAACCCAAACAATATTTTGCAAAGGGCAAACAAACAGAGTCAACAGATAAGCCAATCTCTTGATCAGCAGCACTCCGTCCTGAATGAAGTAAGTGTGGATGAGAAAGCGTGGAACTGAAAAACACAGCGGGGAAATTTAGCGAATGCTCTAGGTCGCTTAATTCTGGGGACATGGATTATTCATGTGGCAACCACTGATCATCATGACCCTCATAAATCAAACAATGTGGCATCTCGCACCACCACTGAGCCCGGTTACAGCCTGCTAATCTCAATGCCATCCTTCATCACTATAACCTTTCCTTATCCGCAGTCTACACCCCAAGACAGAACTGAGTTTGAAGCGGCAGGTCTTTCACGCTGATCTTATTTCACCTGTTTATGCAAAGAACAACGCAAACTTTATCTCTCTTGTCATGCTGTGTGCTCTGCTCCTGCATAGGCTATCAAAGGCCTCCAGCCATCTAACTCAGGACACCTGGTTGCAGAACACTGGATGCCGCAGGCTTACAGGAGACTAAATATAATTTAGGCCATGTTTATCTCTCGTATTAACATCTATCCGATCACAAGTGCTCAACTGAGACTACTGTGCATCTAAAAAGCACCTTCAGTGACCGCTTGTGTTTGGAGGGTCTCTGAATTCATATATGCATATACATCAATTATGTCAGTGCTTCAGTGCATATTTATGAATATGCAAAAAAGTAAACATCTCAAAGATTTTAGACTCTTTTTACATTGAATATACATAAGCTGTTATTGGATTTTTAAATTGTGCACACTCATTTCCTCCATTTTTCCATTTAAATGACCTTTTCTGTGATCTAACGATCAATTTAAAATGAATAATCAATAATGTAAAATATTAAGGTAAATAAACATTACTAATTTAAAAGGTTAATTCACCCCAAAATTACAATTCTATCTTCACTTACTCATCACTTTTATCACAAAAGAAGATATTTTGTAGAATGTTGGTAACTAAACAGTTTTGGTTACTATTGATTTCCATTATGCAGACAGAAAACAGACATTTCTCAAAATATCTTCTTTTATGTTCCACAGAATATTAATAATAAGAGTCACACAGGTTTGGAATGTTAGTAAATAATGATAAAAATTGTATTTAAGGGTGAACTACCCCTTTTATAATGCTGTAAAATGCAATCTGTAGCAAATCTCAAAGCAATATCCTATGTTATATTGTAGCGTACACTATACTTGTGATTCTTTTTTGTGATTCTGTTTACATAATACAATTGTTTTCTGTATATATTTATTATGTGTGTGTGTATATATATATATATATATATATATATATATATATATATATATATATATATATATATATATATATATATATACACAGTTACATTTATATATTAAATATATTTATATATGATATAATGTTTATATTTTTAATATATTTTTTACACACACATATAATATGTAAACAAAAACTAAATATATTTATGTAAATACACGTAAATATTTTCAAATATATGCTGTATGTGTGTGTATTTATATATACATAATAAATATACACAGTACACACACATATAATATGTAAACAAAAACTTTTATTTTGGATGCGATTAATCGTTTGACAGCACTATATATATATATATATATATATATATATACATACACACATATATATATATATATATATATATATATATATATATATATATATATATACATACACACATATATGTATGGCTAAGAATATACTGCACCAACAGATCAACAACTTTCTGGAGCATAAATACAAAGAAAGCAATGATTACAATCATTACTGAAGTATTAATGAAGAAACCAAGAAGTTGAAGGCAAAAAAAAAAAAAAAAAAACAGACAAGATCGACACTAATGAGGGATATATTTAACAGCTCTCTGCCTGTTAATGTACCTTGTGCTCATTTGCTATTTCAGTATGGCACGCCCTATCTTGTGTCAAACACACCAAGTCTTACAGTCTTAATTGGATTTATTTTGAGCAAGTGACTGAAACCCTTCTTCCTGAACTCTGTGCTGCTCCACAGTTATGATTCATAATGTCTACATGAGCCTGAAAGAAACAGAAAAAAAAGCTTAATTAAGCAGAATAAAAAGTCAATAAGGACATATTACAGCCTCTCTGCAATCAAATGCATTTGTTTGTTTGATAATTCTGTGAAAATGAATAAGACATAAGTTATTGACCAGTCTTCATACGGTCACATGCTTCACACCCCCTCAAGCCTCGACACGGCATCCCACTGCCCCAGTCAGAGGGCAACGGCAGGGGTTCCTTGTCTCCTCACCAACCCCCAGCAGGTTCCAAACAAGCTCGCCACAGCCCAGTCAATTACTTCCCCTGTGACTTCTCACATAATAATAGGATCATATGCATCTGGTGCATGTCATCTAGCAAATTAGAACAAACTAACAGCATGTCAGCGAAGGAGGGGGCGCTATGTTTGTATACGAAACACCTTTGCACTTTCAAGTGCAGCCTTAAGACAGAAATGACAGTGGAATATTAAAGCTCTTAGGGTCTGGATGTAGTGCCTTACAGTGGTGCATACAAAACAATGCGATCGGTTATTGCTTTATAGTTCCGGCAGACTCTCAGGCCAGGGCTTAAGTCAGCACAAGCGCAGTAGGGCAAGGTATAGAGATGGGTGGAGAGAAAAAGGTGAAAAGGAAAGATACGGAGAGGCAGGGAAGCAGGCTGAGCGGCTCGCCGTGAAATGCTGAAACAACAGCATGGCTGCCAGGGCAATTTTACAGCTCAGTGGTTTCACACCTCAGTCGTCGCCCTTCCAACTCTGAACATCCAAGTCCATTCTGCGTCTTCATTTATTTGGTGTCAGCATCCGAGGAGGTGCAAGGCATGGCATGGATCGGAAGCCCATCCCAAATGTCTTCGGATAAGTGGTGTGTGAAGACGACAAGTGAGCAGAGAGAGAAAAAAAAAAAAGCATTATTCGGCTTCCCAAAACCATGTTACGGGTGACTCTCTCCTACATTCGACGAATCATTATTAATGAGCTTTGAACACAAAATACACACCCAGATCAGCCTTGGCACATTGGCTTCAAACTTGATTTAAGTGAAGCTGTCCATCTTCGCTTAGTCCTTGCAAGACAGATAAATTCATTCGGTCTTAATCTAAATGTCCAGTAAAAATAACAAACGAGGGCGGTGATCTATGGTGTCCCTCAGCATGGAGGCCGAACTTCAAAATTTGACATAAGTGCTACGATTTCTGGACACATGAATTTGACGAAACAATCCACTGTGTAAAAATAACATGCTACATTGCTTTCCCCCTAAACTTTGACTTTGTCAAGGTCAAAGCAGTGAGCTAATGGTTTATTAACCTGCACTGTTGCTGCTGCACCATCGACAGGGAAGTAAAAAGCTATGATCGTGACATGAGTGCGTGAAATATGGAGATATGACTGGGGTACTTAAAAGACTAAGAATAAGGTTGATGTGCCCTGGCCTTAGAGAGGTGACATATTCGCTCCATCTACTGTACCCACACTATTAAATATACATGCTCAATTCATTGCAAAGTCCTCCTTAAGTCCTTGAGGAGCATGGGGGGGGGGGTAACATTTAATATAATACAGACGTTACATAATCCATGATGGATATGATGGAGTGCTGTACATATGTGCTTACTAGTGAGTGATTTTTTTTTAAACTTCAAAATTATTACTTAAATGAAATCATAAATAAGTAACATAATTGTTATAACAATCAAGTAAATAGTTTTCTGTTGGTTGTGTATAAAAATTATTACAAAAACTAATTTTCGTAAACTACTATATATATACTGTATATATATATATATATATATATATATATATATATATGTGTGTGTGTGTGTGTGTGTGTGTGTGTGTCTGCTTGTGTGTATATATATATATATATATATATATATATATATATATATATATATATATATATATATATATATATATATATATATATATGTATATATATAGACTTCAGTAGATTATTATTATTTTTTAAATGTGGCTCCAGTAGAGTAGGAATATTATTATGCTGTCTTTATTACATAAAATGTCTTTGTCCATAGCAATAAATTCTCATAATATAAAAGCAATCCCGAATGAGGGCCATCAAAACATTTGAAAACACCTGCTATAGATTATAAGTTACATTTAAACTATGACATAGAGATGCTTGTCCATAGCAATAAATTCTCTTATTATTACCAATATAAAAAATAGCAACTATACTCTACACTGAAAAAAATGCTGTCAAAACAATTTTCACTCAGAAATTGCAAGTAAATTTCAGAAAGAATTACAAAGAAAAACATTTGCATATTTAATTTTAAGTGGAATAACTGGAATAGTATTTTCTTGTAAAATGCACTAATTTTTGTATTATTTACATCTACCAAAAAAAAGACTAAATCGTTTGACAATGACAAAAAAATACCACAAGTACCTCGGTGCATTATTAAAAGTAACAATGCAACATCAGCAACATTAGTTATGAATAACACAATATTTTGTCATTTTTAAATGTCATGTTCCCCAACACTGTCCTTGAGCACACCACTGCCAATATTAGACTGTCATACAAAAACATCTAGTTAGAGTAGAGTGCACCCCACACACGCACACACACACACACACACACACACACACACACACACACACACACACACACACACACACACACACACATACATTCATGAATGCATTAACACAAATGCTTCTCAGAACTTGGCTGAGAGACATGAAAAAAGTGAGAGTTCATTAGGAACAAATGTAGTCTATAGAAAGGAACCTCTTAGAAGGATCATCTGATGAGCATTATTGCAGTCTTGCGCAAAGCGAGTTAGTGCGATTAATCTCGCACCTCTTCCAACGCCGCGGCTTCCTCCGCACAGGTCATCACGTGGGGTCCCTCACCACACACAGGCAAACAAATGAGCCATTACCGCCATCACTCAGGCTCCAATTAAACAACCCATGCAGCCCCTGCTCCTCACAATCACTGCCAATTAAAGCCCAACTGTGTGAATTCCAACACCACTAATTACATGAACGTGATAGCACTTTCTGACATTTAATTTACAATACTGTTCAAAATTAATAATTAAATCTACTCTGCCCAAGGTAAGACACTCTGCGCCTTTATGTGAATTAAATCACATTTTTTCAAAGGTTTAAAGCCAAAAACTCACAAAGAATGTTTCAAGGTAAAGTGCAATTATTAACTCAAGGTAAATGTGTGTTGTCTAGATGTAATTTGCAATAGAAGCAAAAGCAGAAGTGTTAAATATTTAAAAGCTAATGATTAAATCCTACCTTAATATCTGAACACTGGACCCCATGGGGTGGCACTTAAAAGACAAGTCCCAAAAAAGTTTTCACATGCACATTCTCTCTTTAAATAACTTACCAGTAACTATTTCAGTCAGTCTGTTCTCCTTCGCTAACTCAGCTGATGGGACAGTCCACGGTTACCAGAAGTAGTAGCTCTCATCACCACCTCCATTCTCATAAGCGAGACTGTGATAGGAGTAAAAGTGGCCTGGTCAGAGATCACTGAATTATTCATATGACTGGTAGGTGTTGTTGATAGGGCAGCTCTTCTGCATTTCCAAGTCCCAGGTGTGGTTTTAACAGCTCTGTGTTCACAGTCCTGCCTATAGCTGCCATTGATTGCAGGCTAAAGACCCTGCTGCTGAATAAGCAAAGGAGCTTTACATAGTGGCACATGGTGCATCCAATAACACTACACATCCATCACAGCCCTTGACACCCACTGGTACGGAGGGGAGGGAGGGACATCCTACAGTACCTCTGGGTTTAGAGTTAAAGACAGAGCAAAGAATAAATGACATTAAAACAGGACTGTTCAGCATGATTGAAGCTAATCTAATATCCCACCGTGCTTCTGATGACCGCTGACTTGGGAGACATGGATTTGAGTACAATACAAGGCTGCAATAAAAAAGGCATTTGGACTCTGTGGAGTCATGCATAATAATGCGGCTCTGGACTAAATGTTTCCTAAAATGTAAGAGAATGACATTTCTTTAAACCTCACATTTAAAGAACTGGATCAAACTAATGTTTTGCTGGTTAGGGGACAGTTCACTCAAAAATCATCACTCTTGTTATTCCAAACCTACATAACTTTCTTTCTTCTGTTTTCCATACAATCAAAGTCAGTGAGTCTAGTGTTGTTTTGGACCGCAATGACTTATTGAGAGAAACAGTTGAAATGCTATATGGGTTTGGAATGACACAAAGGTGAGTAAATGATGACAGAATGTTTGTTTTTGGGTGGACTATTCCTTTAAGGTGGTCTTGTATGCCCCTGTCATATGTTCTGGAAATTGGTATGGGAATGGATATGTCAACTTGCACGCATACAGTACATACACATATTGCAATGCAGGAAAGAAAAACAAAGCTGCGAAAATGCCCATAGCACTACGTACCATTAAAGGTCACAGTAGGTCATTTCTCAGAATCAACTGCCTCTGGCATATCAAAATATAAAGCCATAAATAACCTGTGCCTGTCCCTTTTACATGGAGACTTTTTCCATGTGAAAAGAATGTAAAGTGCTTCCCTGGCTGTGTTAAGTACAAATGTTAGATTTTCATTAAAGATGATGTAATTGGCTGCAAATGCACATTCGTTGTGTATGGAACGCTCATTAAAATGTATGTGAAATATTAAAAGCTAGCACCAACCCTTTGTAACAAGCTCGTGTTTCATTAAAAGTCCAAGAAAGAGAGTTGCACCAGCAGTTCAAGAGATAATGGAGAACTGTTTCCTTTTTGCTCAGACCTTTGGATGTCATCAAACACACTGAGCTGTTCTACGTTACAAGTTCAATTGAGATGTCCCTGAGCACAGCTGTCTGGCCTAGGACAGGACAGAAGGAAACACCAAATGCAATTTCCACCCAGGTGATCCCACCCCAGGGCCCCAGCAGGGTTTAGACGAGGAAATTAAACTCAAAGCTGGTCCCGCTGCTTGAGAACTCCAGTCAAATGAACAGCCAATGTGCAGTCTTTTACCACTTCACAAAGAAAATATTAGCAGAATAAAGAAAGAGGTTTCCTGCGGGGTGTGGAGCGAAGCGGCTCACGCAGAATGGCTAATGTCCTCTCTCCTGAGTGATGGAGACGTCTGCAGGTTCAACTCTAACGACTCCCGGAGCCTGTGCAGAGAATAGTAATTTACCAATCACGCTGTCCATACATGAGCAGAGAGCACACTGGGTAAAAAAAAACAACAAAACATTATGATAAGTTCAGACACATCACAAGGCTTACCCATCAGTAAGAACGGCTGTACACAAACCTCTTTAAAAAGTAACTGAGAGCTACAGTCAATGGAGGACTAAGAGGAAACCAACTAAAACGCGCAGAACACAAAGTACCGAGCAGAACAGACTCGGCATCCCCCTCAGTACATCCATTAAGATGTCTCACAATACAAGACGGATCCATGGAACACTGAGCTTGTTTAGGTCTCTCTATTGTGAGTGCTGGGACAGGAATAGCTTGAAGCAAAAAAGCATAAAGTTAATGGGGGACACACTCTCTGGGATTGCAATGGTAAATTATGACTCCCATAATATACAATTCAGGGGCACTCTTGGTTTACAGTAAAGGCTGGATGAAGTCCTTGGGCTATAGTGCTCATAATGGGTGCCGTAACTGAAAGCCTGTAATGTTAATGAATAACCAACTCAATCCAGATCCAAAATGATGCTATAACTCCAAAGCTCCAGTGGAGCCAACAAGCAGATGGCCTGGTTTCTGTGAGCTACTCAATTTTGCATTAATGTAACCTTTCAATATAAGGAAAGATTTATAAGCGGCATTAAAAACGATGACCCTTCCCCACTTCAATTACAAAACAGAGCCGTTTAGTTTCCGCGCTCGCGACGATCCCTCATAAGAAACACCCTGCGGCGTGACGACATCGGGTCAGGAAGGCTGTACGGCTCTGAGAGCTGGTCTTTATGGTAATACTGCTCTGATTGAGATAAGTGGCAGATGCAAGCAGGACCATCAGCAGTATTTGTAAAAAGTCAGTGGATTCTCGAGGGAGAGCTGCTTGTCATTACAACCGCCAGGAAAAGACCTGATGAGTGCATTATTCAGGACCCGGCAGAGCCGCGGCTAAGAGGTGAGGAGTTGGCATCTGAGAGACGAGCTCCACATCAGTGCTTGTTAATTAGCTTTCCTTAAAGATGCTCACAGCCAGTCTTTATTTGATTCTATTCTTGTTGCCTCTGTACTTACAATTGTGTGACTTATCATTCGCCATCTGTACTGAAGAGCGCAGGAAGATATGAAAGATTGTTTCACTCCTTACTAGCTGGTGAAATCTTTAGGATTGGCTGGATGTTGAAACACTGGAGCTTTTCAGGGAGGGCTGCCTGTTAAAACCAAATACATACACTACATTTCAAAAGATTCAGTTGGTAAGATTTTTTTTAAGATTTTGAGAAAAGTATCTTTCCAAGGATCCATTTATTTGATCAAAAATATTGTAAAACTAGTGATATATTCCTGTCATGGCAAAGCTGAATTTTCGGCAGCCATTAATCCACTCTTCAGGGTCACGTGATCCTTCAGAAATCATTCTAATATGCTGATTTGGTGCTCAAGAAACTTACTGTAAATGTTAAAAATAGTTATGCTACTTAATATTTTTGTGCAAACCATGATACATTTTTTTAGGATTCTTTGATGAATACAAAAATCAAAAGAACAGCATTTATTTAGAAATCTTTGGAACGTTATAGTTGCCTTTGTTGATGCTTTAATGCATCCTTGTTGAATAGAAGAATTAATTAATTATTAAAAAAAAAAAAAAAGTTTTGCTGACTTCAAGCTTCTAATCCTACATTCACCAGACTCTAGACTCATAGGGTTGGAACATTTTCAAATCCTCAAAACAAAATCTTTTTCATGTCTTGCCTGGTTACATTTATTTATAAATTATAAAGTATTTGATCATTTAGAAGCTAGTTTACCCTTCTATCCCCCACTTCTATGTAACACATAGTCACACTGCGAATGGCTGACTTTATATTTGACACTAATGTCTTTGCAAAGAAAAAGTCCCCTGAGAGCTGTCTAAACAATCTTCCTCTTTTAAGTGTTCTGTTGGAAAAATGCAGCACAAAAGAATTGTTTGATTATTAATGAGTAGTCAACACGGCAAATACGAGCTGTTCTGTTTTCTAAAGACGTTTTTGCTATGTTTCATGCAAGCCAATCCATTTAAACAATCTGCTCCAGACATTACTAAAAAGGCTTTTTTGGTCTTACTGTGTAGTCTTTTTTGTACATTCATATAGAACCTTATAAAAGCCTAACAAGCACTCTATTTCTTTACTTTTCTGTAATTAAAGACATGTTTGTCATGCCTCTTTCAAATTAGATTTGGGAATTTTCCTCCCAGTGGAAACGTAAACACTAACCTCTGGGTTAACGTGGAGAAAAACAACTGTGAGACTGAGACCAAGTACTGACACAAAGATCTTAATTGAAAGAACAAAATGTGCTTTTCTGAGACAGGCGATGACATGCAACATTGTAGAACACAGTGAAAATATACTAAGGTCAGGAGACAAGGATGAGGAAAGATACATGCTATCAAAAAACAAAACAAACAAAAAAAACCTGTGGCTGTCCTTGATCTGACAGCTTCTGTATATGCCATCAGAGGAAATGAGAAACATACATCAAGGTTTTCAATTACAGAGCAAAAGCTGACCCAAGAAGGTTCAGCTAATGGCTTTATATTTTTCATTAACATTTCTTAATACTCCCACTATGACCCCAGGGTATTTGTTCAGTGTATAATGTTCAATACGCTTCGGATAAAATAACATCTATCGGGCAGCTCATTAAGAAATCAGCTTGATTTGCAGAATAAAGGTCAGGTCTTAGTATACCATTGAAGGTTCCTCTACTGAGCACTGTCTTTAGTTCCATTGCATAGCATCCAGTGTTACTGTAAAAGACATGTTAATATGTGCATTGTGAGATATAGTTAGGCTTCCTGTATTACAAGGTTTGACCTATAAATGGCTGTTTACATCAAATCAGATACTGAACACATACACACGTGAAATACTGAATACCATGTTAAAGTAGAATAATAGAGATGATTGATTTCCTCTGAATTTCGACCGGTCCAACCCCCCCAACAAATAAAATGTTTTTAAAAAAACATTACCAGAAATGTATAATCAAGTGAACTCCAGCATAGGAACATCTCAAATACAATTTTATATGCCCATTCCAATGTAGAAAATGATTCATTCTTATTATAACTGGCTGTTGTTTCATCCATCATTTTATGGTTTACAAAGACAGACTGTTTAATAATAAACCTACATACGTATTCTTATCATCTCAATTTTTTTTGTTGTGCATTTTTCACAAATAAGGTAAAATAGGGCCTGAAAGTTGTATCTTACGCTCATATAAATAAAAAGACTTGCATAACCTTCAACTTCAAATGGTTAAAGTAACTATTATATGAGCTGTTTTATTTTCTATTCATTTTATATGAGGCTTGCCATTTTAAAAGCCTTTTACCAAAGAATGTAAATAGTTTAAAACTCCAATATATGTGATTATGAGATTTTCTAGCACTTAACGTTAAATGAACACCAAACAGACATTTTTATATCATAAATAATGAATAAAAAATATATATATATATATATATATATATACTTGATATATATAATATATATATATATATATATATATATATTTAACAGAGCATGGAACACTGCCTGCATATTCAGATATTAATCCTGTTTCAGCAAAGGTAAAACATTCTCTTAGGGAAAAGTCCTATGTAGCTCCATCAATCGCTCTAGTAAAGTGAGCCCATCAGCAGTGATAGGACAGATAGGTATAAATCTGAAGAGCAGCAAAACACTAGAAACTATTTTATATAATTTATGACGTCACATACAAACAAACACAGGGCCATAAACAATGCATCTCAAGTCTTCCATGATCAGTACATGTCTAAAGCATCCTAATGCATAATACATCTACAATCCAACAGCCACTTCGTCTATTCAAGTCTCCATATCCTGTTTGTGTCAGTCAATAATTAAGGTACAAAACTGACATGAAAATAAAAAAATTAAAAAAACAGTAGACATATAAAGGAAATGAAAACCAAGCAGAGACTCTGATGAGGGTCACAACAAAACAAGGACACTTCATCCAGTTTCTATAGCAATTTGCCAAACACTGATGATTACCTTTACACACACATAAAGCATCAGTCTTTAAAACTCAAAATGGATATGCCATGATTCTTAAATCTCTTTGATTATATTAGCATCTACATCCTCTAACAAGTTTCATGCAGTGGCTGAAACAAACATAAAATATAAAAATGAGCTAACAGCTTGTGATACTAATGTTCAATTTATGTTGTCGTGATTAAATTTAACCAGACTGAATAAAAATAAATAAGCCTTTCAAATCTGAATACTAAAACAAAAGGATGCAGCTCATTTTCTGCATTGATCTGAGTCAGTGTATAGCCACAGAATACTAATGAAATCTTAATTTGAACTACCCCTATATGCTTCAATTCACCAGCACCAGTACCTAACCAATTAAAACCAATCTCATCTGCAATTTGAAAATCATCAGGTCTAAATATTTCAGAAACATGCAAAAGCACGTCATAAATTTAAATTTGATTCCGAACTTAAAATGCCAGGCAAAGCATAAAGTTAAAGCACATCGTCCTTGGCAATTCAAACAACTATTAGCAATGCACAGCCAGTGTTCTTTCATTAATCAGCACTAATTAAGACTATTGATTGAAGCAAACATCAGGATTTCCAGCTGAAAGGGTTTACTAGACTGTAAACTCTTCAGGCGATGGCACAGCAAGGAAAATAACCAAAAGATTTGCCTTTGCCCTTGGTTCAGGCTTCACTTTGCAAACCAGCTCAGAAAATTAAACCAAAAATGCCCCTGCTTCCCTGTCATTAAGTGCTGTCAGGACGAATCAGAGCTCACAGGCCAGTGGTGCTGCACAAAGCAGCGCTCAGTCTCTCATTGTTGAGCCTCCTGTCTCACTCACACACATGCATGCTCAGTCACACAGAAGGTTAGGCTTGACAACAATGTCCCAGGATTCAAAACATAACACATCAAGGTCATATTGAGCTAGTGGTAATAGGTACAAGCAGTCAACATCATCAAGCATTATCATTATTTTCATATTTGCTCTAAATCTTGTGCATCATTTATTTAGATATTGTTGTTGTGGTATTATATTATTCATGATTCTCTAGTCAAATGTAGTGTCTGTATTTACATAATAACTATTTATTATATTGGGAGAAACAAAGTTTTGCACATTTTCACCTTTTAAACCTATTAGCAGTTCCGGAAATAACTCGACTCAAGACTGAGCTGCATTTAAATTGAATGTGTAATTTTTACAATATGCACATATTAATATATATTCATGCACTGGGGTGGGGGGGGGGGGGCAAAACACAACAATGCCTTTTCTATTTTGTCTTGAAGGAATAATTGGCCAGAATAAATAGCAGCCAAATAATGAATATCTTCTCAACAAGACTGCTGTTTAATTAGGCTAAAAGCTCAAGACTGGAAACAAAAGCTGCATTACTGTATTGGCAAAGTACATTTATGACTTTTTGACAGATGGCTGTAATGCAGTCTAGGCAAGTCGACTAACCAACACGCAGGCAAACACAGCCCTAGATATGACAGACAAACTGAGAAACAATTGAGAGTCAGACAAAACTGTGCACACATATGCTTCACATGCAACAAAACCCATAATGTTTTTCCACATTCTGAATTAAATGCAGGTTACGCACACTTCAAAGACGGGTACAAAAAAACTTACATCTGACTTTCATGTCAGTAACAGAAATATTCATCTTATTTTGCATCATAAAGGGTACTGGTCAGTCATCTTTATGACTTTAGTTTGCAATGAGAATCGAGAAAGTCAATAGTGCTGATGTTACGAGACATTTAA
Source organism: Cyprinus carpio (assembly GCF_018340385.1). Taxonomy (NCBI): domain Eukaryota; kingdom Metazoa; phylum Chordata; class Actinopteri; order Cypriniformes; family Cyprinidae; genus Cyprinus; species Cyprinus carpio. Next base: position 17,636,388 of record NC_056614.1, on the reverse strand, counting down.
CTTGGTTTTTAACAGCTAGAGAAAGAAACTGCCTCACAACAAGGAAAGCTCAGACATACATTTTCAAAAATAAAGTTACAAAATAGACACTGCCAAATCAGAAACAAATGACATCCCACAAAACAGCACACAGCGTCAGTCTTATGTATGGTAATAAACACTGAAGGGCCAACCAATTATATTTTATATAGAGCTGTTCTTGTCTGTATGAAGGAATATTGTCCCTGATATTGTTGCTGGAAAAAATGACTCTACTATTTCATCTAAACCTGCTATATTTCTATATTTAAAGGACTGCATCTGTTTGGTAACACACAGGGGCTCTGAACATCTCAATAAGGCTGTCAAATTGCTCAACAGAGCCATCTAGTGGCCCCAAAACTTTAAATAAAAAATAATGAATGGAAAGAAGACGATCCCGAGCGACCGGTTCGTCGTCTCCTCTCAAATGCATTATATGCCTTTAACAGAAAAAAACAAAAACAAAGTAACTTGCCTATTCAGTAAATGCTTGACTTATTTGTCAGTCTTCATTAGCATACAAAAACCCGTTTTATAAATACCTGTTAATGTTTTACAATGAGAGCCGTACAGTTTCAACCCTTGTAAATTACAGTGGCAAGACAGGGTTTCACAGACATCAAAACATTACGAGTGGTTTGATAACGCAATATTCTATCAAATTTATTAAATAATATCACGTTAGTAAAAGATTCAGTTAGCAAGATAAAATATGGATGGATTTAGTTAGCATATTTGATTTTATTGACAGTCTATACGACAACGCATTTAGTTTTATTTATAACAGCATTCCCTAACTAAAATAATTAGAGCCAGGAAAAGCTCGATTGAATCAAGACACTGACTGGAGAACTGTAACGTTAGTCTACTGGATACGATACATCAACTTTGGCTTTAGGAGAAAATCTGCCACGCTTATAAATAAATATAGACTGCAGCGATGTAGGTTGGCTAAACTGACAACTCACACAATCCATCTTGTCGCCTAAACTGAGCTAAAATGACATATGATTAAAAAAAATGATCATTTAAATAAATAAATAACTTAATTTTCTCCAAATAAAACATTTTATTTACTTTCATTAGCGAGCTTACAGAATGACAACACATGTAAATATCGTAGCCTATGTATAGGGTATAAAAGAGTAACCTAGGCTAATAAATATCATTAATGAAGCCATATGTCCTATTTGTACCTTTATTGACCAGTTTAACTATCAGCTGAAATTAAACTCGAATAATAATGTTCAAAGAATACATTTATAAACTCGTCTGAGGCTACATTTTGTAAATAAGATTTTTTCAATAGAAATTCAGCATGATATACAGGCTATTCATCCCGTTTACTGAACAGCTTGCATATTATTCAGCAACACAGTGCGTATATAGATATTTTTCATACAGTTTTATTGCAGATTACAGTGTACTCGTATAGGCTTAAGAAGCGAAATACAAAATACATACCTTCTCCAGGTCCGTTTTACTTTCCCTGATCTGAAATCGCTGCCTACTGTTCGTCCATAGTCTTCGTCTCTGGAATTAAACTCTCCACTTTCTCGTAGGTAATTTATGGCAGCCTACATGAAGAAGAGTCCTGGGGTGTATTTTATGAATTTCGACGGACTGTTCGCCTTGTCAGGCTGGTGTTGTCGGAGCGCTGCGCTGCGGATCATCCTCTGTAACCTACAGTGTTGCCGAATGTTTCTGCGTCTCGCGCGGCCTCATTTTAAACTCACGTGACGTCAGAGATCATGGTGCTCAGACTGCAAGCGATAAGTAAACAGCACATAGGCTACGTTTTGTTGGAGAAAATACAGTTCTCGATTAACTTTTACCTTAGTGTCACACTTAAAGCAAAACCACAATTTTAGTAAATACAGTGAAAAAAAAAACATTAAATTAAATCATTAAGTTAAATCTCACTCTGTTTACATGTTCCTGCTCTTGTGAGCATTATAGCCTTTTGGCCTATAAGAGTGGTCCAAAACCTGTATATATGATTAAACAACATTAGATTACAGAAATAAATATAGGTTGCAAATTAGTGTATTCTACACTACCAGTCAAAAGTTTTTACTATTTAAAATAAGTTTTATTTTTGAATATATTTTAAAATGTAATTTGAATGGTAAGATTTTTTAATGTTTCTTGAAGAAGTCAATAAGTTTTATTTTTGAATATGTTAAAAAGTAATTTATTCATGTGATTTCAAAGCTGAATTTTTATTTTACTATTTAAAATAAGTTTTATTTTTGAATATATTTTAAAATGTAATTTATTCATGTGATTTCAAAGCTGAATTTTTAGCATCATTACTCCAGTCACATGATCCTTCAGAAATCATTCTAATATTCTGATTTATTATTATTATTATGTTGAAAACAGCTGAGTAATCTTTTTTTAGGTTTCTTTGATGAATAAAAAGTTCAGAAAAGCAGCATTAATCTGAAATAGAAATATTTTGTAACATTATAAATGTCTTTATCATCCCTTTTGATCATTTTAAAGCATTACATATATAGAAATATTTCTTGAACAGCAAATCAGCATAGTATGATTTCTAAAGGGTCATGTGACACTGAAGACTGGAGTAACGATGCTGAAAACTTAGCTTTGATCACAGACATAAATTAAATTTTAAAATATATTCAAATAGAAAGCAGTTATTTTAAACTGTAAAAATATTTCACAGTATTACTGCTTTTACTGTATTTTGGATCAAATAAATGCAGGCTTGGTAAGCAGAAGATAATTCTTTAAAAGGCATTAAAAATCTTACTGTTTATAAACACTTGACTGGTAGTGTAGGTAAAAACATATTCATCAATATGACAAAATCTGTCCATTTCACGTTTAATCATTTAATCCTTTCACAACGGATTTCATTGTACACAATATCTTCAAAATTAATCTTAATGTCATATAAAATGATGAAATAAATCTCACCTATAAAGGCTTTTGTGTTGATTAGGCTTGTCATTTTCCACCATCCCTTTTAACGTAATACATTTATGAAGTTTACATTTATTGATAATAAAATACACAACAGTCTGTTTCTTCACCCAGCAGTGAGCATAAAAAGCAACTATATACGAGTACTAACCTTTATCCTAGGCCAATCCTTTAACATATCCTTCATGATAACTTCATAATATGTTACACAAGACAGGTTAATGCAGACAATAAAAGATCTTAGTTTTTTTTATCTCCAAATAAAGCCCTTCACAGATTCCAGATCTACACTGAACATGTCCTGAATAAAAATGACTTAGGACGAGACCATTTATAACAGTGAATCAATTTTAGCTCATAAATATCATTTTTGTTTTTGCTTACTCTTTTTCAAACTTACAAATCATTAATTTGACAACTCTTCAATTTCAATAGTATCTGATGTTCCTAAGAGGACATGATTTCTTGCATACCTAAATGCAAATTCAGTAATTAGCCAGATCTGCTTTTTATGAAATCACAGGAGGGAGCCTATCAGAATAGCTGACAGAGCAAATCTGCCTGTTGCACCAAATTGTTGAGTAAGTTACTGATAAATTGCTTACAGCTATAGAAAAGGCAATAGTATAGTGTTTACACTGCATCACAATGTTGAGAGTCAAGATAGATGCACTTACATTCTTATGTCAAAAATGTTGGCTAAACATTTTTCTTATCATGCTTAGTAAGGCCTGGTAATGCACAATTGACCTTAGAGTAATTAATTCTCTATTTGACATTTTCCTGCAGAGTACAGATGGGAATAATATAGTACAGGAAAATATATAGCAGTATATAGGAATAATATCAACCACAAAGCACTATAAACAGCAGATGAGAGGATGGCATGAGCAGAGATTAGTAATTAGGCTGAATCCGCAAAGCACAATAACTGGACTGGTTCCGGCATAAACATAGATAAATGCTGAGAAAAAAAACACTTTGGAAGGAGCAAAGGATATGCATTTGTTTACTAAGCTGTAGACAGATTTAAGGCCTTGAGGGGTGTCGAGAAGATTTGTATAAATTTATGTTTAATCTCCAAATGGGGCTAGTTGCCCTTCTAAATAAGTGTCCAGATATTTAAACTTTATTTTTCCACTTCTACAGGGTAGTATTATATTGTATTAACAATATCATTTCACAACTTGTTTAACTGGTCCATTTTGCATGATAATAATACTAATAATCCAAGAATCTGAGATTGGAATATGGACAGGTATACGTCTTTTCCAAACAGATATGATTCGTTTTTTATAATTTTCAACTGGTTAAAATGTATGCTACAAGTTTTATGAGAAATCATAAGTGCTTTAAACATATATAATAGCTAACATTTCAAACCTTATGTCGTTACGGTTAATATTTGTCTATAGGCCTATTTCATCTATTGCCAGGGTTTTCAACCAAGTACTGCAGGGCGTCCACACTCCATAGAGAAGAATAGGCTATTCATAAACAAACAAATGCTTTAATGAAAGAATTTAAGTGTTACCAAGGATAAAACTTTAAGAACTAGCTTTTTATATTGGGGGTATGGGTCTGTAACGTGCAATCTAATATACTGAAGTTCTGTATTCTACTACATAAACGCATAAAAGGCTGAATACTGATAAATGATTGTTAAAATTTCTTAGTTTTTAATTAGCAGGCAAGCCTCTCAAACAGCATTGCGCAGTAACAACGCATTTCCACCAGCAGATGGGGTCATTGCCCACACGCGGTCATGCTGTCCGGAAGACAGATGTAAATATTTTCATGACGTAAAGAGACAATCTCTGTACCCATACTGTCGTGCACCTCTAAAAATACTCAGTTTCTCCCTGAATAATCTATTCTTCGAAACAACCTTCACACTGCCTGTCAGAAGACCATGCGAGGTTGTTGTTGACTGTATTCTGTCTTTATTTATTTATTTATTTATTTATTGTAACGCAAACAGCGATTGGTAGGGTGTGATAGCTTATGCATCATTGCTCTGTCGGCGAGAGAGTTGGTGTAGTCTGCGGATCGGATTGCTCCTGTTTGAATTTTTGTTTTTACTGCCGAGAAGCCAGCTATTAAGGATTCATCATGCAAAAAAGGAGGAAGCCAGAGCCGATCCAGCTGAACCCAATTCCAGATGGGAACGCTATAAACGGAACCGGGGCCACAGAGTGAGTGGGCTTGAGTCTTATGATAGCGTTTCGTGTCGAACAAGCTATAAGAAGACTTTTAGAAACCAGAGTTGCTTCATTCATGGATTGTTTGGCTCATTAAGAATATGGTTTGACTGACAGTCAGGGCTGCTTAATAGATTTAGCATTGCTTAATCAGCTTGTATTGGCCATTAAATTGGTATTAGTATGGATCTTTTTGAGGGTGTGTTGGTTCTAAGACGTCAACAGGTTTATAAAGACCACGAATGAATTGTAAGCTTAATGTGATTATTATTAGTTGACGTACATAACACCAAATGTGGGTCATTTTTGCGAAATGGCTGCCTTTTTAAGTTTGATAAAGTGATTTTAAAGTAAATAGCTGTCAGAATCTACCATTCTATCGGTTAATCTATTTTAGTGTTATTAAATTGAATTGTGCCATTTAAAGATAATCAATATATTGTAAAATATGTTGGAATATGGTTATGAGATTTGTTTACAAGTTAAGAATAACAAGGTTGACAGTTTTAGCTGTTGTGCTTGAGTTCAAAAGTAATTCTAACAAGAAATGAGCACCAAGTCAGCATATTAGAATCATCATCAAAAGAAATAAATTACATGTATATATATATATGATATTTTAAATCCTAACAATATTTCACAATTTTACTGTTTTTACTGTATTTTTTAAACAAATAAATTCATCATATATATATATGATATTTTAAATCCTAACAATATTTCACAATTTTACTGTTTTTACTGTATTTTTTAAACAAATAAATTCATCCTTGGTGAGTATAAGCGACGACTTTTTCCTCCAATATATAAAGTATATAAATATATGTTTTTTGGGCTGTGAAACATCCATATCTGAAACATATCTATATTAACACAGTAAAATTTGCTCCCAATTATTTTTTAAGTCATTTTATAAGGAAAACAAAATGCATGCTGTTTGTGGAATAACCCATACGTTGCTGTTTAGCATCTATCAGGTGCACATAAAAGAGCTGCATCGCTTGCAACTCAGATCAATGAGAATAGCTTATCACATTTGGACAGAGCTGCCACAACACTGCTCTTCTCTGTAGTATGTTGTCCAAACATAAGTTATGCCCAAAATGTAGTACTATAGGAGCAAAACTGGAGAGATAAAGCATCCAAAGTTGTCTGTGTTTTTACAGTTTGTAAAGGTCAAAAATCCAGTGTTTTGTTGACCCTAATGTAAAACAGAAATGTAAATGAATGTGATATCATTCTCCAAGGCCAAGTATTATCAACCAGTTTACCTCAGTATGTGATTATTGAGGATTTTAACTGACCACCAAATATAGATGCAAGTGACTGCGACATATCGATTTGTTTGTCAGCTTCCCCACATCCCCGCAGATAGATATGGTGACAGAGGACCACCTCTGTCTGTGCTACCTTCATTTGGCAGGCCTGTGACTTTTCTCCTCTTGAAGCCGAGGCAGTGACAATCCTCACAGCCTGAGCCAGTGGTGCATGTCATTGCCTCTTGTTTCGTCGAGCTCACTTGAGAGCTTAGACACTTTTCCCCTCTTGTAGTCTCCATTTAAGAGACTGTTAATTTTTTAGGATAAAGTTGCAGTCTTGTACATGGCTATTATTTGTACATAAATAATGAGTATAAGCTGTGCTATAGTGTGCAATAGAAGAGGTGTTTGGGAGAATGACAGTAAAGCAGAATTACATTCCTTCCTGGAGAGCAGGACAGGCTGTGGCGAGCTCGCTTTGGAATGTGTGTGTGTGTGTGTGTGTGTGTGTGTGTAGCGGTGATTCAATCCTGTGGAAGTCAGTGTTCAGAGAGGCTCAGTGGAATGTTAAATACTGTGACAATGCTTTTTTTCCCCCAGAAGCCTCTGTTTTAAATCTGTCGTGGCAAGCCTATCTCAAAAAGAGTGCAGTTAATATTATTTTAAAAGTTCTTGCTTGTCGCTTGTGAAGCACTTCATATGTATCACCTCTTTCATGCATTTACAGTTTGTAAATTAGGAGTAAAACAGCAACAGTATCTGCCTCCAGTGGAGAGTGAATTGATTTAGAAGCCATAAATATATTAACAGCAATGAAACTAAATGTTTTTTAACACCTGACTTGATTTTCTCTTTCATATTTTCATTTTAATGGCTTAAAGGCCCTTTAAAGTTTTAATAATCGTTTGAATTCTTGAAAAATAGGGAAGTCCACACCATAACTATAATGATAACAGCAAAGAGGAACAATATGGTTTTAGAATGATTTTTGATGAACTGACAAATGATAAAAATATTCACAGCCAGTCAGAATTCATCCTGACTTCAAGAGCTCGAGCATTTAAAGTGGCAGATGACAGAACTGCAGCATGCGCTTATAATGAACACAATGATATTGTTCATTGGAGCCCGGTCTCATGAAAATGCGTATAAATAGTACGCCAAATAAAAACAAAAACTCGTGGTATTGATTAGTGCTATCAAATGATTAATCACATCCAAAATAAAAGTTTTTGTTTACATAATATATTTGTGTGTAATGTGTAAATTTATTTTGTATATATAAAGACACACACATACAGCATATATTTAGAAAATATTTACTTGTATTTATGTGTATATATTTATATTCATATAAATTATATCATGTATAAATATATTTAATATATAAACATAACAATTTTCTTAAATATATACATGCATGTGTATGTATATATACATAATAAATATACACACTACACACATATATTATGTAAACAAAATATTTTATTATGAATGCGATTAATCGCGATTAATCGTTTGACAGCACTAGAATTGATATGCAAAAATGGACTATGGCATGCATATGATACACAGTTTTCACGTGCATATGATACGAAATTTGTTGGCGTGCATATAATATGCAGTTTTCACGTACATATGATACGCATCTACCCCACAACCCTAATCCTACCCATCGCGTAGCATATACAGTACACGCCAAAGTGTAACATACCTCCATTTTTGCATATCAATACCACAAGTTTTCATTTTTATTTGGCGTACTATTTATACGCACTTTCATGAGATCGGGTTGTTCATTGGTATAGAAGCTAATATAGTTATCATTTTATCTTTATAGTTATTGTTCTTGGTGTGAACTGGCATGAAAATTTTTCAATGTTTTTGGTGAAATTCTCTCATGCTCACCAAGGCTGCATTTATTTTATTAAAAATACAGTAAAATCAGTAATATTGTAAAATATTATTACAATTTTACCATTTTAAATTGTAATTTATTCCTGTGATGGCAAAGCTGAATTTTCATCAGCCATTACTCCAGTCTTCAGTGTCACATGATCCTTAAGAAATCATTCTAATATGTTGATTTGGTGCTCTTGGTTTCCTATTATTATTGATGTTGAAACAGTTAATATATTTTTGTGGAAACTTATACATTTTCATTTGAATCACTCAAGTGTCAGACTTTAGTTCTGGTGATATAGTTCTGTTTTTAAAAATGCTGTTCAAATGACTAGTAACCTTGTTTTATTTTCTTACCAAAGCCAGTTTTCTTTGCATTTGGCACTTGCGAGTGCTAATTTTGTACCCTGCAAATATTGTTTCATCTCTCTTCATTGGCAGCGGTACCTCTGCTGCTATTGTTTCCCATTCCCACAAGCTCAATGCGGCATTGTGTCTTTTCGAGATTATCAGTAGGAAACCACACAGTGTTACAGTGTTACACAATCACACCACACACACACACACACCACACACACACACACACACAGCATGGCACCATCTGCTGCTCTTCATTTTACTTAAGAGCGCGGCTGGGTGTATGAATGCTGCTATAGTGCATCAAGAAGAGCTTGATAATTCCCAAACATTCCCTATACCTGTTCCCTTATTCTCTTCCTTTATGATGTTTATGTCTGAGATCTGTTTAAATTGTGGATTTACAAGCTGACAGCACAGATGAATCCACAGGAGTGCTTTATGGAGCGTAGTTAAAAATCGACTAATAGAACAATCTCTGGTTTTGTGCTCCTCCCCAGAGAGAAATGGTTTGCTTCTGTCTAACCTCAGCTGATCCCGGGGCTCCCAAGTGTTTACATCCACATTCCAGTGCACGACATATGAAGCTGACCACTTATTTCCTGTGTTTGAGCATACTGTATCCACACACCTCTTCAAAAACTCAAAAGAAAAAAAGGAAGAGAAGTTCTTTCAAGTACTGTTCTTGGGCTTTCAAAAGCTTTTCTGGTTTTGAATCTCAAACTGTGAGCAGCTTTACTCTTCACTTTTATGCACTTTTTGTATCTTTCCTTAGAAAGAATCTGCCCTTTTTATGTAAACAAAATGGTGTATTAAAGGTTAGACTAAATAATGAAATACTGTGTAGTAGTATTGAATTATTTATTACTTTCATACAAGTTGTTGCAGCATAGCATGCTGCGTTGTCACTACATTCTACATTAATAATGTGTTGCAAAAAACACCCTTGCAATGAACAGTTTCGCTTTGTATTATGCTCTGTGAATACAATTTGTAAATAATTTTTGAAATTGATTCAATTTTCAGTTAATTTGTAAAATGTTATGAATTGATTTTATTAGATGCTCTTTTTGAACATTAATTTTCATTTTAAAACACAGAAGCCAGAACAATTAAAGTGAAAACACATTTTTGGGAGGAAAACATAACAGTTTGTTATGTTGAAAAAATTGTGGGAAAAAGAACAATTTTCTTGCCTTGCAAACTTAACCTTTGCATTTTTTCTGTGATGTATTGGTTGGTTTTTGAAGGATCGTGTGACACTGAAGACTGGATTAATGACTAATGAAAATTCAGCTTTGCCATCGCAGGAATGAATTTTATTATAAAACATATAAAAACCAATAAAATTTAAATGGTAATAATATTTTACAGTATTACTGGTATTACTGTCTTTTTGTTTAAATAAATGCAGCATTGCTGTTGCAAATTTAAAAAACGAATTTGCTGTTATTTTATAAACTAATTTTGCCTATTATAAATTAGTAATTTATGTTTTGCATTATATCATACTGTTGTCATTTTTTTATTTTCTATATAATATATTAAATAAAAAGAATTTTCAGATAATACTGCAAAATAAAAAAAACTAGTATTGTTTTAAAAATTTAATTAAAATAAATATGTAAATAAAAACAATTATTTATATATATATATAGTAGTGGTGGACCCAGTGAAAAATGTTGGCGAGGCATATATATATATATATATATATATATATATATATATATATATATATATATATATATATATATATTTTTTTTTTTTTTTTTTTTTTTTTTTGTGGTAGTGGTGGACCCAGTGAAAAATGTTGGCGAGGCAATTAAAATTTTGAACTACTGGTCTGATCGGGCCAACAGAAAAAATCTTCTGTGGCTCTTCACATGAACTGAAACTGCTCTGGTTAAGGCCTCCTACATGCAACACAAGGTTTGAGTTAACTTGTGAAGTATTTTTCTCCACTCTGGCATCTTATGCGTCCTTCACCATTATCACGTCTCCACCACAGCGTGTCCACGCCACCCACTTACACCCACACAGCAGCCTCGTAACCATGGTTATATCTGGCCTTGCTGTCAAAAATGAAAACACTTCGCCTCATTCTGCATATAGACGAGACAAAGACATCCTGGAGTACTTGTGCTGTACTCTTCCACCTGAGTCGTGCCGTCTGTCCTGGAGCTTACATGTTGCGATATTTTGATGTAAATTTATGTGTAAGTGTCACTTGTTGTGGACTGAAACATTGTTCAAGAGCAGAACAACATGTTTTACATCTGAATTGGCTCGGTGCTTAAAAGCCCTCGAGGCTCATGGTGTCCAATGGTCCTGAAACACTCATTTGGAGATACAGCATGAGATACACCCACATTACAGAGGTTTGTGGCACCAAAGCTGGATCACAAGCTGTAGGAAACCTAAGATTATGATAAAATAATTCCTAATTCGTATCAATATTTGAATCATAAGACTTTAATTGGTTCATTTGAGCACACAAGAAGATTCAATCATGATTGCACGTGGTAAATGCAGTTATGCAACAGTGAAGAACAGAGTGCTGTTGGAGGAGATGCAGAGAGGATGGAGAGCGGAGGGTCATGGAAGTTCGCTCTTCCAGCAGAAATCTAAGGAAATACATCACCATGACAACAGGGCCAAGGGAAAGGTTCGCATGCTTAGAGGAACTCCCTGTTTCCTCAGAAAGAGCTTTAGGAAGAAGATGTTATAAAGTCTTCTCATCACATACATTTCCATGCACACATTGTACAATAATCTATTCAATATTCTTACGTTTTCTGCCTTAAGGATGGGAATATGTTTCAGCATGCAAGAGCTTTGGCTTATTACTGGTCACGAGAGGAATTCTTGTTGTAGACAGTAATGTATAACATATAAAGCAAGTCTAAGACTGTAGCAGTGTTATTGCAACCTCAGCTTATTTTATTTTAGTTCAGGGCAACATTTCTTTTTTTTAAGTTATGTAATACTTTTGTTTAATTTTCTTAATAGCTTTAGATTTAGTTAACAATAACAACACTGGACTGTAGTTTGAAAAATGACAGTGTCAGTGACAGTATGCATTTTTGTCCTATTAATTTATTAAAAAATACATCAAAAAAGTAACGCATACAGTACATACATCGACTTAAAGGAATAGTTCACCCAAAAATGAAAATCTTGTCATCATTTACTCACCCTCAGGTTGTTCTAAACCTGTATGAGTTTCCTTCTTATGTTGAACACAGAAGATATTTTGAAGAATTTTGAAGAACCAAACAGTTGTTAGTCTCCATAGGCAAAGAAATACTATGGAAGTCATTAGGAACCATCAATTGTTCGATTACCAGCATTCTTTAAAATATCTTCTTTTATGTTCAGATAAGAAAGAAATTCATTCAGGTTTGGAACGACATGAGGGTGAGTAAATCGTGACAAATTTTTCATTTTTGGGTGAACTATACCTTTAAATACACACTCTGTGATATGCATGATTTCATTTACTGATTTAAAATTCAATTTGATATTTTTCAGGGGGTATGAAGTAAAAAATGTCTGGGGAATACAACAGTCCTTATAATGTAATGAATAAAAAAGAGAAACTCTAATAGAAAACCTTATTAAATAATTTAGCATAATTATCTATTAGGAAAAATAATATTTTAACAAAATTGCTTAACTGATTATTAATATTTGAAGCAATTGCTTCAGTTAAAGAGAGGAGCTCTGTAGACCCTCATGGCTGTGTTGAGGTGTATATTGAACCATTTAGTTTCATCACTTGATAAATTAAATTCATTTTTCTGTCTGTGTTAGAACAAATCTGGAAGCTCTGCAGAAGAAACTGGAAGAACTGGAGCTGGATGAGCAGCAGAAGAAACGCCTGGAAGCTTTCCTCACCCAGAAGCAGAAGGTCGGAGAGTTAAAAGATGATGACTTTGAGAAGATTTGTGAGTTGGGTGCAGGCAATGGAGGAGTGGTCTTCAAGGTCTTACACAGACCCTCAGGCTTCATCATGGCCAGGAAGGTATGTTATGATAAAGCAAACTGCTACAACCAGGGAGGGTGTCACTGAAGTCAGTTGATTGTCATTACCAGCCTTGAATCGATCTGAAGCAGTTTTAGAGCTGCTTTCCTCAGAGCCAGTGCTGCCTTTCCAATATCTCTTGAAGGCATTAGCTATTCATGACATCATGTCTTTTTATAGATTGGAAGAAGTTAGACATTGCAGCAATAAGGCATGACATTCTGTTTTTAGCATGCAGAATGGATACTGTGACATTTATTGCACATGTAATGCATATAGTGAAACAAATCCCACTACAAAAAAAAGAAAAAAAAAAAAATACCATTAAGCAAAAAAACACTTTTAAGCCAAATTACCACTAGTCCACTACCTAGAATGATGAAACAAATCATCCTTAATATGAAACCGCCATAGGAAGAAAACAAGCTGAAGTGTAGTCAGCAGACCAACTCCAAACAGCTCATTTACCGCATACATGAAACAAAGAATTGACAGTGTGCATGCAGAGAAGCAACTACTTGTCAAGCTAACTATAAAATGCAGACACCCTGGCAATTACAGAGAGAAGCTCTGCCTGGTACTGAGAGCAGTTAATGGGTCTTTTGCATTTGCTTTGCCCTGCACTTATAAAGACAAAATCGCAACATTGTAAACAGCAGTATGAATGTAAAACATTAATATAAAGAAAAAATATGCAAATGTTTCTTCAATTTCAGTGGTTGATTTTTATTAAAAGTTATAGATTTCAACCTTTTTCTTGTAATATAGTCCTCTTGTTCTTCTTTTCATGCAGTTGATCCACCTAGAGATCAAGCCAGCAATAAGGAATCAGATCATCAGAGAGCTACAGGTGCTGCATGAGTGTAACTCTCCCTACATAGTGGGCTTCTACGGAGCTTTCTACAGTGATGGAGAGATCAGCATCTGTATGGAGAACATGGTACTGTCTGCTCTCAGTTTCAAACATAATACAGAGGAATATGAGAGTTTACCTTTCTCACTCTCTCTATATATACCAGTATAAATATATATAATCTGTTGGATACTTTGAAGTCAGTAAGATTTTTTCTAAAAGAAATTAATACTTTTAATCAGTAAGGATTCATTAAATTGATCAAAAGTGACAACAAAGACATTCATAATGTTTAGATTACTATTTCAAATAAATGCTTTGAATAAATTCTTTTGAACTTTCTATTCATCAAAGAATCCTGAAAAAAAGATTTCCACAAAAATATTAAGCAGCATAACTGTTTTAAACTTTGATAATATGTTTTAAATATATTCAAATAGAAACCTGTAAAAAAAATTACAATATTATTGTTTTTACTCTATTTTTTAAATCAAATAAATACAGCCTTGGTGAACACAAGATACTTTAAAAAATAAATACATTTCATTTTATCATTCCAGCATCCTTTCAGTATCCTTAAAAACACTACCTTTGCTTTTATAGGTGCTTTATAAGAATTGCTGAATTTTAAAAAAATCCATCAAAAATCCTGGTAACACTTTACTTAAAGCCTTTATGTATAATGTAGTATAAAAGTAATTTTAATGCATTAATTATGCCTTGTAATACAACATATAATGCATTGTACAATCTCATGAATAATTGTAACTACAGTTCATACATTATAACACTTATCAATTCATTGTTACACCATGCATTTAAAATTTGGCTATAATTATTTCCAACAAGATATAATGTATTACAATGCACATTGTGAATAATTATAATGCATTATACCATTTAAGAACCCTTTATAATGCATTATTCATAAAGGCTTTATGTAAAATGTTACCTATATCTTTTACTGTAGGATGGTGGCTCGCTGGACCAGTGCCTGAAGAAAGCAGGCAAGATCCCAGAACAAATACTGGGCAAAGTTAGCATTGCGGTCGGTATCTTTGCAACCTTTCTCAGCAATATCCTCAATGGTCTCATCTGGACTGTTTCCAGAAAGCAAAGCTAAAGCAAAGTGCTTAATGTTTCTGGACCTGTTTCCTTTCCATTTATGCAGGTGATAAAAGGCCTGTCCTACCTGAGGGAGAAACACAAGATTATGCACAGAGGTGACTGGTGTTGTGTTATCTCAAACTGATATCTGTTCATCTACTTTTTCTGTTGACACTGTATTTACTGAAGGGAAGACCTTGTCGTTGTCTTGCAGATGTAAAGCCATCTAACATACTGGTGAACTCGCGTGGTGAGATCAAGCTGTGTGACTTTGGTGTGAGTGGACAGCTCATTGACTCCATGGCCAATTCGTTCGTGGGCACCAGGTCCTACATGTCTGTAAGTTTATTTGCAACAAAAATACCAATTCTATCAAATCTTCTTACTAACATCCCATTCAATTCTTTACAAAATGACCCACTGTAGTATGTTAATATATTATTTAAAAAATGACTTATGATGACCCTTGTTAATATATTATATTATAATGAAAGGTATATACATAGTTGGGGGCAGAATTTTTAGAAGGCTGTGGAAATACATCTGTGTTGTTTGTCCTTTTGATCTTTCATTTAAAAATGCACATAAATCTAATCTTTCATTGAAGTAAAACATTTGAAAATGGGGAAAATCTCATTATGAAATAAATGTTTTTCTCTAGTATTCGTTGGCCACAATTATTGTCGCCCTTTTCTTCAATACTTTTTGCGACCTCCATTTGCCAAGATAACAGCTCTGAGACTTCTCCTATAATGCCTGATGTGGCCGGAGAACACCTGACAAGGGATCAGAGACCATTCCTTCATACAGAATCTCTCCAGATCCTTTAAATGCCTCCTCTTCATTTTACCCCATTCATTTTCTACAGTGTTCAGGTCTCGGAACTGTGATGGCCTTGTCACAACCTTCATTTTGTGCTCAGTGAGCCAATTTGTGTTGATTTGGATTATTTTCCTTACAGAAGATCCAACCACGGCCCATTAAATTATTTCTAGTAGAGGCAGTCAGGTTTTGATTTTTTATCTGTTGGTATTTGATAGAATCCATGTATCAAGACGTCCAGGACCTCCAGCAAAAAAATAGGCACACAACTGTAAGATTTACAGAATCTCAGACATTTTGATCAAGCACTTCAAACACGTCGATCGCTTGAGATACACCCTGACACTTTGATTAAACTGTAAGACTGGAAGATCTTCTGAGATATAGACAATACACACCAAGTGCATTAACATACAGACATTCGTCTCAGCATCCCACTGACAGAAGACATGAGAAAAGTCCCTTCTCACCTATCCACTTCCTTTCCCTCACACATAGTCTTTTACTCAGCTCACTCAGAATGGTCAATAAAAAAATGTTCTACATGAATGCAGGTGATATTTACAGTCATGTTTGGTATCATTTGAATTGACTCAGGGTGATTGATACAGTGGTCTCAATTTTACAAGAAGTAGACTAAAAGGTAATACAGGTCCCAAGAGTTAAGAGATATTTTGCTCACTAGAGGGTGTGCCATTTCCCAGTGTCTTTCATGCAAATTACATTCTGTCCCAAAAGGTTATAATAACTCTACTTGATCAATGCAAATTACAATTGTTAGCCTCCGTCTCCATTTTGGGGGATGTTTATTTTGGTCAGAGTTCTTAAGGAAATCTTGCAAGAAGACCCCAAAATATATATATATTTACTTGGTTATTTACCAAGGGGCCGTAATTATATAACCATCGGGGACTAGACAAATAGTACTAGCACAACCTCTGATTATTGCTTGAGCTTTAACTAAGTTGTACATGGGTAACTGTAGGGGGCTAAACAGAACTACTATTTAAAGAATGGTAAGCATGGGTGACCTATTAAATAGTATTAGTCATAACCTCTGACTAATATTCAGACTGGCGAGTTTGTGATCGTGGGGTCCATGAAAAAAACGGCCGACATGAGGCACCCTGAGCGCCATAGATTCCTAATGAACGAGTAAATATAGAGTAAAGAGTTGAATAGAATAATCAAATGCCAGAATAATAATAACTAGGAATGGACAAACAACCAATTTGCATTTCAACCTAAATTCGAGGTCATAGTAAAATGGAGTCAGATTAAAGTTGAACTTAAATAAATAGCTTTGTGCACTGAAAAGACCGAACATGTGAGAAGCCTTTGGATACCTACGTTGGGCCAAACATGTGGACCTTACACAACATTTTAAAGATCCAGCAGCATATTTAACGGTGGGCATGGCGTAATTTTTTTTTTATACCTGTGAATCCCTTCTCATGTATGCCATAAAGCTATTTTTAATTGAATCTGTTTGCACCTGTTTGAAGTTCCAGTAGTGTCTGGCAACTGAATATTCTGGAGTTTAACTGTTTTTGAATGAGAGCAGAATATTTTTTCTTGAAATGCTCCCAAGCCACTTGTGGTGAAGTAGGTGCTGTTTGATTATTTATTATAATTTTTTTTTTTTTTTTGAGGCTTTCTGATCCCAAGGCTTAACTAATTTCTGCAATTTTCCAGCTGTGATCCTTTGGTTTTACTCATTCTGATGAATGATTTTGGGAATTTGGCCTTTGTGTTAGCTCATATTTATACGTGTGAAACATTGTCGATTTCATGTTCCTAGCCACTCTTATGTGTTAAAAATTAAATGTAAATATGAATGGGAATATGCTTCAGAGATGTTTGATTCATAAAAAATTAATAAAAAAAAAAAAGGTTGTCAATAATTATGGCCAATGTGTATTGGAGAATTTTTTTTTTTTTTTTAAAGCTGGTTTCATTATTTCCACACTTTCAGTTGTTTCACTTAAATGAAAGGCTAGAAGTTTTGAATGAAACACCAAAATGGTAATTCAGATTTATTTTCAATGCCTTTTTTGCTCATATTTACCAAGGGGTCTAATAATTCTGACCACAACTGTACTGATCAGCCACAACATTACAGCCACTGAGAGGAATTGAATAGCATTTATTTTATCGTTACAATGGTTCCCATCATGGGGTGGGGTATATCAGGCAGCAAGTGAACAGTCAGTTCTTGAATTTCATGTGTTGGAAGAGCCAATGGTCAAATAGTAATGGCTAGACAACTGGGTCAGAGCATTTCCAAAACGCCAAATCTTGAGGGGTGTTCCTGGTATGCAGTGAATAGTGGTCCCAAAAGTGGTTCAAGGAAGGATAACCACACCTTGCCAAACTACAAAAAAACTACATTGATCAAGTAGAGTTATTATCACCTTTTGGGGCAGAATGTAATTTGTTTAGGAATGACTTTGTTTAGGAACTTGACAAAGTGTTGCCTACACATCTGTGGGATGTGCTGGACCAACAAATCCAATCCATGGAGGCCTCACCTTGCAAGGTACAGAATGCTAATGACTTGGTTTCAAAGATATCACAAGACAAAATATAAGGCAGGTGGTTTTAATGTTCTGGTTGATCAGTATCAGTGTATATACTTTAAAACAATCATTTGACAAGTACTTTATTTGTGAAACTTTTTTCTTTTTCAAAAACGTAACATTCCATAGCATACTATATATGTATAGTAATACAATATAACCAAAGTAGTTACCCCATACCACACTTTTAGCCTCCCCCCAACCCAAACATGCACCAAATATTCATGAAAGTACTCTAATCACACATCACCATCAGAAGAACCTCACCATCAGGAGGACCAAGGAAATGAAGAAGGGACAAGAAAAAGTAAAAAACAGAGGAAAAACAAGATCAGATGACATGTAACACATTAACAACAAAGCAAGGACATCCTTAAAATATAGACCTGAGAAAGGGGCCCCATATTTTGTCAAACAAAATCCCGCTCTAGGAAAACTTATCCTTTCAAACTTGAGGGCTGAAACCATTTCAGCTAACCATTAAAAAAACTTGGAGGTGACGTGGATTTCCACTCTATCAAAATCACTCTTTTGGCCAGCGCCGTGCCAAACATGAGGGAGAGTTGAGACTGAAGTTAAAGCATGGTCTGAACATCCAAAAAGCACTTAATCTTCGTTAATATTAATCTCATTTTCAAAAGCGCGAGAATAAAGCCTAAAAATACTTTTCCAAAATTTGGATACCTCCAGACAGGACCATAATATGTGACCGTATGTCCCGTCAGCACTTTTACATCTATCACACAAATGAGAGATAGAAGGGTACAACCTATTCAGTTTAGCTTTGGTATAATGAAATCTGTGCATCACTTTAAATTGTATAAAATGCAGTCTCACATTAATAGGGCACAATTTAATTCATCAGCCAGTACAGGATTCCTTGGATGTTTGGTTTGGAGTATCTCAGTACGACCATTTGTTTGTTCAGGCTCCTGTTTTTCATCACATCGCTTCCTTTATGATAATGTTCATTTCCTCTCTCTATGATCTTTCTCCTTTTATCTCTGTGTCCATCTGTAGCCCGAACGCCTTCAAGGGACTCACTACTCTGTCCAGTCTGACATATGGAGCATGGGTCTCTCTCTGGTGGAGATGGCTATTGGACGCTTCCCTATTCCACCACCTGATGCCAAAGAGCTGGAGCAAATCTTTGGTCAGCCCCTTGAGGGGGACCCCTCGGCCAGCGACACCTCCCCTAAACCCAGGCCTCCTGGTCGACCCGGCAGCTGTGAGTGTCTGTTTGTTATCCTGTAAATTATGTTAGAGGTGTTTCTAAGAATATAATACATAATAAAGTGATTTTATTTTTTCAGCATATGGTCCAGACAGCAGACCTCCCATGGCTATATTTGAGCTGCTCGACTATATTGTCAATGAAGTAAGGTTTCAGTGGTGCTTAAAAGATCACTTAACAGTTTTATGGCAGTGAATTAAAGTGAGGATTTATTGGCTGCTTCACTTAGCCTTAATGGAGCTGTTTCTCTTTTTTCAGCCACCTCCCAAGCTACCAAGCATCTTTGGTGCAGAATTTCAAGACTTTGTTAACAAATGGTAAGCAAAGCAAAAAATTGCACCGTAGCTCACCTAGTAGAGCATGTCGCATGTAATGCCAAGGTTATGGGTTTGATTCCCAGGCAACTGGCATACTGATAAAAATGCAGAGTGCAGTAAAAGCTACTTTGGATAAAATCATCTTCTAAATGCACAAATTCTTCTTCAGTGGTGTCTGCTGCTCCATCTAGTGGTTGAACTAGAACTAGTTTGGGGAACGCAAGTTTTGCAAAGAGAACGCAGAAAATTTGAATCTCACCATGTCCTCTTAGGGTCTCCATACTAAAAAAACAAATTAATAAAAATTTTAAATCCTTCAACCAATTTTTTTTTTGTGTTTTGTGCAGTTTAATCAAAAATCCAGCAGAAAGAGCAGACCTCAAGCAATTGATGGTAGGAACAATCATTTTCTTTCAATACTTATGTATATATATTTCCTATGAATGCACCTCATGCATCTAACGTCTAATCATTTTTGTTCCAGGTCCATTCCTTCATAAAGAACTCGGAGGCAGAGGAGGTTGACTTTGCTGATTGGTTATGCAGCACCATTGGGCTAAACCAGCCAGCAACTCCAACTCACAGCGTGGGAATGTGAGAGCAGCCATCTTTTTCTACGCCAGCCATTTACTGTTTCTTCACCTGCAACATCCCCAGTTCCACCCTACCAGTCAGTCCAGAGGCCAACAGCAAACTACTGCCCTCTTGAACACACTCCTTCTTATTTTAGATGTTGTCCTGAGTATTAACGAGCATACTGGAGTAAATAACAATGCATTACGGCTCCAATAGGTCGCTTGAAATCTGTTCTGCCAAATATTGGTTAATGCCAATAGCATCCGTAAGAACAATATTACAAAAATGTATTTTTTTCTTACTACAAAATCTAATATTGATTGCAAAAGCCATCAAAGGCTGAAATTACACTGCAAAACCTTAAATGCTATGGATCCTCCTAAATGTCAACTTGCTGTGATCAAGTTACTTTTTAATCTCTTAATTTCAAGGTTTATGACTGCACTATCAGCTACCCCTGAAGTGGTTACATTATTTCATTGTAATGTTTTGTGTTCTGCTTTATTTCATTGGTGAATTTGCAGCCTTTAACTCACAAAGTGAGAAAAAAATCAGTCATACTTTTGATTTATTTAACATGACAACTGATGGAATGTGGCAGTGCTTAAATTGTATGCAGTGGATTAAAAACGACAGATTTATCA
Source organism: Cyprinus carpio (assembly GCF_018340385.1). NCBI lineage: Eukaryota > Metazoa > Chordata > Actinopteri > Cypriniformes > Cyprinidae > Cyprinus > Cyprinus carpio. The sequence goes on along the minus strand of NC_056614.1, from coordinate 17,615,540 downwards.
GAATTTTCAACAGCGGTTTTATTTGAAAATCTTTTGTGAAATCCATAGACTGTTCATGAGGTTTAAGCTTGAGCTGGAGCAGGAGCAGCTGCAGGCTTCTTGGCCTTGGTCTTCCTCACAACCTTCTTCTTCTTGGGTTTCAACATCTTGGCCTTGATCTGCACACAAATTTACACATTTAGAAATTGCTTAGCATGTTTATCACTATACTGACACTGGTGGGTCATAAGGGTACTTACTTCAGGTTTGTGTGCCAGGATAGCACGGCGACGGGCTGACTTGGCATAGGGGTTGAGCTTCATCATCACTCTCAGGTTCTTCAGAGGGTTCTTCTTGAGTACTCTGCGATGAATCTTGTGTCTGCAATTGTGTAAAGAAACTTGTTACTCTACTTATGTAGACTAAAAAAAGAAGACTTTCAAAGCAAAATGGCTCAGGACTTCCTATACAATCATTAGTCAGAAACACGGACCTGAAGTAGTAATCTCATCACTGCAATGATATGTTGGCAATATAGATGATCAAAGTAACCAAAACTTACTTAGCAGGACGAAGTGCCTTCTGGACCTCCTCACTCTTCAGGATTCTGTGCAGATCTGTATTGTTCATTTTGTGCATGGGCAAGCTGGAAGATGACAAGACAGTAAGTCCAAAAGTTTACGCTCAACATCTACACATTTTAATATCTAGGTGTGCATCTGAACAAGTGGGGTTTCAGACCACCTTATTTTTCACTCAGAACTTTGATAATATCATTGTGTTCAAAAACACGGACTAAAGTTGAAGCTCATCACTGTTGTTCAACGCACAACCAGATAAGGACAAGAAAGAAGTGTAAGGGAACTCACTTGTAGTCCACTTTAAGGGAGGAGGCTTTGCGCCAAGTGCCATAGAGGTCATCCAGTTTACGGAATGCACCCTCGGTCCAAATGCAAAAGCGTCCAATGTGTCCACCTGGAGCAAGCTTCAACAAGTCCAGTCTGCTCACAGACTGCAGTGTGATGCCTGAGAAAAGAGACCTTGTGGTTGATGATTTTGCAATCATCTGGATCAACAAATTTTTTGTGATACAAATTAAGGATCAGAACTTCCACTGAAATCATAGGATTCATAAACACGGACCAGAAGTGGATCTCATCATGTTTAAAGTGTGTTCACATGAAGCAACTGCAAAATACAAGATTTCGTACCAGGGATGTTTCTGAAAGCTCGCGTCACACCGTTGTCTTCGTTGTAGATGATACACGGCCCCTTACGCTGGATACGCCTTCGGTTCCTCATCTTACCCTTACCGGCACGCATACGCTGAGAGGCGTAAACCTAGAGACCAGAAATATGTATCAAAAAGAGCACATGCTGGTAAAGCACAACATTTTAAATCAGAGTTTGACAGTAGCTCACCTTCTTGATGTCGTTCCATGCCTTAAGCTTCTTCAACAGAAGCACAGCCTCCTTAGTCTTCTTGTATCCTTCAACTTTATCATCAACAACAAGTGGGACCTCAGGAATCTCCTCAATGCGGTGACCTGAAACATTTGCCATTTGTTTTAAATCAGTGAAATTAGAAAATTAGAAAAATGTTTCTAAGGTAATCATAAATATATAGTGCACTGTCATTATAAAGACCCCAACTTTTGGATTATGAAGCTCTGGACACAATGTGTTCTCTCACCTTTTGCCATGACCAGGGCCGGCAGAGCAGAGGCAGCCAGGGCAGAGCAGATGGCATAACGTTTCTGGTTAACGTTGACCCTGCGGTGCCAACGGCGCCAGGTCTTTGTGGGGGCAAACATGCGGCCACCACGACACATCTACAGTGGAGTCAAGGGCCAACATTTCACACTAAAGGGCCTGTTCACACAAAAGTGAATATTCAGTTTGAAAATCTGATGCATTAAGCATTTTGATTCACATTTATGTCACTCCTATCTGTGCTCTTATTTTGTTTTTTTAGTGTTATTTAATAATCACCAAAGTGAATACAAAAATCTGAACAGCTCTGAAAACATGTAAATTCTGTTTGACTAACTTTGTGATAAATGGGTTAGAAACAGTCACAGGGAGCTGTTTATGTATCATAGTATCTGGGGTAAACCACTGTATTTCTGCATTTTCTGTCTGCTGTTTTTTACTCATTGGTCCGAACAAACAAATCTAATGCGAAAATCAGATCAAATTTCGATGCTGAACATTTGCGTTAGTGTGAACAGGCCTTGATTTTTAAATATGCATCATTGAACCAGCTCAGTCTTAATATTCGTCAACCGTCCACGCCAGCATGAGACAGCAGGCAACTGTCGCTGTGCATAGAGTAAGACGCAAATTACACCATCACAGCAAGGGTTGCTTATAATCACGTTTTGAGAAGTTGTTCAAGTTAATGTTGCGATAGTTTAGGATACATTTCCGAAAGCACCCTGTCCGGAGCGGTGGGTGCCACCACCACGCACACGGGGGATACGGGCCACGGCTCTTCCTGTGCCCCAGGACTCAGCGCTGGTCTGGTGACCTGAAACGACACACAATTTTGAGTTATGCTTGATCATTTCATACCATGGCAAAATATCAGACAGACAAATGCCTCTCAGATCTTCCAACATAATCAGTCGTCAGAAACACGGACCTTGAAGTGGAATGTCATCACTGAATTGACATTTTAACGTTGTATTCAAAACAACACTCACCGGCCAGTGCACTGACAGCGTAGGGCTGGCGCTTGTTCTTGCGCATGTTGGTATGCACAAAGTTCACAACATCAGGGCGGATGGGAGCCCTGAACACTGCAGGCAGAACCACATTTTTGCCAGATGTCTCTCCTTTCTCGGAGTAGACCGAGATTAACGGTCGGGCACAAGCCTAAAACAACAAAAACAGAGGTATGAATAACTTAAGGTATTTCCATTTACAAGTTTATTCATCAGTTATAAGATTGAATCTTGCTCAGTCTTGGTTTTCATCAACCTTCTGTGCCAGCATGAGACAGCAGGCAACTGTCGCTGAACACAGAGTAGGACGCAAATTACACCATCATAGCAAGAGTACCAGATAAAAACTTGGGAGGTAAAATAAATTATAATAAGGTGCAAAACATTAACTATAGAGTAACTATAGTAGGGAAACTGCTGATAATTAAGTGAAAAATCATTTTTTTTGTTATTTACTTATCCTAAAGTTGTTCTAACTTGTATGACTTCCTTTTAATATTCTTTTTACTGTCATAATAATGAATAATCGATAGTTATTTTAAAGTGAATGATGACTTCAACCTCAACTGAAGCGTCTGCGTTCAAAACTAAGACTAGGCCACAACACGCAAGTTAACATTTCCAACTATGTTCTTACTTATGATCTCAAGGCTATTAAATTCTATGTAGATGTTGGGGTTTCTAAAAGGACGGAATAGCATTTCTTTAAAACCGCGTTTGAATGTCGAGGTAATAACCTCTAAACGGAGTCAGCTGCCAAATCATGACTGCACGTGTGTACACGCCGCACTCGATCAAAATGGCTCCCGAGAGCTGCTGTTAGTGCACGCATAGAAGCTAACGTTTAATACTTCACCCAAAAACCAACTGCTGATGAATTAAATGCTCGTAAACCAATATAACGAAGAAGCTTTATTGAAAACGCGCTTAAGGCGGTGAAATAATGTTCTTTGTGCTCACCATTATTGTAAGTTTTCACGGCTCGCCAGGAACCACGCTCCTAACTCGATGGCGGCCACGGAAGAAAAGGAAGAATGAAGTACTCCACTGGCACTTGCATATCCATCCGACTTATGTCACTTCCGCCCAAGCCTGTGCTTCATTTCAGTCAGCAGCTTATTTTTATAAACATGATCTAGATTTAATTATACAATTATTTTGTATCATTTATTATTTTGCTAACAGTGAATTGCAATAAGATACATGCGATAAAGTAATAAGCGTGGCAATATGTTTCGGCACTATATAAGTAGTGGAAGCTGGCGGATGGGTCATGTGGATCTACTTTCAGTAATTCATTCAAATATTTAGAAATGTTTTTTTTTTTAGTATTTCATTAGTTTTATCTTAGTTTAAAATAATATTGCAATAAAATAAAATAAAATGAAATAAATAAATAAACCTTTTTGTTGAACATGATTTTTTTTAACAAGAATAGGCGTGGCAAAAGGACGCCTGCGTCGTAACCCTCGTGACGTATATTAGGCGCGCTGTAATCAAATAGTTTTGAATCCTGTAAGTTTTTCATTCAAACGGATAGAATTTGGTAATTAAATATATATTTTGTTTTAAAACGAAGGGAATGGGATCAAAAATAGTTTCGGACGCCAACGCGTTTGTCAAATTTCTGAAGTGAGTTATTGTACCTTTCTCTTTTATTACGATTGACTGAACTTGAATAACTGGCATATTTGTCATATTTTTTGTTATGTGTAATTCATATGTTTATCTTATATTTTCTTTTCTCGCTTGTTTAAGGTTGTGTCAAGATGGAAATAAAGAGAACTGCACGTATATGGTAAAACTAAAATGTGTGCAGATGAATAGAAAAGATGTTCAGTCATGCGTATGGAAAACAAGTTATTTGTTTATTTATTTATTTCAGGATGATATTTCAGTACTACTGGTGGAGAAGGAAGAACTTCTGCACGACATAATCGGTGGAAACCAGCCTATCTTTGTCTGTGAGAAAGCAGTAAGTTAGTTTATGATGGCCTCATATATATATATATATATATATATATATATATATATATATATATATATATATATATATATATATATATATACATAGTATGTGTTATTCTTATTTACACTAAACATTATATAACATGTGAACTTATTTAATGAAAAGCAACCAAAGTGTGAACCAGAAGCTACAGAAACTACAGATGACACCAGTGTTGTTGAAGAAACTCTTTTTAAAGTGGAGCAAGATCTAGGGCCTCAGCCGCTCTCTGTCATGAAAGCAAGGTGAAAGGAGTTGCTTGTTGCAATATAGTACAATTGAAGAATTATTTTTCCCCTTTACCAAAGCTAAGCACTATAATAAAGAATTATTTTTACTCCCTTTCATTTACTAGCCAGCTATTGTCTTGGTACACCATGGCTCAAAACCCCAACATGCCTCAGGTGGGAGCCCCAGGGACTCTGCACCCTCTGTGGGTGCGTTGTGACAAATTGGACCCATGTGCCACTGCCTGGCTTGGAGTAGAAACTGTCTATAGTGGGAACAAAACCAGTGGTGTCAAACTGTATACAGTCAGCTGCAAAGGTAGTAGTGCTTATTTGATACTCATGCATTATTCAAAGGGATAAGCACCCATAAAGAAAGACAAAATCTTTCCCAATGTTCTGCAGGTCCAACAGGAGATGAAACCTCTTTCACCAAACTGGATGAGCTTAAACAAGAGCATGAGAAAAGACACCATGCTTCTACAGTAAGATTTGTTTTTTGTCATTTAGCTCCAATAGGTTTCTCACTATTAGGTATCTGTTAAGAGTATTATGAATTTTTTTTTCTTTTTTTTTTCAGGTGGCGACCAAAGGCTATGCACAGTACAATCTGTTTTGCTCCTTAAAAGAGGAAAGCATGATATTTGAGTCCCAGAGCAGTGTAATAGCGAGTCTTACATGGAATAATGTGGAGAAAGTATTGGAGTGTCCTCTGTTGTCTTCTAAAGCATCTCTGGTCAGCATCAGTGCCGTGTCCAGTTCCCTTCGATGCTTTAGTCCCAAGTTTTGATCATACTGCCTCTTGAGGTTACTAAGTGATTTCTGTAGCTTTTTTTCCTATTTACAGAATATCAAAGTCTCAGTTGGAGACATGAGGAGTCCATTGTATCAGACCTATAAAGAGATGGAGTTCCTTCTGGTAAGTGTTAGAAATAAATAGTTTAATTTTAATGTTATTTATATACTATTTTGGTGTTTTGTTTTAAGATTTTCAGGTGTCATTTTAATTTTAGTTAAAGGGTTTTAGTAATTTAGTTATTTGCTTTTATCATTTGTTTTAAAAAAAAAGAGTATAATTAACTTTAATTTAATTTTAGTTGTCATTTTAGTATTTTAATTTAATGTCATTTTAACTTAATTTTAATAAAAAGCATTTTAAGTTTAAGTTTGTGTGAAATTTATATTTTATGTTGTTTCAGCTTTGTTTCAATTAATGAAAAGTATTTTAAATAGTTTTTGTTTTAGTTGACAATAACAATGTTTTTCTGTAATAAATCATAAGTAAAAAAAACTTACTATATCAAAAAAAAATTATATTATATTATTAATATGTAATTATAATAATTTTCATGCCATCAGTATTTATTGTTTTTGTTTTAAAACATTTGACTAGGCTCTAGCAGAGGGTTTGAGAACAGGAGAAACTGAATGGTTGGAACCAATGGAGACTCAGTCTGCAGTGGACTTGACCAGAGCACTTATTGAGGGTATAGCAGCTGTGCTGATTAATTTGTGTACTGTATGTGCTGTATACATAGCAAGAAACCATCAATATAAACGCTGCTGATGGTCAGTCCTTGAATTTTTTGCTTTTAAGCGTAGCATGTGCAGTTTGAGGGAGATAATTTGCTGGTTTATGAAGCTGTTTTTCTCCTTTGTTTTAGAGCTTGAGAATGTTGGACAAGGAGCACCAGGACACACTGCCAAAACGTCTGAGGTAAATGAATAATATAATATTAACAGCACAATTCTTCATTCACTTTTATTATATATTGTCAGGTAAATTCTAATTTTGTGTTCCAGTAAAGAAGAAAGATTCATACAGATTTGGAATTAATGGGTAAACAATGGCAATTTAATTTAATTTATGTTCGAACTATCCATTTGATCTTTTATAACAGAAACAGAAAGCTAAGACAGATGCTATAGCAGCCTTCAGCTCAATGGTGATTGCGAGAGGAGACCTGGACTTTACAGAACAACTGTGGGAGAAGATGAGGAAGAGTAAATATTACCTTTGGGAATTTTCATGAAATACAGAAAAACATCATTACTGAAACCAAATTTAATATACATATATTATTATTTTTTTCTCATAGGTGTAACTTCATATCAAGACATAACAGAATGCCTGAGAATTGTTGTCAAAGCAGTGAAACTTGGTAAAATCAAACCATGGGTGTGTGCAGCTTCATGTCTGTTTAAATGCACTAAAGATTTTTTTTTGGTTAACCATTGTGAATAAACATGATCTAACATTTTTATTCTTTTTTCAGCATAAATATTTAATAATTATGTAATGAGGGTATTGTTTTCCTTAGATCCACAAAGACAGCAATAGCACTCTTAGTAAGCTAATCCTGCAGTCGTACCAGCAGCAGATAGACGCCATGCCTCTCACTGGCCTCACACCTGCTAATATGCTGCTAGAGCTCGGCCTGGACAAGATCAGGAAAGACTTCATCAACTACCTTGTTGGTACATGCATTTTCAAATTTCATAAAAAATTTTTTTTTGGTGTATAGTTCACTTCATCTCTTAATTACCTAAATAAAATGTTAGTTTTTAGATACACTTTGAGAAGCAGATTGAAGACTTAATTCTGATGTTATTCTTTTTTAGGAAAGGAACTTACAACGCTCAACTATTTGGTAGAAAACGACTTTTTACTTGTTAATTTTTTTTCTACAATTTAGATAAATACTAGTATGCACTGTATTTTTTTTTTTTATACATTTTATTTGTAATTTTTAGAGATACTACTTGGACACAGAGGTGGACCTGCAGGAGCAGGTGATGAGAGTGAGGAAACTGCACCATCTGCTGGAGATCCTGGGCACCTGCAGCACTTTCCTCAGTCTTCCTCATGATCGTCTCTTCCTTTTCACTCAGTAAGCTTCCTGCCCTTTCCAGAAATTATATATTAATCAAATGGTGATTCAAAATGTAGAGAAATAATATACAGTGGGGAAAATATTTATTTGACCACCTGCTGATTTTGTAAGTTTGCCCACTCACAAAGAAATTAAGGGTCTGTCATTTTTATGGTAGGTTTATTTTAATGGATAGAGACAGAATACTGACCAAAAAATCCAGAAAAAACACATTATATAAAGGTTAGAGATTGATTTCCATTTCAGTGAGTGAAATAAGTATTTGATCCCCTACCAACCAGCAAGAATTCTGGCTCCCACCGATTGGTTATGTGCCCATGTGGAACACAGATTAGTCCTGTCACTTTAAGAAGTTACTCTTAATGTCAGCTCGTTTGGTGTATAAAAGACACCTGTCCACACAATCTGTATCTTCCATTCCAACCTCTCCCACCACCATGGGCAAGACCAAAGAGCTTTCAAAGGATATCAGAGACAAGATTGTAGATCACGGCTTGAATGGGCTACAAGACCATCAGCAAGAAGCTTGGTGAGAAGGAGACAACTGTTGGTGCGATTATTCGGAAATGAAAGAAATACAAAACAACCATCAGTCGGCCTCGGTCTGGAGCTCCGTGCAAGAGCTTGCCTCAAGGGGTAAGGATGATCATGAGAAAGGTGAGGGATCAGACCCAAACTACACGTGAGGAGCTTGTTAATGATCTTAAGGCAGTTGGGACCACAGTCACCAAGCAAACCATTGGTAACACACTACGTCGCAATGGACTGAAATCCTGTACAGGCCCGTTTAAAGTTTGCCAAAGAACATATAATGATTCAGAGAAGGCTTGGGAGAAAGTGCCAAACGACAGCCAAGAAACCTTAAGGATTTAGAGAGAACCTGTAAAGAGGAGTGGATCAAAATCCCTCCTGGAAAGTGTTCAAACCTGGTGACCAACTACAAAAAACCTCTTACCTCTCTGCTTGCCAACAAGGGTTTCTGCGCCAAGTACTAAGTCAGGTTTTGCTTGGGGATCAAATACTTATTTCACTCACTGAAATGCAAAACAATTTCTATTGTTTCTATAATGTGTTTTTTCTGGATTTTTTGGTCGGTATTCTGTCTCTATCCATTAAAATAAACCTACCATAAAAATGACAGACCCTTCATTTTTTTGTAAGTGGACAAACTTACAAAATCAGCAGGGGATCAGATAAATATTTTCCCCACTGTATCATACCATTTGTTTCACAAGAAATGTTTTATTTATTTATTTATTTTTTTACTTCAGAGAGCACTGCAGATCCCTTAATTGCATTGGGGATGGTGCATAGCAAGAGAATTAAACAGATGAAACAGCTAATTTCAGTAGTTAGATCTTACATGTTTCTAACCATGATATTTGATAACAGGTCCTGTTTGCAATACTACAAAACATCCAACTATGATGAGGACCATGTCTTCCAGCTGCAAATTAAGCCTGCGCTTATTAGCTATTTTTATGAGAAGTGAGTATTTGCTGCATTTCTTATGAGCTGTCATATTCTCTCTGTATAATTCTTCCAGTTGATGTAAGACATATTAAACAGAATAATGATATTTGTAAGTATGAATTAATATATGTTTGTTATTCTCTCAGGGAGCAGCCTTTCTCTTGGGCAATGGAGGTGTCCAGTGGACAAGGGTCAAAGGAAGTCAAGACAGCATTGTATCTCAGTGACAAGCCTCTAGTAGACCACATTAGTTTTGACTTAGGTGAAGTCACTAGCTGATTTTTTTCACTTGCTGTTTTAGTTTTATATCTTTTGTTGTTAAGTTAATTGAAACAAACATGACATTTTTAAATGATTTGGTCGCACACATGCAGATGTACCCCTAGATGAGTCTGTGAATGGAGAAAGTGAGAAGATGTTTTACTACAGGACCACGGTGAGCTGTAGTCTCATCAGCTTCACTTAACAACGGTAAGACTCCATTTCATAGAAACAAACTCACAGAAAATGTCATTTCAAATGTCAAATACCATATTTATTTGTTTTTTTTTTATGCAGTCGTTTTAATTTGTTTATGCACAATATTGTTCAAAAGTCTGGGGCCATTATTATTATTATTATTATTTTTTTAAAGAAGAGTCATGATCACCAGTTCTTCATTTATTTGATTTATTGATTGATACAGTCAAAAACGGTATTGTGAAACATTATTCAAATTTTATATAACTGTGCTGCTTAATATTTCTGTGGAAACAGTGTTACTTTTTTTCAGGATTTTTTGATGAATAGAAAGTTCAAAAGAACAGCATTTATTTGAAATAATTTTTTTTTTAGCATTTTACATGTCATTTGATCCATTTAATGCATCCTTGCTGAATAAAAATATAAATTTCCTAAAAAATCGTACTGACCCCAAACTTATGAACAGTAGAGTATATGCAACCACTTCAGTTTGCAGAAGTTTAAGCTTCAACAGGGTTTAAGACAACTAATTTAGTCCACATAGAGATAAGTAATTTCCAAAAGCAGATGACTATTTGGCTATATCATTGAAATTCAGCATAGTGTCCTTAACCTCAATGCAAATAGTATTAACTAAGAAACAAGGGCCGAATTCAGTTTGTTTCTTTTAAAAAAAAAAGTCAGCTAGTTTCGTTTGCGGAGTAGGAACATGAGAAAGACAGCACTGATCAAAATGCAGAGGGTGCACACTGTAGGAACCACAACCTCGGTCACCATCTCCATGTGGCTGGTTAAAGGATCTGAAATGTATACACAAACGTGTTTATCAGTCCAGACATAATAGCATAGCCCAGTTTCACACTGCTTTTGCGCAACAGAGCACTCAAAGGGTTAATGTAGTTCTCTTCTAGCTATTGTGTGTGTGTGTGGTGGCTTACCATGAATAAGTCTTAGAATATTGGCAGCTGTATTCCGCTGTTCCTCTAATGAAGAGAGAGAAATAATCTTAGGATGGCAGGAAGACACATTAACTCTTTGAGGGCGCTGTGTAAGCTCACAATAAAGCAGCACAGTCGACTGGGTTATAAGCAAAAGGGCAGCATACTATTCACATCAAGCATATTTTAGTTTTATACTTCTATTGGCTGTTTGTTTGAGGATTATGCAGCACATACAGTATTTCAGTTTGATTCATCTAAATAGTATTAAGAGTATTAGCAAAAGCCACATTTTAAGTTTCTGATTAAAAAGATTTCAGAATCTTGATAATCAGATGATTATTTGCTGATGATCAAAACTTTACCAAAGCAAGCTTTTCAAAGCGGTAGACAGTTCATTAAGTGTATGTAGACTGAATTCCTGGTCTCCAGTCCATAAGCAGTATGTCATTGTGATTTATGAAATTGCACCTGATTAAACCTTGACAACATAGCATGTAATTTATTATAATAATAGTGTGCAACAGTCAGGTTCCACAAGTTAAAAAAAACAAATATATATTTTTAATGATAACTTACAACTACATTCTAAGTTGTTCATTGATGGTATATGAAGATATATTATTTTGTTGAAACCATCAGCCCCCATCAGTTTTTTTTAACCAATTTCTTTTAGTCTAGTTTTAGTTTAGTACTTTTAGTTTTCTTTTAGTCTTAAAAAACTTTTCTGGTGAAAAACTACATTACCCAAGACTCTGCAAATCTCCAATCAGAGAATTGAAACAAGCACAGCGTGCCAAAAAAAAAACCCTCTTTAGTTCTTTCCCTCATTAAGTGCACTGTCAAAGTACCTTTTGTCTTTTTGCAGAATGTTCAAATACTTTTTTGTTTCTAATCAAGTTTGTAATGTTATGAGTTGCATTTTTGCTGATTGGTTTGGTTCATAGCCTATATCTCTTTTTAAAAAGAAAGAAAGTAAAATGAATGGGAAACATAACTTTCAGAACCAAGGCCATGAAAAGTGGGTGTGCACTGTTGCGCACTATTATAGCTCGTCCTAATGAAATAAGGCTTCGCAGTGTATTGACCCTTTAATCAAAGGTGCTCCAATAGCTGATCTGGTTATTTCTTTATGGTGACATTTAATTAAAAATATATGTACTGTGGAGCCATTATAACATCATTCATTGAAGCTTGTAAAATATGGCCCCTGAAGACTAGAGACATTTCAGCTTCCCAAGATTAGAGACGGCCAGAACTGGAGTTGCTTAAAAAGTTCTTTTTATCCAACTACACCACACAATCATTCTGAGGTTTTTAAAGACTTTGTCAGAAGAACAAGTTACTTCAATATGTACCCTAGTGTTTAAATTTCATCATGCACTGGCCAAACCTTTGGCATCTCTACATGATCTTTCTTTTCATTGGATTTGCTTCTAGCTGGAGGGGCAAACATAGAAAAATCCCGTTAGAGGTTTCGGCTCAGTCTCTGTTTCAGACCTCCCCAAAAGTCTTTGTCAATCCATTCTCATGGCAAGCATACCGAGTCCCTATGGACACTAATGGCTAAGTAGAAACCTAGTCAAACCACAAATGAGGTTAGCATAATAAAACAGAAGAATGTTCTCATGTACTGTTCAAGAGGAATTTGTTCCCATTGAATTTGTTCTTGATTAAAGACTACATGATTATTTCTTTTAGTCTGTGACCAACAAAGGGAATTTTTCCATGTATGCCCCGGTTCTTCAACGAAGTTCGAATCAATGATCCACTGACCTGCAGCCAGGAGCTGATTGCTGGTGGAGCAAGTCTCTGTAGCCTTCATTTTCCAGTTCTCAACCTGCCAATGATGATGATTCAGAGCATACTGTCATTGTCTCATTTATTCATACTGTTCTCTTACAGATAGCGGCTTGCGCAGATGGGCACTCATTTCAGGATTCTGTCTTTTTATATGGTATTTTAACTTGACTGTTTAATTCAGTTAATTACACCACCTTTAATACATAGTTTATATAAACATTTAAGTATAAAATTGTTTATATGGTTTTGTATCATCTAAAAATAAACATTTGGAACATGTCCAAGGCAACTAGAGTTTGTTCAATATAAGACGACTGAAAAATAATTAGAAAATACCATTTATATGGTAATTACATACTAATCTTGGGGTTCCTCCAAGATGGTTTTGTTGGTAGATAACCAAATGAGGTTGTTGGTGTGTTCACCCTAAACAGCTATTTAATTGGAAATGCTCGACTCCACAAACATTTTCATTGACTCTAAATAGCATGTTTCAATACCAAAACAGATGCTCTAATCCAAATAGTACTGCAAGACAGCTGTCAAACAATCTGGAACAGAATCAGTTCATTCAAAATGTTAATCAGCAAGTAAACAGCACTTTACTTAAAAATGGCTTTATTATTTAACTATGAATGTGTGGTATGTGATTTGGTTCCCTCCACAGTTTTGTAGTCTTTTAGGTACTGTATTTATGGTTTAGCTAGAGTCGTTGCAAAATATTAAACTGACATTTTATGTTAAAACTGAAAACATAAAAAAAAAGAAACTGTTACTTTTATATATCTCTAGGACTAGGTAATTATGTCTTTCATTCTTTTTTAAGGGATAGTTCACCCAAAAATAAAATTTGATGTTTATCTGCTTACCCCCAGGGCATCTAAGATGTAGGTGACTTTGTTTCTTCAGTAGAACACAAATTATGATTTTTAACTCCAGCCGTTGCAGCCTCTATTGACACTCCTAATTGAGATTGTAGATAGAGTGTCAATGGTCCTTTTGAGAGATAGGTGGTGGTAATGCACTTATAAGTCTGCGACCCACCATAAAGCAAGAAGAAGAAGATGATGCCTCAGGGGCCTGCTGATGTGAATGTGCATTCACAAGAGTTCTAACAGTTTGGATATTGCGTGAATCAGAGGTAATAAACGATATAAAAACTGTTCAGTTTCTTGCACAGACTGATCATTTTGTGTCTTTACACATCAATGTATCGTCACGAGCCGCAGGGTTTAATTTGGATTTGTCTTTGCATGTTTTTTTTTACTCTCATAGATTTTGTTACCATTGCCATGCATTATACGGCTGAGAGACTGCAACGGCTGGAGTTAAAAGTCATAATTTGTGTTCTACTGAGGAAACAAAGTCAGCTACATCTTGGATGCCCTGGGGGTGAGCAGATAAACATCAAATTTTCATTTTTGGGTGAACTATCCCTTTTAGTAAATCATAATGTAAACTTATTTCAGCAAAATAGATGTACCTCTCTCTGATTGGGAAATCCATTAGACTTAATGATGCGCTTGTAGAACTGAACAGAGGCCTTGGGGTAGCGAGGCTTATTTTTGTTCTTGAAGTCCACATAGTAAAGGCCAAACCTCTCTGAATAGCCCTCATCCCACTCAAACTTGTCCAGAAGGGACCAAGCGGTGTAGCCCTTTACATTCACTCCATCCCTGATAGCTGCAGGTTAACAACAAATAAAATACAGTATAATTTGTGATGATTCTCTCATCATTTACACCATCATGTCATTCCAAATGACTTTTGATGTTATTGAAAACGAAAGTTAATGGGGTCCAATATTGTTTTGTACCCCACTGACTTCCATTATATGGACAAAAACAGTTTAAACATTCTTCAAAAGATCCTTTGTGTTCCTCAGAAGGATGTAAGTCATACTAGTTTGAAACAACATGAGGGTGAGTAAATGACAGAATTTCAATTTTTGGGTGACCCATCCCTTTACTCATTTTTGGACTAGTTACCTTTAAGCATCTCATTGATGTACCCCTTGTAATACTGTATCCTCCAGTCATCACACAGCTCTGTGCACATCATCTTCTCCGAGACCCCATTCTCAGTGATGAAGATCACGGGGTTCCCATATTGAGTCTTTAGAAAGTCAAAGAGCGTAAGTTTAAAGTTGTCAATTCATGACATGACACTGTAACAAAGACATTATATTATGAAACAAGATCAAAGATTCAGCATGAGGAAATGATGTGAAATGGTGCCTTTTAAACAATGAAAGCCTTTGTGCACCTTTATAAAGTTGAGCAGACGGCGGAAGCCCCAAGGAACAGAGTAGAGCCACTCCGAACCAGGATCAGGCCAACGTGGGTCGACCAGCTCTGCTACATCCCGATCTGAGAAGTAGGTGGAGCCACGGTTGAAAGGGAAGTTCTTTTGGGTTATGTAGCGTGTGGTGAAGTGCCCCACACCTAGGAAATCAGAGGTGCCTTTGATGTAACTCTTCTCCTGAGAAGAAAAGGTGGGAAGGCGGGACGTTCCCAAACCCTGCTGTGCGCTTTTCCTCCCTTGGATACAAAATTGTTATTAATATGCCAGATTGCACCATTCTTAACCTCACATATTCAACATCTACTTAGCAACAGTACCTATGAAATCCTTCATCACTTGAGGATAATCTCCATGAAAGATAGGTGTAGCAAACCAGCCTATGTAAAACTGTACATATCTCTCTGCAGCCTCAATGTCCTTCTGGTTAGTGATGTCCACAGGCTCTCCCCAGTCCCCAGACAGTGAAATACCCACCATACCTAGAGAAGAAAGCACTCAGAGGGTGTGATTTTTAAAAAAAATAAAATAAAAACTAGGGCTGTCAAATGATTAATCAAGATTAATCACAAACAAAAAAAAAGTTTTGTTTACATAATATATGTATGTGTACAGGGTATATTTATTATGTATATATAAATACACACACATAAATTATATATTTAGAAAATATTTACATGTATATACATTTATATATTTATATTCTTATATTTTATATTATATATTTAATATATAACATAACATATTCTTCTTAAATATATACATGCATGTGTGTGTATTTATATATACATAATAAATATACACAGTATACACACATATATTATGTAAACAAAACTTTTATTTTGGATGTGACTAATCGTGATTAATCATCTGACAGCACTAATAAAAACTTATAGACACTGATAAGCTCATATACCTCTTTGTTTGTTTCGCCACTGAGTATCGTAAGTGTGCCAAACCTTAGCATGTGCCTGTTAGTAAACCAACACAAACAATATTGTACAATAACTCCATTCTGAAATATGATACAATATCACATCAAGGAATTAAGTGTTACCTTAATGATGTGGTGAGCTGCTCTGTAGGCCCCAGTGCCCCTGAGCTTCAGTCCTGGAGCATGTTCTCCAGTTTCATATCCTTCCACTGCCACTGACTGACACACAATGAGCATTAATAAGCTCATCCTTTACACATTTCTTTAATTTGCTGTTATAAGATGAATAGAGTGAACATACCCATGGGTTATTAAAAGTTATCCAGTATTTGACACGGTCCCCATATCGTTCAAAGCAAAGATTGGCAAAGTCATTGAAATAATTAATCATACTGATGTTCTGCCATCCACCATATTTCTCCTGCAAAACCTGTCCAAATGTACAGACAAAATGATGGAATGATAAAACCTTCTTAAAAAGGTTAAGACTAATCCATTATTACTGCAGTCAATACAGTGGATGAATGAAATTCATTCAATGTGTATTCATCTTTTTACTTGTCAAATCTTGACAGATATTGTTAAAAAATAATGTTGAGAGGGTTAAGTAAATGAAAAATGAATCGAATTGGCTCTTTTTGGTTAGAAAATGAAAAGGAGGCTGTGATGGACAGGCGATCTGTTCGTTATCTTAAGGTCCTGCCACATTAGCAAAACTCTGACTTTATGTGGGCAAAAAAAGCAATTAAAGTTAATATGTAGGGATGTAGAGATATATAAAGCACAGCACATACAGAAATCACATTCTAACCAAGCAACTTTTTGGTGAACGCAGTGAAACCACATCCAACTTAAAACCGTTGCCAAATTTACGCAGCAAATTTTTCCGCTCTCACATGAACATCCCGATAGATTTTTGGATTAGACTTGCAACATTTCATCAACCAGCAGTAAATATGAATAACAATATCACATTTATTTTTTACAGCACGTTTTCCACAGTTTTTGTTTTATGCGCTTATTAATTTTATTACACAACGTTGCGTACGTTATCTGATTGAGCAAAAAGTCAAAAGCATTAAAGCCTTCTGCCTCACAGCCTTGTTTTAGTTCAAATAAAATATGCTAATTAAGATCTATTCATTGAAACGTTCTAGAGAGGTTAAATGAATCAGAATATAATATTTTAAATAGCGCTATTAGTAGGCCTATTGGATATATTCAGGAATACGCACCTGTGGCAGGTCCCAATGATAAAGAGTCACAATGGGAGTGATATTATGTTTAAGCAGCTCATCAATAAGAGCATTGTAATACTTCACTCCTTTCTCATTCACATGGTCAGCTGCAAATACACAAAAGTGGAGGTCAAACATTTTGGGAATATATTAAAATCCTACCTAGAGCTATGGATACTTACACCTGATTCCAGTTGGCATGATCCTAGGCCAGGAGATGGAAAACCGATAATGATTTAGATTCAGCTCTTTTATCAATGAAATATCATCCTATATGAGAAAATGAAGCAAAAATGTTGTTGCATTTCAGCTGGGGTATTTCATATTCAATGTCATAGCAAAAACCAGCATGGTCACCTTGAATTTGTAGTATCCCTCACATGAAGAGTCTCCAGTATCATTCAAGAACGTCTTTCCCTTCTTATGAGTGAACACATCCCAGATGCTCAGTCCTTTCCCATCTTTGTCCCAGGCTCCTTCTGTTTGATAGGCTGAACTGCCGGCGCCCCACGAAAATCCTGATAAAAATGAAATGAAACAGTCTTAAAAATTCTTTCAATATAAGTATTATTTGTCAGTTAATGCATTTAACTTTCATCATTGATATCCATGCAGATCAATTCATTTTCCAAAGGCTATAATGTCTGAGAAAGGAATCCATTTAGTAATGGTGGCATCATACCATTTGGAAAAGCGCCATAATAGAAGGAGTCGTGGTTGTTCGCTGACCAGTCGAAGTCCTCAGCCGCAGACAGACACAACACCAGCACAAGCACATGACACGCTTGTCCAACACGGTGTGACAGCATCATATTCCAGATCTCAGCTCCAGCTCAGTGACTCTCATCAGTACCACACACTCCTGATTTGAGAGTTAGTTACCGTTTCACTAGACATCATCCATCGCTGTTACTAAACACAATGCAATTTGCCCAGTAATGAATGACCAAAACCTTTTTGCAACAACTAGAAAATTGCATTTTCACACTCGTACTCTTGATTTGAACATACCTTTCTCAGAACTGGCATTGATTCCAGATGGAACTGCCTTTCAAATCGATGAAAACTATCCCACACCTTGATATCACATCCAGTTTGGAAGTTTGAAGGTTGCCATACAGAGTCTGTTACTGTTCAGCTTGGGTGGCAAAGCACTGTGCTGTACTAAAGGTGGTCCCATGACCCCACTGTAGACCCAAAATCCTCCCTATTGAGGGTCAATGGACTGTGATCACATTTTGCAACGGTGGACAGATCTCCCACAAACAAGGGTTTTCACTCTGTAAGCAAAGTTAATGTTGGAGAGGCTGATACGCTTGTGTTTAATACAACAATGACAAGTGGGATAAACTGACCCAAATATTATACAACAGGTTTCAGGTCTTACTCTGACTTTTACGTTATTGAGTTATTGTGACTGAGTAATCCACTAACTCCACAATTAATGGAGGAAATAAAAAAATAATAATAATTACAAATGTAAAAAAACTGATGTATCCACAAACCTTGCTTTCTATATAAAACAGTATACTTAAAAATTTACAGATAAAAATATTTGTAAAACAAAATACACATTTTCTCCGGACCTCCAGACAATGTACGTGTAATACAGTGTTAAAGTTGAATTACAAATGTAAAAAAGTGATGTATCTACAAGCATGCTTTCTTTCTATATAAAATAATAGAAATAAAATAGTGTTAAATATAAAATATTAAATGCTTTTAAATTTATTTTGCACTATATATGAGGATATACATATTATTTCTAAAACAAGTATTTCAAAAATCTATTTTACACTTTAAGAATATAGAAATATTAAACATTCTTAAAGTTACTAGAGTACTATCTATATACTGTTGTTGCATCATTTTTCTCCACACCCTGCTCTTTTTGTGAAGTGTAGTACATTGTTAAAATGTAATCGCTAATTAAAAAATGTTTGATGTATCCATAAACCTTGCTTTCTATATAAAAAACAAAAATATTAAATATAAGCATTTATTCTGCACAATATAAAGGAGGATATACATATTTATTTCTAAAACATTCTATTTTGCACTTTCAGAACATATAAATATTAAACATTCTTAAAGTTATAAGAATATAAATTAATCTATTATTGTGGCTTCATTTGTCTCCGGATGTGCCCCTCTTTTTGTGAAGTGTAGTATACTGTTAACAGGTTTTTGGAAAATACTGAATGCTGGTAGTGTTTTTACTGCATTGCAGGTTTATGCAGTTGTGGTTGGGAGGGGGCAGTTTTCACAGAAACTGTAATTTATTATATTAATAATACTGGCCAACAGAGGAAATGCATCTGTCATCATATCTGATCAACATACTCGCCTTTATTAGCATGTACCTAGCTGTGTAAAGTAAAAATGTCATTCACACATCATACACTTACATCAAGGCAACACCAAAACACCAAACCAAACGACCTGCATCGCTCTGTTAAAGAAACAGTGCTAAGCTGAAGCACTTTAATATGCAATTACGCCGAGCACTGTCTTTAAGAAAACATAGGAACTCTCTGTACATCAACAATGCTGCACATGAAGTACAAAAAAGTTAGAATACTGGCTCAGCTAGAACAATTGTCATGCCCATGCATACACAACCTAGTCCACACACTCACTCCAAATAGAAAAGTACCTCTGCGAATACCTCACAACATCATGAACATGTACATACATAATACTTATCATCTGCTTTATAATCAAAATGCATTCAATCTGAAAGCAATACAATACAATATTAAATAAAGCCTATATAGTACAGCATCACTCGGTGAACACCATGAAATAGAATTGGTGCAATCTTTAATTTATATGTATTTAAAAAATACATAAAGTGCAGGCTTGGCCAACAGCACAGTAATAGGAGGAGTTGTATTTGTGCTACACATACTTTTGGAGGATTTTATAGATGGGTGAACCACCAACGGTTTATCTAAAGCAACACCAATCTAAGACAGAGAGACTGATGTAGTCTCTATCAGCATGCCAAATGTGCAGACTACACACCCAAACACAGGAGTAAATGATAACACCGTCTTTGCAGGCACAGTCAGTAGTCATCTTCATCTTCCTCATCTTCTAGCACCATATCGAGGTCGTCATCTGCATCATCATCCTCATCATCGTCCTCTTCCTCCTCCTCTTCTTCTTCCATGTCATAGTCTGTTTGAGCACCTAATACTAGTTTGGTCTGGTTGATCTCAGTCTCATCATCTAGGTTGACTTCCACCTGCGCACAGCAAATATAAACATCATAATTTGTCAAGAGAAACATTTTAATGGTCTTGACTTAAATTGTTTTTAAAAGAATAGCTTTAATAATTCTGAAGAAAGTCTCTTATGCTCACCCAGGCTTTATTTATTTCATTAAAAATAAGTAAAAACAGTAATATTGTGAAATATTGTTGTCATTTAAAATAACAGTTTCCTATTATTATATATTTTAAAATATATATATATTTTTTCTAACATTATAAATGTCTTTAATGGCACTCTTGATCAAAAAAAAAAAACTGATTAAACATTAAGAATAACATTAAAAATAAACTGATCCCAAAGTTTTGAATGTTAGTGTAATCTGAAAACTTTATCATAATTTAATCTCATGTTGTTCTGACCTGATTGTGTCATGTGACCAATAAAGATGCAGCAAGTTTAAAGGGATTGACCACAAATGTGAATTTATGATGCTTTTTTTCATTATGGAGTTTTGCAGTATAAAAAACTATTCACATTTGTTGTATGAAAGGCAATCTTAGAAATTCAACAAAAATAATAGGATAATAGAAAATAAGAGCACAAAATATTATTATACTTACTATTACTTTTATTAAATATTATTAAGTGTACTACTCCTTTAATGTAAATCACCAGTTCAGAATAATGGAAGAACAACATTTTTTTCTTTTTTGTTGTTTATTTACCTCAGGGGCAGGGGCTTCATTTGGGCTTTCTTCAGACTGGGCATTTATCATTGACCTCAGGGTCCCTTCCTCAAACTGATGAACATAAACAAATACAGAGAGCAGATTTATGCACAGAGACCACAATTATTATTATTATTTTTACACATGATTGTTATTACCTTAAGTCTGTTGAGCTGATCTTGCAGCATGACTTTTATTTTCAGAAGAGTCTCCTCTTCCTTCTTGAGCTCCTGAAGGCGACTCAGCATAGTGGATGAGTGTTTCTACAGCATTACTGCACACAAAACAAGAAGAGCATGTCTTTACTTTGCTCTATTACAGGACATGACCTCAGAATTAAGAAGCAAACATTTATTGCTTTTTATGAACTACAAATTACATTTAAACCATGTTAAAATTAACTGCACAGCCAGTTAGATGGAATTTGTAAACGTGCTTGCTGTTTGGTTCAGGAGTACATCATGTTCCTGATCTCCTGGGGTTTAAAGGCTGCTGTTGCTTTTCCTGGGAATTACGCGGTCATTCCATGAGTTATCGAGATTTATTCAGACATTTAATAGACATGTAAATAATGCATCTTCTAAACGGTTATTTTACTGACATTTTCTAATGTAAAACCGTGTCGAAACACATCTTACAATAATGTACTGTGCAGACTCAGCTCGTTTAGCAAACATGCTAGCGGAAATAAAAACAGTAACAAGCAATTTATCTCGTTTAGCGTTATTTCTTTTTCAGCCTCATAAACTAAACGACTTGACTTACTTTACTGATTCAACACGCACTGGGGAAAGTGCATGGTTTCGATTAAACCGCTCATTTATTTTCTTCTCAACTCCACAGTTGTAGCATTCTGAAGAACATGTCACGCGCACTTCAGCGCGCATGCGCATAAATCACATAAAAAATCCCTTAAAATTCCTTTCTTCTATATTATATAATATAATATACACTAAAAGACGATGCAACTATACATAATAATATAATAATATTTCGTTTTATGTATTTAATTTTTTTTTCTAGATTTTATTTTGTATGATTAAAATAACACGGTAAATATAAATGATAATGTCAGGGCATCTTTTGTAAGAATTTTGGCTTAAGAAAACCAATATACTGTTCTTAGATTTAAAATTGTTGTTATTTATTTAATTATATATTATCTTAGATTTAACTACCTATTCTTATTTGTCTATTAAGCTATTTTAAGCTTTCAGACTTCTAAATTTTATTTTAAAATAGTTTCATTTTTATGTATTTTAAAATTATAAATATTATATTTAATCTCATGGTATAATTTATTTATATTTCTAGTTTTTAAAATAACAAATACACACATGATAATGTCAGCACATTTTTATAATTATGCTGGCTTTTTAAACAAAGAACATTTATTATTATTATTATTATTATTATTATTATTATTATTATTCTAGTTTAAAATTCTAGTTAAAATCATTATTAAGATTTTATATATATTTAAATTATTTTTTATATATATTTAAATTAATATATACTTATAGTTGTATTTATATATATATATATATATATATATATATATATATATATATATATATATATATATATATATATATATATATATATATATATATATATATAATTCTTTTGTGAAACCATTTAATGTATATTATAATCATATTTTATATGTTTACAATTGTTGATATTTAGTGTGTTTTTTTTAGCCATAAGCATATTCAGCACCCACACACACTATATTATGATATCTGCACGGAGCGCAGTAGCGACGCCATGTGGAGAAATTTAGGAAATGCATTACCATAAAACAGAATGTTTGGAGACACATCAAAGTCTAAGAAATTTTAAATAATATTCATGCTATTCATATTCATGCTTTTTATGTATAGATATACCCCTATCTATAGAGCTAGAGAGATAGAGAGAGAGAGAGAGAGAGAGAGAGAGAGAGAGAGAGAGAGCAAAAGTTAAAAGTTTACATCTGTCCCCCAATTACCTGGCGTTCTGTACTGTCCTCACCAGCATATGGTGATGTTTGAAATGGCAGGTGTCAACTTTACAACACCAGGAAGCCTAATTCATTGCAAATGTAATGCATGTTTCGAGTCTAGCACACAAAACACACACCCTGCTTTTTAGATGATTTGCACAGCATTAAACTTCTGAGCTGATATTATCCTATATCATTGTGTGCATTTGTCAGAATCCATGGTACCATTAGAGGGCATTGTTCTTTTATTCAACTGCCCATTCTAATAAAAACTTCAGTGTCAGCTTGAAAGCAATGGTTGCTTAGAAGGGCATCCAAGAGTATTTCTCAAGAACATTATTTATTATGACTGTTTTATGTATCACATACTAAACATATTGTGCACTGTCCTAATGTATGTTTTGTATTAGATGACTGCAATTAATTACAATACATAAAAGGAAGACTTGTGTGATATACACACAAACTCAAAGCCTCCATCCGACCTTTTTTGGGTCTTAAAACTATTTGCAGGTACCACCTCAACACATCAACCTGTTCAGAAGACATGTACAAGTTTTTACACGTGCCCAAACTAAAAAAAAAAAAATGCTAATTTAAAGTAAACATAAATCACAGATGGAACTCATTGATGTGGAGCACATCTAAAAGCTCTCTTAATCAGACTCTCAAAATGTTAGGAGAGCCCATTAGGTTCTTTTATAGGATTCCTTGACTAAATCCATCCAGATGTGTACACTGATACACAGCATGTGATCACCACTAGACAGTGTAGAGAAAAAGAGACAGTCTAAAAGATATACCTGTGTGTTTCCTGCATAAATAATGCTAAAATAGTCATATTATGATTTTTAGGGGTTCAAGTGCTCAAACCCTATTGTATTTGTAATGATTTTTATTATTATGAATATTATTATTATTCTACCATTAAACTGATCAAACCATAAGGCTTAGAGACTTGGCCAGATGGTGCAGCTTAATTTAAGGAGACATTGGCAAAGACTCACCCCCAATTGGCCAGTAGGGGGCGCTAACGTGGTCAAAAACACGAAATGGCTTATAACTCCTAGAGCTTTTTTTCATAGACTCAAGTGTCTCATAGACCATCTTCAGACAATCCTGGAAAACCGTTAACCAAAGCTTTTTGTTCAACCTATCTGCTCTTGATTAACGTCTGAATGAATTTGACGAAGACGAAGAGTTCGCCAAAGTGGACATGAGGCTAATCTCCTCAACACTTCATTGCATTCAAACTTGGAGTTTGTTATCACAACCATGACATGAGGTTACCTGCAGAATTTCAGCACAGTGCCACCTAGTGGTCTGGAGATGTGAAAGTTTGTTCTGTTTGGTACCACCTTGGCTAAAAGTGATAAATCATTAAATAATAATAATGATCAATCATAAGGTTGAATCTGCCATTTTGTCCAGCAAACAAATGTCAGTGGACTTAAATTAAAAAAAAATGTCTGTAATGATGTCTTTCCACAGTTTAAACAAGAAACCTTCTGATGTTTATTCATGTTTATTTTGTGCTATAACTAATAAAGAGGAAGAGATGATCGGTTCACGTGAGGCTTGAAATGAGGCGTTACATTGATCTTTCATGACACATTGAAGAGCCACAAAACTGTATTGTTTGAATTAAAAAAAATAAAAAAAGGACTAAGTTTTAAGCTAAGACTTTGTTTCATACCAGAAGTAACCTGCTCTGTCTTGTCTGTCGGTAGGTTGGCAGTGTCCTCTTTGCTCTGCGATGTATTTTCCACTGCATGAGAACATGATGTGTTTCATGAGAGCACCATGGCTTGTTGGATGTAGCAACAGTAACTAAGTGAACGTGAAAGCGACAGTGAAAGTGAAAGGAGGACGGGTCTTTGCAAAGGGTCAATTGCTGCTTGCAGCTATAATTTTAAATTGTTTCATTATTATTATTTACATTTCCCCCTATTGTTTAGCTTATATTTATAATAATTTCTATTTATTATATTTTTAGTTTGCATTTATTTTACAAATGATTTAAACACATCCAGATGTGTACACTCACAGCACCACTGCATAAATCATGCTAAAATTGTCATGTTTTGATTTGATTTGAATTATTATTAGGGATTTAAGAAGTTTTTTTATTATTATTTATTTATTTATTTTGTTAAATAATTTAACCCATCCAGATGTGTACACTGATACACAGCACTACTGGACACTGTGTAGGAAACCTCTGTGTTTCATGCATAAATCATGGTAAAATTGTCATACTTTGATTTTAAAATTTTTTGATTGTTATTATTTGAATGATATTTAATATATAATATTTTTGCATGGAACTCCTGACCGAGGCCGATTGATGGTTGTTTTGTATTTCTTTCATTTCCGAATAATCGCACCAACAGTTGTCTCCCTCTCACCAAGCTTCTTGCTGATGGTCTTGTAGCCCATTCAAGCCTTGTGCAGATCTACAATCTTGTCTCTGATATCCTTTGACTGCTCTTTGGTCTTGCCCATGGTGGTGGGAGAGGTTGGAATGGAAGATACAGATTGTGTGGTCTTTTATACACCAAACGAGCTGACATTAAGAGTAACTTCTTAAAGTGACAGGACTAATCTGTGTTCCACATGGGCACATAACCAATCGATGGGAGCCAGAATTCTTGCTGGTTGGTAGGGGATCAAATACTTATTTCACTCACTGAAATGGAAATCAATCTCTAACCTTTATATAATGTGTTTTTTTCTATCCATTAAAATAAACCTACCATAAAAATGACAGACCCTTAATTTCTTTGTAAGTGGGCAAACTTACAAAATCAGCAGGGGGTCAAATAAATATTTTCCACACTGTATTATTTAAATCCATCCAGATGTGAACACTGATGCACATGTGAGATGTTTTTAAGTTTATTAAAAAAAATATCTATTTTATAATTATTAAAAATTTTAAGATTTATGTAATAGTTTTGCACTTTATCAAAGACTGTCATTACACCATTAACACCATTTTGAGAAAGTAAGGCTTTTTTTAATTTCAACATTTTTCTCATTACATCATTGTGTATAACACGCATGATATATGAGTATATTATATAATTGCCGAGAAGGTGCTTGCGTGAAGCTCATTCGTGCAAGGCTCTGCTCCTGATTCTTATCTGCTCCACAATCGTTGCTTTCAATCTCCATATACTATCTCACGTGAGGATGGCACCAGCAGACATGTTGTGGCAGATATGGCATGTCCAGATAGACTTCTTTCTGGCCAGGTGAAAGCCAAGGCAGTGGCTGTGGCAGAGAGGCAGCCCGGTGCTGCCATCCTCAGGTGAGGTCATTGGGTTCAGTGAGTGCACAGCACTTGGATGATGGTCACTGGAGACATCTGAGGCTCTGATAACACAAACCTGGCCAACTTCACCCACCTCTAATGTCACGTCGCCTCTCTTCCTGGCTAGACCTCCAAAGAGGGCTTAGCGCTTGCGTGCTGTATGCATGTGTGGATGCCAGACTGCGCAGAAAGATGTAACTGGAGCGCTCCGTCAGCACAGGGGGAGCCCATAGTGCTGCTGCCTGCCTCTTTTAGGGGTCAAAGGGGAAATGGTGCAGGGCTTACACAGCTGCCAGTTCCAAGCACAGACACAGGAGAGACTCAGGGAGTGAGTGGATGATTCTCACGGAACATGGCCAGAAAAATATTTCACTGTAAAATCAAAGGAAAAAAATTATTATTTAAGAACATTATTTATTTTCATACACATTTATTAAAATAAAAATCAATTAATAAATACAAATATACAATAATAAATGCAATCATACAAAATACACAATGACAAAATAATATACAGTTATATATATATATATATATATATATATATATATATATATATATATATATGAAATAAATGTGAAGTACAATGAAATTAAAATTACATTTGAGCCTTAATGTTTTTTAATTATATAAAAATTGATATTAAACAAAAATCGAAATAGATATAACAATAAATAAATAATATAAGTTCATTTTATAAATAAAAAATAAAATATAAATTTAGATTACATTTCCGAGCATTAACATTTATAATAATCTAAAATAAAAGTCACTATTAAATGTGCTTAAACTGAAAGACATAATAAAGTAAAATAAAAGAAGACATTATTTTTTGCTTAAAAACTCAAGCCTATTTTAAAATAAAATATAAAAAATAAAAAATTATATTGAATCAAAAAGTTTATAGAAAAGTAGATATAAAATAATACAAAATAATATACAATAATAAAAATATATATAATGTTTCATGTGTAGTAACTTTGCTAAAAAATGTAATTTAAAAACAGTTATATTTCTTTTATTTTGAATTTTTAACATATTTGTAAGTTTAAATAAATTGTGTTATGAATCATTATGGGGAAAATTGGAATAGTAAAAGTAAAACATGAAGATAAAAGATAAAAAAGGTAAAATCCTTAAAATATTGTCTAATGTAAAGTATCATAATTTTAATTTAAATTTTTTATTACTATAAGATGAAATACAATATGTAACCCAAACAGTTCATGACAGGCTTTGTGAGATATTCAGGATATTCTCATGGTGGGCTTAACTGTGGACTCTGGCTCAGGCGACTAATGTGCTGCATATACCAATCTGTGCCCTGCAGAGCTCCCAGTTGCCTTCTCCCTGTCATCACAGGGGCCGGGTTGCTGCTGGCCTGCATTTTCTCGCAGTGAGACCTTTCCTCAAGCTGGCTGTATGAGTGCTGTGGGGGCTGCTTCAAGCCTAGCGCTGCTCTTTTTGAAGGTGCTGTATGGCTGAGGAATGCGGAGCTGGGCGTGCTGTTTGAGGGGCCTCACAAAAGGGAAAGGGGGGAAAGGGAGTCAAATTGAGCCAGCGGGATTGACCTTTGGACAGTCAAGTCAGGAAGTTGTGACTCAATTTCATGAAGCAACAGTGATGGAGGGCTCAAAAAAAGCAATGAAATAAGAAATATATACATTGCAAGATAAGGAGATAAAGTATTCATGAAAGAGAAGGAAAGGAGTGGGAGTGGTGAAGAAAAAATGCATTTTTGAGTATCCCAAGCTCCAGCAGCTTAACATGGGAGTCATATCCTTGTCATTGTTTCTTATATCAAACTGGGAACAGTGTCAAAGTATGTGGTCACTCCTGTCAAATTTATATTCTCTATCTGCATTCTCATTCAAAAGATGTTTATTTGTAAGGAAGAACCGACAATATGTACAATGCAGTTATGCTGTTTACCATAGCCGCAGCACTTTTTTCTCACTAAATCTATTCTATAAATGAAAATGCACTAACAAACAAAACCATAATGTCCAGGATGTTACCCCTTGAGCCCATAATGGTGGAAGGAGCCCTGTGCTCCAAAGAAAAGGAAAAGAGTGTGTGGGGAGACTTCAGACTCTTTGTTTTCAAAGCTCTGTCTCAACCTTCACCTTTCCCATCCGTTCACTCTTCCTTCTACACATATTGACTCATGTGCATTCAGACACGCACACATCAGAAGCCATATATGCTTCTGCACGTATACAACGTGAACACAATTGTCCTCAAAAGACTCCATATATTGGCCGCTGTTCTGAACTGGAGCATTTATTTGGTATAAACCACTAAGTAGGACCTGTTTTTTTGGAGGGAATTAATATGTATATATATATATATATATATATATATATATATATATATATATATTTCACAATTTATGGTTTCACTTTCAAGGTGTGGCCTTGCATTCCCTCTGCAGCAGTGTTCAAACACAGTTTATAGGCTCAAGGCTGCAGTCTGTGTCTGCCTGCAGTCCATACCGAAATTGGGCGAGTGCGGATGTGTGAACACAGTGGGCTTCTTTATGTGTGCTGCGATTTTTACACCAGATGAATTACCTGCTTTAAGTTCCCTTAGTGGGTTATGATGACATCAAAGATCATGATTAATAAAAGAGTCTTAGACCATCATCAGAACAACCGCAGAAATGCGACTTGGTCAGCAGAGTGGTCTGTGTCTGTCAGCAGCAAGAATCAAGAGTCCCGCCTTTAAAAAAAATCAGATAAGACAGCTTACTTTCTCCCAATGACTCACAGAAGTTTAACAGACAAGCTTCTTCAGAAATATATGTTTTAATGTGTTGCTTTTATTTGGTATTTAGTAGGGATAGGAAATGCCTCTTAAAGGGATAGTTTACCCAGAAATGAAAATTCTGTCATTAATTACTCACCCTCATGTCGTTTCAAACCTGTAAGACCTTTGCTCCACACACATGCGTTGTGGCACTCTCGTGAATAGTGGCAGAGATTGACCTAGAAGAGAAGAAATCATTGACTAAAGATGTTTGGCTGGAATTGAAAATGGTTTTCTTTGCGCACAGAAAGCATTCTCATAGCTTCATATAATTATGGTTGAACCACTGATGTCACATGGACTATTTTAATGATGTCCTTACTATCTTTCTGGGCCTTGAATGTGTCAGTTGCATTGCTGTCTATGCAGGGTCAGAAAGCACTTAATATTTTAATTTGTGTTCCGAAGATGAACGAAGGTCTTATGGGTTTGGAACAACATTTATAATTAGTAATTAATGACAGAATTTTCATTTTTGTGTGGACTATCCCTTTAAAAATTCTAGTTTCATCACAGTTCAATTAAGAAGTTTTAGTACTATTTCAATTAATCAATCGGTCCATCCATCCACCCAACCATCCATCAATCAATTACTTACTTACTGAATTTACTTCCCCCAGGAGGTCATGTCGACATACCAGAAATAAATGTAATACAACTCTTGCAAAATGTGTCCTTAGTGTTTTTAAAAAAATGTCAAAAAATGCAATTTAATAATTCGTTCTAACTATATAAAAAAGCTAAACAAACAAAAATGTGGTAACAAATTTAATTTGTTCTTTTCTCAATTTATATTAAAATGCCAAATATGACAACCAAACAAATAATGTATACATTTTGCCATATGAAATAACTTGAAATTCAGTAAATTAGACTACACTGGTAGTGCTGTATGTTTGTGATTCACCAAGAGAATCATTCCTTTGAGAATCTGACACGAGCACTCTATGTTTTTAATTTACATAGAAGAAAATATCTCACAAGAGTCATTCCATTGGGAGCCAGACAGCATTGCACGCTGTTGCGTGTTTTTAATTCAAATCATTCTCAGAGGAATCACATGCACAACTCTTAAGAACAATTTGCTTGGAAATTGACCTACTCTGGTTACATTATGTTTGGGTTCACTAAGAACTGGCTCATAAGAATCTGTTGCACAAGAATCACTCATACTACAGTGGTCAAGATCCATGTTTTTGCTTCACTAAGAACCGTCTCACAAAAACAGTTTGCTTGGGAATTTCACTACACTGCACTGTAAATTTGAAATTTACTAAGAACCACCGGCTTCGTTTTTTTTAGGAAACTGAATATACAAGTCGCTGTATGTTTTGCACTGGAGATTCATTAGTGATATTCCTAAACCTTAAAATGTGGTAGTTTACAATGGAATGCATGTTGGCATTATTGAGAGAACAAAGGACTGATGTGACTGAATGTTGATACAAGCTTTTAGTTCTGGTAGCATCACTCAAATGTAAGTCAATGACAAACTGTCACACTAAGCAGACTTAGCGTGGAGGAGTGCACTAATCAAAGCAGCGCAAATGATGCATGGTCATATTCTGGCAATACGTCCATATGAACAGCGACCACAGTAAAAAGGCCTGTTGATTTAGGCTGGACTAAATGGAAAGAGCTTCTTTATGTTATAGCCGAGGGAATGTCTCAGATCACGCATGTGGTTTGTGTGCATGTCTGGACTGCTGTTGATCTGATGTGGTTCTGAATAGGGAGAGAGAGTCTAAACTAGCATCCAAAGCCAGTCACTGGAGCACTGCTCTGCTCACAGCTGAAACTTTTAAACGAATTGACCACCCGTATGTAGCAATCCTGCTCTTGGAGGCCTGTTTTTTAAGAGGAGCTGGGGTGAGTGAAATCCCAAGCCCCTCTCAGACTGGCTCTGTGGCTTTTGCCATGTAAGCTCTGGTGTGGTTAACTTACACAGTCATTCAGGCCCATTTCCCCTCGTCTGCCTGCTTGTTTACATGTTTCAGAGCAGTTCACCTTCAGTGGCATTTCGTGTTAAATGGCTCGGTCACGTCAGAGCCGTAGGGCACACAAGACATAATTCTTGCTGTTTTGGTTTGTCTTTGTTTTCCTTTCTTCCTTCTCTCTCACATCAATAATTCATTACAAGTCTGTTTTTTCCTTCCCCTATTCAAGTGAAGACCTTTTAATTCCAGATAGCATTGTGCATGCATCGCTGAGGGGAGCGCTGAAAGATTTTTGGAGTGAAATTTGAACTCTATTTATTCTTTTTCTTCTGAACGTCAAAGGAGAGGAAAGGAGAAATTAGGAAACTATAAAACATAAATCCACCCTGGGAAAGGGTGAGAAAGGGTCTATTTAGCCAAATGTCAAATGGCAGTCAAAGGTCAGGTGCCTGTCCCTTGTAAGTTGTCTTTAGAATGTACAAATGTATAGTTAAAACCCCCCACAGATTTTGCATCGTAATGTTAAAAGCAAGAGTTTTGTCATCCTTTACTCACCTTCATGTTGCTCCAAATCTTTGTGATATTCTTTCTTCCATGAAGCTTAAAAAGTAAATGAGTTAGTGAGTTTTTTTTTTTTAAAGAACCAGATCATTCCAATTAGTAAAATAATCATTCCGACGGATTTTTTCAACTGGATCCAACAATTAATTGACAAAAATTGATACAAAAGAACAACAAATTCATGAACTCAACATTTAAAATTTTCCCATAAGTGTGCCTATTTCTCACACAGAGTTATATATAAGGCTTCGGAAGACATAACGCATAAGACATTTGGATAAAAAAAAAAATCATTAATTTTTTGCCCGTTTTGAAGCATGACAGATCCTGTCCTCATTCACTTTTATTATATTGAAGAAAAATGGTCAGAATATTCTGTTCTATGGAAGAAAGAAAGAGAAAGATATGCAGATTTTTGGTATTTGGTTTGGTTTAACTATTGTTATAATGACTTAAAACGTATACTGTAGTTCAAGTTTGTGGTCAAAGGTTTTTTTTAAATGTTTTGCTCATCAAATATTATTTGATCGAAAATACAGTATAAACATAGTGTAAAATATTTTTACATTATTTATTTAGAATAGGTCTGTTTTTTTTTTAATTCAATCTTAATTTTAATATATATATATATATATATATATATATATATATATATATATATATATATATATATATATACATACATTTCAGCAGTCAACTCCAGTCAGAAATCATTCTAATATCCTTATGCTCAAGAAACTTTTCTCATCATTATCAGTGTTGAAACTTTGCTGTTTAAAATATTTGGTTTGAAGCCTGCTACATTTGTTTCAATATATTTTGATGAATTAAAATAACAACATTTATTAAAATAGAAATCTTTTGTGACATGACAAATGTATTAACTGTCACTTTTGACCAAATTAATGTAGCCTTGCTGAATAAAAATGTCAATTTATTTACATTTATTTATTTGAACGTTAGTATATAAAACCTTAGTATATCATATTTCCTCTGACAATTATTAATCATAGTTTCTCTTAACTTATCGTCCAAATCAAATATTGAAGGAGAGGCCCATTCCATATGTTACTTTTAGAGAGACCCTGTAAGGGAAAAAATCCAAAGGAAAATGGAATAGCTTTGGTATTTTTCTGCCATTATCCCTTAAGATTTCCTTAGACCTAAAACACAACTAAATGCAATGCATAATACAAATATGGGTAATGTGTGAAAAATCAATACATAAAATTCCTTCATATTAGCACCCTATTGAACCCTATTTTATGGACATTTTTGGAGTGGACCACCAGGTATTCCTCTCTTCTCAGGGCTGTACACTGCACATGCTATAAAAAATGTTGTCTGTGCGATGTATAAATGTTCATAACACAGCCGCTTAGTAATGTGTAGTGATTTCGTTGTGCTTGTTTGTGTGTGTGAATGTGTGTGATTATACTTAGTAGGGTGTGCGATATAACGATTTTTGATCATGGACGATTAAAATTTCTCCATGATTATTGAAGAAATAGCCTTAGTATCGTACAGTGCACATTCTATCAGCTGCAGTTCTGGCGCTCCGTCTCAATATCCTACTGCACAACATGACATCCACATCTAATGTTAACTCAGCAGTAGAGTTACACTCACGGGACACTGCACTTATTCACAATCACAAAAGTACATTATTTGCATCTGCTTTAAAGCCTTGCTGGTTAAACATTTAATTCATGTGCTGTTCTGACATGTGATTTTCTGAGTTTATACACCTGAAGTGCACGCACACACTGTCAGACAGCGCCTTGTCTTTCACATGTGATTGATTTGATTGAATGCATCTTATACTGTCATAAGGTTGCATACAAACACAGTTGGTTATGTCTTAAATGTAAGTAAACAGTTGAGAGAGAAATGGATGCGTGCAGCTCTTAAAGCGACAGAAGTAAACATGCTGCCGCTTGTCATTAAAGGAATAGTTCACCCAAAAATTTAATTTCTGTCTTTATTTACTCACTCACATTCTTTCTTGTGTTGTGTAACTTTTGTGTAACTTTCTAAACACAAAAGAAGATATTTTGAATAATGTGGTTAACTAAACAGTAGCTGGTCCACATTGACTTTAGAAAATACTATGGAAATCAATTCAAACCAACAACTCTCTCAACACCCACATTCTTAAAAATAAACTTAATATTAAACACAACAAACAAATCTAAAAAATGTATTTTGCAACCAAACAAATATTAAACTACGGAGTAAAAATAAAACACTATGATGGAACTGACAGACAGATGAATTTTCATTTTTGGGTAAACTATTCTTTTAATGTTCATAAAACAACAAAACAGAGAAAAGTCACTCACTGCTTATGAATGATGAACTTTAATACAGTTGCTTTAAAAATGTATAATTGAAGTATATAGTATATATAGTGTTTTATTTTAATATTTGTTCATTCAATTTCGTACATGTTAGGCTACTGCTAAATACTGTACCTGAAAAATAAAGCACTGTTTGGTTTTTTGTATATTATATGTGTATTTTTATTGTATATCTTTGTACTTATTTTTTAATAACAAAGATTTTTATCTTCGCCCACTTTGGCCAAAATGTCTGTCCATGATACAAAGATGAAAGAGATCCACACTCGTCCAAATACAGCTCAAAAAGCTTATTCAATTTATTGTTCAGAGGTCACATATTAATATAGAAATCTATTGTAAAAGTTAATGCCCTGCTTCTTGTTGTCATTTGTTACATCTCCTCCGCCCATGACCTCAATCCTGAAGCAGTAATTCCCTTAAAAACACATACACTTACATTTGACAAAATAAAGAGCTTTCTCACTTTAGAGTTCTACTGGATTGATGAAAGCTTTAACAATGTCATGATCTAGCAAACCAGAAAGCATTATTGATGTTAGGACTACAGGGACAAATAAGTGGGAGAACAGAGAGGTGTGAATTCTACAGTGCTGACTGATTTGTGTAATGAAATTATGTGGTTGAGCGAAACTACTGAAGGTGGAAAAGAGTTACTGAGCGTTGTGCATCATATCTGAATAACGTCGACCGATTAGGGATGGAAGACCTGCATTGGTTGTGTGGTTTGAGTCTGTACACTGTAACTATAGGGGTGATAGTCTGCATTAACTCCTGGGGGAATGTGTGAACACATTGACAAATTCATTCATTTAGAAACACTTCCACACTGAGGTCTAGCACCTGCAGTCCAAGTACATCCCCGATGAACACACAGCTGTATGTGAACAGTGTAACAACAGCATTGCGCACTTTGATCGACACGGCACACAGGCAGCCCTGAGCTGCAGAAACATCACACATCTTGTCTGATATTCTGCATGTGCAAACTGTGAAATTCCAGCCGTGCGAAACTCAACCCATGACAAATGATCAGCCAGGGGAATTCCAGTGGGTCCGCTGCCATACAACAGGGTGTGTGTGTTACAGCGGGTCCGTTTGGGTTCCGTGTGGTTTCCTCCCAAACCGCACACACTGATCCAACGGAGAACTCGGCTCTGAAGCTACAGGAATCCAGTTTGGATTATTATATTAATGTTAAGCCCCGAAGGGTGGGCTGCTAAGTTAACACTGACCTTTAGCAAGTCCAAGAGACAACATCTCACTGACTCACTCACAGACCACAGTTAAAGTCAATGTGAATTGCTACCAATTCACTTTTAACTTCTGTAATGTGACATATTTATGAGTGCAGTAGGATATTCAGCAAGGAAATCTTGATTTTATTTACTGGAAATTGATTGGATAATGAAAAGTGGGAATGGAAAAGTAAAGTCATTTCAGTGGAACACCAAGTGATATTTACAATAATATTCCATCAATCCATCCCTAATATATTAAAATACGTCATAACTAAAAGTAATGATAACTTGATGATTCAGTGGTTGATTCAGTAGCCGCTATGAGTTCATTCAGTGGGGCACTCATCAGATTAAAATGACTGGCTCAAAAGAGTCATTTGTTTGTGAATTTAATTACACTGTTTGTTTTTGTTGCATGAAACAGAACCAGATCACAAAAGCCATTTGTTGGTGAACTGAACTACACTACACTTTAACCAAGCTCTAGTTCACAAACGTGCATTTTAAAAGCAAAAATATATTTTGATTTACAATTCTAGGAACTGTTTGTCAATTGACCCTACCAATATGAGAGGATAAGCCATATTAACATCAAAACTAGATAAACAAGAACCTGCAGACATAGCGAGGAGACAGATCATTATAAGTTACAGATGATTACTTTCTGGTGGTTATGCGTTAATGCATTCAGAATTCAATATGCAATATGGTTTCGCTTCACTCTGTCATCACTATTGGAATGCTTGCATCTTATAACCTAAATACAGCACCATAAAATTTCTGTACGGTATGCAATAATGTCAACATACATTCAATGCCACAGCGAGCAGCACAATCATATGCTGTAGGTGTGAAGCCCGTAAAATGTCCATTTATTTCCAAAGCCCGTTAAACAAACGCAGCTCTGCGCAACTCAACAGCTGATGTCATTTCCTGCTATTTCCCTGCCTGGGCTGGATGCCACCAAATATAATTTTCCTAAGCCATACTAAAGTCAAATGAGATTTCTAAATGATTGAGTCTTTTACAGCTCATTTCTAAACTTCCATTCACTCATGACATTTTCACCAGCTTTATCCGCTGAGGCCCTTCCCCTGCTACCTCCCTGGTACTTAATGGATTGATTTAATATAAAAATATGGAAAAATAAATTAAGTTCATGTGCCTGACTGAGCAGCAGATGACATGTGGACATCTCAAAACCAAGTTGCCTCTCTCCAGTGAGTTCGGAGGTATTTCTGGAGCTGTGGGTCTAGTCTGTCTCTTTTCATTTCACTCAAACAAAACTGGATGTTTACATGGTCAGGAAGATGTTTTATGCTTTCCCTGTTTGTGGTCACATGGCCTGGTCCGTCAAGATCTTCTTGTGTTGAGGTTGAAGTAACAAGAAGGGTGGTGCTGTAAGTAAGCCCTTTCTTTTTTTTCAAAGACATCTACCGTAATCTGGGGGTGATGGTGATCTGTGCCAGAAAGAGACGGCTGCAGATTTCACAAGAATGCTTTCAAGATCTTAACAATTCCCGTGTATGTGTTCGACAAGGTGTTATCAGACCGATCTCAATCGCACAATTCATGGAGTATGACTTCTAGTTCTGGCATGTCTGGATGCACGCACACATTGAGGAAAAAAAGCCCATCACGTAAGGCGTCCCAGACCAAAAAAAAGTAGGATATGGATAAGTACTTCTTCTGCTGTGACACTGTAATATTTCTTGTCCCTCAGCTTGGTTGTTGAAGCGATAGTTCACCCAAAAATATAATTCTGTCATCATTTACTCACCCTCATACCCAAACCAGTATGCATTTACAGGGTTAATTATTTATGCATGAACGTTGCAGCCGAGGTTCACCCTAGACCCCCTTTTATAGAGAAGGACAGCCTGGAAAGCCTGCAGATGCAAAGCAACTATTGAGTAAATTTTGGGCCTGCTGGAGGTGTTGTGGAGGGGCCACGGGTATGGTTGCTATGCGACGAGGGGTGCACAGGTTTGGGGTAATGAGTGAGAGCTGTCTGCTCAATGTTCCGGGTCTTGACGAGAACAGACATGCTGGCCTGGGACTGCCTGTGAGGAGCTGCCACCATGGCCACCTGCTCACAGCAATCATCACCAATGCTCAGGCCAGCCACTGATACAGCATACAGACCCAATTAAGAGCCCCTGCATATCCCCCTCCAACCAGCCATCACTAACACTCTTGCCAGGCTGACAAGGCAGCCTTTTTCCCCCTGAGCACAACTCTAATTAACAGCGGTGGATGTAGAGAGGCCAGGCAATGTGGAGCTACTAAGAGGGCCTGGGGCACTGGGCAGGTAATCAGCTTAAATACAGGTTTATTTCCTGTCCTCTGCTTCCTGCTGTGTCCAGCAGAGAGTGCATTCTTTTATCTGTTTATCTCCAATTTTCTCTGACTTGCATCATGTCTTTCAGACTCACTGTCACCTCGGCTTAAGTGCTGGGTCTTGGGCAGCCATCTCCTCTCATCAGATGCTTTCAGGAAATGGGTTTGTGGTTAGTTTTTCTGACAATGTCTGGATAAAAGAAGAAAGGGATTAAATAAATTAAATTAATAATTATTTATAAATATTTCTATTTGAGAATAAGTAAATTGAATAATCTGATTAATGCTCCATTGAGAGGATTTAAAGGGATAGTTCACTCAAAAAATGATACAAATTTCTGTAATATTCTCTGTCATGTTATTCCAAACCTGCTTAAAAATAAAGGTTCCAAAAGGGTGTTTTTTTCAGTGATGCCATAGGCCCCATTTACACTAGTGCGTTTTCGGTTTAATACACATAACTTTTGTTACAGTTACGCCTATCGTTTACACTACTCCAGCATTTTCGACCCTCGAAAACGGAGACTTTTGAAAAGCTGCAAACCTTGTTTTAGTTTGAAACTCCGGGGTTGCTTTTCAGTGTAAACGGACCAAAACGGAGACTTTTGAAAATTATGGTGTGGCTGCCCATATTCACTCTGCATATCCTTGACGACCGTGTAAACAATAACATCATGCGCATTGTTGTACCCATAGATGTATCCACCTTTTTCCTGACGTAAAAATGGGTGCCGCCATTTGTAGATTCTATGGGTCTAGCTTCGGTCTCATTTGCGTCCAGCTATTTTTAGCTGTACAAAACAGTTCGTTTTGCTGCTTGATATTGACAATTGATGTGTCCTATCATATTAATTAAGAACACACTGGTTTGTACTGCAAACAGTTTTACCGTTTACTGCATGTTGTTATTCTCCTCGTTATTTACCTATAGCGGCTAATGAAACGGAAGTCTCACCCATAGGCTTACTTCCGCGTTGAGGAAAAAGGTGGATAGGTAGATTCCCCATTCGATTGCTCCAAGCACGTAGATGTGTCCGCGATCTAAATAATAGGGAATCTACCTATTCATATCTATGGCTGTACCTGCATTTATGGTCACGTGACATGCATTTTAGGTTGTGTAGTGTAAACCGAGATTGTTTATGACACGCAGCGGAAGCGCCAGTGTAGACGAGGATCGTTTTCATTCTAAAATGCCATTTTAAAATGAAAACGCACTAGTGTAAACAGGGCCATAGAAGAACCATTTTTGGTTCCCCAAAGAACCTTTCAGTGAACAGTTCCTAAAAGAACCATTTTTTCGACTATGAAGAACCTTTGCTGCATTTGAAAAGTTCCATGGATGTTTAAGGTTCTTCATAGAACCATTGATGCCAATAAAGAGCCTTTATTTTAAATAGTGTGTATGACTTTATTTCTTCTGTGGAACATAATATATTTTGAGGATTTTTTTTTTTCATACATTGGAAGTCATTGGTAACCAAAACTGTTAACCAACATTTAGCAAAATATCTTCTTTAGTGTTTCACAGAAGAAAGTCATACAGTTTTCGAATGACATGAGGGTGAATAAATGACGACATAATTTTCATTTTTTAATCGCATTATTGTATATTGTAATCATGCAATTCATTTTTGTGGTTGAATATCCTGCAAAAAGAACTATTTCAAGATATACACTATGAAATTATATAGCCTAAGATTTTTAGCAATTCAGCATACCACACATAATCTACTTGCCAAGATAGTATAAAAGAATTATTATAAAAATTAGAAGAGATCCTGCTTTGCGGTCCCCGAGCTTTCCAAAGTTAAATAGCCCTCTTAAAAAGCAATCCAAAACCCAGTCAGTGAAGTTTATGACACTTGAATGTACCTGCAAAATACATATTCACAAACTATACTGCTGTCTGACAGATGTGGAGGATTACACAAACTTGTGGAAATGGGATCTGGAAATGTGATTGTTTTCTTTACTGTAACCCTTGGAGATAATGGAGTTCAGTTTGACTGTAATAGTAGAAAGAAAAGGCTGCAAATGACATTGTGAAATTAGCTCATTATAAAGCAGGATTAAGCGGATGCTGTGTTCCAGCAGCGAGCCCTGGAGGAGAATTTCCTCTGTGTGTTGAGGTGTTGTTGTTGGAGGCCCATGGATGGCTGTCGTATAAAATATCATTTTCCATATTGCAGATTTGTCTCTTGCTCCAGTCCCATGACTTGAATTTGGGTTTGCATCGGATGGTTTGTGGAGCTCAAGTTCAGGTCCGTTTGGCAGTTTTTGTGGCACTGGTGTAATATAGGTCTTGATTAATAAATTGGATGTTTGTTTTTTCTATTATTCATCAGATTTGGAATTAGGTCAGAGAAATTTTCAAACAAAAAGTTGCCTACAAAAGCCAACAAACCCAGCTGCTTTTAAGCATAAAATACCACTGTATTTCTTTTATGCTTGTGATGTGGTGTACTGAAGACATTAAAAATGTTTTTAGAGACAAAATGTTGGAGGCTAAAACCACACAATCAACTAAGAAATACTGTGCTCATGCTGCTACTTAAAATCAGGCTCCTTCAGGGTAACAAGTCCCTGTGGATAATGACAAATTACCCTGCTGAAAATTTTTTAAACCAGTCTTAGTTGGTTTACTCTTTAGTCTCTCCACCTGACCAGCTGAAAAGTACCTCATACACTTTTAGAATCAGCTAACAGACCAGCTAGGACCAGCAAAGGACCTTTTTTTCTCTCAGAAGGGCATGACTGATTAGTACAAAAATTGTGTCTAGACAATATTGACCAAAATGTCATCTCACAATATAACTGTGATCAGATACATTGCTTTACTTTCGTTTAAAAGTTTTTCAGTTAAAAAGCATTAAAGGCTGAAAGACAGACTCCAGCACAAAATTAGCTATAGCCTATGTTTTTTTTCCTGCTGCTCCAGGCAGATGGCGCTGTTCGTCACATGGGGCTCCACCATGCTTGCATGAGGCACATTCAGCCACAGAGACCAATTAAATGTTTATAGCATGCATGAATGTACATGCTTATATTCATTGGTGAACAAAATGAAAATGATTTCATCACATAGAACATATTAACTGCCAAACAAACAACTCAAACTGTTCTATATATGACCTCAGGCTAACTATCTAACTTGGCAAAGTGAAGGATTAGTAACTGAAAGACCCCTTTGATAAAGGCCATTGTGTTATTAGTCTGTAAAAGATTATTTAAACCTATGGCATGTTAGCAAAAATGTTACCTGCTACAGTGAAACATCTGAACATTATTATATAGAAGTGACTCAAAATGTAAGCCCTAATATGGTATTTCATTGTCTGTTATTAAAAGTTTGGAAGAATGCCTGAAGAAAACGTTTACACGACAGCAGGAGAATAAAGCTGTTAGCCCTGTTAAATACCATTGCGTTTACTCATAATCGGTTATTAGGGAGAGACAACCAAATTTTACAACCAAACTGTTGTAACGTCACGTGTTGTGTAAACGGAATGTAAACGCCATTTTTGACGGCATTTGGCTGTAAACACGATTAATCTATAGCAGAATTCTGAACCTTTGGGCTTGCAATATAAATGCGTTAGCATCCCGCGCCCCATGTTTGTTATGATTCTTTGTGTAGAATTCCGTATCTACAGAGATAAAAATATGAGTAGTTTGGCTGTTTATGATTTCAGAGCCAGTCTTCCTCCGGAGCTAATCTCATCTCTTCTTCTGCATGGACCAAAAACTGTATTCTACAGGTAAAAAAAAACAAACAAACTAACTAAAAGCTGTTTTCTGTTAATTGAGATGTACTTGCGTCTCGATTAAAGGGGTCATATGATGCGATTTCAAATTTTCCTTTCTCTTTGGAGTGTTATAAGCTCTTGGTGAATAAAGAAGTTTTAAAGACTAAAGTCTCAAATCCAAAGAGATATTCTTTATAAAAGTTGAGACTCGTCCACGCCCCCCAGAAACGGCTCGTTCTAACACGCCCCCACATATCTACGTCAGTATGTGGGAAGATTTGCATAACACAGCCCAGCCCTTTTATTCTCGTTGTAGTATTGTTGTTGCCGCCGCATCCATGTTGTATAGACGCTGTGTTTTTCACTGTGAAAGCGAATCTACTTTGTTTTTGCCTTCCAAAAGAAAACACAACTAGAAATCATGTTTATATTACATTTATAATGGGTTTTGTGTTTTTATCTCGTCGCTCCGGGCGAACAAGGCTTCACAATGTGTTGAGAGGCGTAACATTTCAGTCTCACGCTTGAGGCATTCGGCCAATCACAACGTGCTGGATTGAAGTTAAAATTGAAGTTTATTATAAATTATTTATTTGTGTGCATCATTACTATCATAAACTACAATCAAAAACATTAACTTCTCTTCCATGAACAATGTCTCTTCTCTGATGAAGCTGAATCACTGATATGCCGCAGTAAAAAATAAAATACGGTCAGAGCTAAAAGGAGTCTCAGTTACTAAAACAGTAACCTGAAATATAAAGATGGTCAATGACCTGCTGAATAGGGGTCCTCATGAGAACATAGAATGTGGATTGGTCCAATCTAGAGTAGTTTGGAAAGGGCTTTCTCTTTGTCGGACATGAGTGTGGGTTTAGTAAGATTGCCTCTTTTAGAGAACTATCTACAGCAAAACCTGCACCTGTGTTGGTGAAGGGTTATTATATGATTTAACCTTTTACCACCATCCTAATACAGAGAATTAATTACTGCTTAGTCCGTACAGTTTTCCTGTCTTCTTTGTAAGTAACCTTGGTTTGTTCTTTTTGGGATAACAATAACTAGAGATGACAGAAATGTAGAGAAACCCATTTTTACACTTTGTGTCTCAATTCTCTCCCAAATTGTCTCACTAATATTTAGAGAAGATACCTTTGACTTAGTGTCACATGTCTATACTTGTGACATGTGGCATAAATTATAGTCCATTTTGCAGCTTAATTTGGATCCACTCACTGCTGTAAATACAGTAAATGACAACCACAGGTACCTGCTGTTGCAGTCTGAAAAATGACAATATTATACCTAGCAGTGTATATTATATATACACACACTCACACACATACATGTCTATTGCCTATTGGGTTAGTGGAAGTGGAATAGTGGAAGGTGGGAGCAAATAGTGCAAGAAGAGGAAGTGTAGAAAGTGGCAGAGGGAAAAAAATTGCCTGGTATTTTTTTTGATTTGCATAGGACTGACAGAGTCTGCACCAGGGGTCTACATCTCTGGAATCTCACATTCTCTCTCTCTCTCCCTCAGTCTTTCCCTCGCACTGCCCCTCAATATCCCTCTGTCTCTCACTCCGTGGGGCCGCACTCTGGATGAAATTTCAGCAGGGTATGAGGGAATGGTTCGCAGAGTTTAACACCTTTTTTTAACATAGGCAAAATAAATGACTTCTCCTAATGCTCTAATTGGCGGTGGTTTGATGATCAGGTATCATGGCCTTCAGGCTTGAAGCACCTCATTGTTTTTCCCCTGGCCTGCTGAAAGAGCCTCACTGTAAAAAATGTCAAGCTGTTTCAACTAATTATTATTTAGTAATAATTATTTTAAGTTCAGTCAATTTCTGTCTTCAAAGTGTTGCCTGAATTGTTATTTTTTTAGTTGGCTCAACCTTTACTAAAATAGTTTTATAGTCTAAAATGTCTAAAACTAAAATGTTGTAATTGGTCAAACATTTAGAAAACTACAGCAAATTGGGTCAATTAAAATTTAACCATTTACTCCATGTATCTTATATGTTACCTCAAATAATATTTATTATTCGGGCATCATATGAAATTGCTATGGAACTAGTTATTATACTTTATACTGAGTTTAAGAAAATTATTAACTGATGTCTATCAATCACTAAAAACACACATATTACAGCACATTATAGCCTTTATTTAATAACATTTATCAAATTTGCTGTTAATTGACTCTTGCCCATCCAAGGTGTAGTTAACTTTTTTCTTCAATTGAATAGTGAAGGATATATTTAGGTGACACCATTGTTTTTGGCGATTCATAAACTCCACGTATCTGGCTGCCAGGTTTTGAGATTCAAATAAACATGTACAGACAAGTCCAAATTACCAAAAGCTCCTGAGGACACATTGAGGTCTTATGAAGGGAAATAATAAAAAAAAAAAAAAAAAAAAAAAAAACAGCAGCCACAGACGTGCAGTGTATGAATTGCCAAGGATCGCTGTTTCAAATCAAAATCTTCTTTACTGTTCTACTAACGGAAAAAGTCACTGACATCTTGGATGG
Source organism: Cyprinus carpio (assembly GCF_018340385.1). Lineage (NCBI taxonomy): Eukaryota > Metazoa > Chordata > Actinopteri > Cypriniformes > Cyprinidae > Cyprinus > Cyprinus carpio. The sequence continues at coordinate 17,571,772 of NC_056614.1, read as the reverse complement.
CCTGAGGGTCAGTAAAATAACAACAAATTTCCATTTTTGGGTGAACTCCTCTTCCGAAGCGCCATTCACGTTTGCTCATTTGAAAAGGAAAAAAAGCGAGATTTCAGCGTGGCTTGTTGTCACGTCTGATGTCATCTTTTAACTTCACGGGACAAAAATTTGCACACGCAAAACCCATTCAACATACCCATGTTAACTTCATATAAGTGCATTACTGTGACTTACATTACACGTTTCATCGTATTAAGCATCAATGGCTTATCTCTTCATGCCACCTTTTCACTTCATGGAAACACAAAAATATGATACAACATGCCAAAATTAAACCTAAAATTAATTATATTAACACAGCTTTTTACATTAACTGTTTTATGGATTAAACAATCCATACCTTCACTTAAACAGCTCATTTATCTCAGACATATTCATACAATGCTTATTTGATGTTTTTATATATATTGTACGTTTGTGTGTAAATATATACGTTTTAAATAATAAGTTTACACCTTTTTTAATATGGAGTAAAGTAACGTTACAAATATTTATTCAGTGCCACTTACCTTGACATTCACTTAACATAAATATTCATTTTTCTTAGGACATACGACTTGTAAAACACTAAATATCCACTCAAAAACATTGGATATGCTGTACGTTTTTTGTTGATAAATTTAGTCTAAAAAATAACATTTATTAATTGCAACTTACCTGATGCGTGAACTTGACAAGATGGCACTGCCGTTTCTCCCGCAAAGTCATTTAGGCTCATGCACGTCTATATTTGTGTAGACGTATTATAATATGTCTTCTCAACTAAGCCCAAGCAATAAAATTAGCTTAACTTAAATATTTTTGCCCTTCCAACATTTTGTTAATTGGATTTTTTACAGTGCTGGCTGTACCTCTTTATGTCCTGACTTTTACTTTTTTGAGGGTTAATACTTGGAGAAAGTTTTTTCATAAAGAGAAATTTGAAATATACCATCCAAGTTTTCACTTTTTATCAACCTACATTTAAAAATCCGATGTGAGAATCTATAGAATGAATGAAGGCTCATGATATATTAGGTAGACAAAGAGTGTTTTGCATACATACTGTACATAGAGATGACAGAGACAGAAAGTAAGTGCTTCTTTGTTCATTGTAAATATTTCATGAAATATTCCAGTAATTAAATGTATTTACTTGTTTGTTTGTTTGTTAAAGTATTCATTCATTCATTCAATCATTCATTCATAATTACACACATATATAATATTATAATTATTTCTATTAATTAATTTTATTTTGTTTAACATTAATTTTTTTTTTTTTTACAGAACAGTGATTTAATTGCATTTTAATAAAATGGTACTTAAATATTAATAATAACAAATGAGCAATGATAAATCTTAATCATTAGCGCTAATGTAACATTATACTTTAAGAACACCAGTCAGCCCAACAGAACATATGTTCAGAGTCTATTTTTATTTCTTAAGCTTACAAATCCAATGTGGTTGCTTGGCAACAACTTTGGCCTTCAGGCCTGCTACTTTCCATGAATGCAGAATCCAAAACAAGAGTTCATGTTTATGCTTTACTTTGAGAATATGGCAGTTCTCACATATTTTTTTTTTAAGTACTTGAATTTCTGTTGTGCAAAATGTAAGATGGATGATGTAAAGTTTGTGGAGAAGAGCTACTGTAGATCAGTTTGTCTGTTGCAAGGAGGGAAGACAGACCGTCAAATAGTTTTTTATGGTTTCGGGTTGAAACAACTCCATGCATCGGAATAATTCCTTTTATGTATTTGAATGTTTTTTTTTTCTTCCTGCTCTGGTAAAAGCATGATTTTGATGCCAGACCTTTTAATCTATGCCAGAATGGGTCCATGACGCTGCTTGCTTGTAAATCAGTGTTAGTAAACTGAATTAATGATCAATGAATCAAGTCTACTCGCTGCGTCCTTGACAGTCTGGGCCTCTGCCCAACACCAGGCATGATCTACAGCTTAGCCATTGTTTTCATCCAACTACAAAACAAGGATTTGCTCCTTTTTACAGGGAAGCGCTACATTCCCTTTCAGAGACTTTATGTGTCTACTTCTAATCAAACTGTGGTTGTGGATCAAACGATTTTCTGTATTCAAGAGTTTCTTCTTCTTCTTTAGTCTGTGTTTAATTAATATGCAATACAAATATTTGCTTACTGTTAACTTTTCACCTTTGTAACTATAGCAGGCTTTCAGTACCTCCCATTCACAACATTGTTCAATGAAATGCTATTTATAGAGGCCTCTGTCATGCTGAGCGTCCTCTGTTGTGAATGAAGCATGGAGGTTATGATAAGGTTAGTTTTATTATGATGGGAAGCGGTTTAAACAGCATATGAAATGAGTTCTGATAATGTTAATTGTCTAATACAACACTGTTCAATAGAGCTCAGACCTCAGTTTGTAGGAATTCTTTGCAAGCTTCAGGTGGTTTCATACATCAGTGAGGGACACAAACTGCTGATGCTCGGAAAGTTGCTTTTTGTAGTTCAGCCTCAACCCCCAGGTGTAGTTTGTATGTACCCCCATACAATAATACAATGCAAAAAGTAAGAAATGATATGACGAATAACACTTACTGAATCCACATATTAGATCTTATTGTGCAGAAGCTGAAAAGCATACTTTGAAAACAAGCTTATGTGTTAAGTAACATTGAGCTCATTGTTATGCTAGTCTGTAAAAAATAACTCTGAGCGCTGTTTCCTAAAAGATCCGTTATTGTGTCAAGGGTCCTTTTGCTAATAACCTTCAGCTGACTGGAAGAGAAAATGTTTTTGCAGGATTCAGTGTGGCAAGAGAGAGAAGTGAAAACTGTATTTCCTCCATACCTATTTTGCTCTTATTCTTTCTCTTTCATTCTGCACTGTTGTGTCACTGTCCGCTCTTTGAACCTGTGTGGTTGTGTGCAGTGCCTGAGCTCAGGCCAAGGAGCCTAAGCAGGGGAAATAATGAGAGGAAGAGGGGAGGTGAGGCTTAGACACTCAATTACAGCTCAATTATTGCATCCTTTGAGCCAACAGAGAAAAATGTGAGCACAAAACTAACCATATTTACAGACGCTCTTTAATGAAATGTAGTGAACTGGCTCCATAGACAGTGTTTTTCATTTTCTAAAATACATTACCATTCAAAAGTTTAAGGTTAGTACTTTTTTAATTACTTTTATTTAACAAGGACACCTTAAACTGATCAAAAGTGATAGTAAAGCCATTTATAAAAGATTTCTATTTAAAATAAAGGCATCAGAGAATAAAAAAAAAAAATCTTTCAACACAAAATAAGAAAACTTTCAACATTCAGTTTCAATTCAGCTTTGCCTTTATAGAAACACATTACAAATGCATTAAAATACAATGGTTATTTTAAACCATAATAATATTTGACAGTATTACTGTTTTACTCTTTTTAAATGAATGCAGCCTTGGTAAGCATAAGATAATTATTTCAAAAACATTTAAAAATCTTACTGATTTTCCAAATTTAGAATTTTAGTGTAAATGTTTTTCACAAAACTTAATGCTGCTAAAACATAGCCCTAAAATTTTCTATTTTCTTTTTTTTTCCCACAGACACTGTAGATTGTTCCAAATCAATTGTCATTAAGTTAGCATGCTGCCACAGAAGGTAGCTGCTTGTGCAACTCACTAGTTTTTTGAAATGGTGCAAATGAGTGCCTATTGAGATCCTGTTCTGTTGAGAGGTTCACACTGCTGTTCTCATCTTTTTCCTTGTTCTGCTGTTTCATGTCCCGCCATCTTGACTCTCGGGCCTCAGCCAGGCTAAAACACTCAGCTGATCTCCCTGACTAGTTTAATATCATCGAGGAGCCCCTGTGCTGGATGCTTATTTATGCCCCTAAGCTGCGGAGCAGAGTTTCAAAGCCAGAGTCGGCTATCTTCTGGGCATCTCCCAGGAAGAACATTGTCACTGTGTGGTCAAGATAAGCTGCTTTTGGGGGGATAAACTGCAAATGAATACTTGTGTGGTTGTGTTTTGATAATTTAACAGAGGCTGCATGAAGAAATCCCACTCAAAGTCATTCAAACACTCTCGCGCCTTCGAGTCTCTCACGGTACAGGCCTTGCTGTCCCTTCTGCTCTGTTTGCGTGGAAAAGCTACTTCAAAAACATGTTGTTTTGATACTTTCCTCTCCATAACAGACCCCTTATGTGACCTCTTCTAGCTTTGTCTTAATGTGATCATAATGTGTTTTCCTGCAGCTTGTGTACCAGCCATAGTTTTTTAAGAGATATATCAATGTACTGTTCTGAAAAGCCTTTGAATTTTAATGGGATCTGCCAGTGTGTGGCATTTATTTTTCGTGGATGGTCATAAGTATTCATGCACAGGATATCAACACCGCCTGGGTCTCTAGCCCTCCTCTCAACATAACGTCCGCCAGTCACTCAATAACAAAAACAGGCTGTTCTGTGCACACAAACACACACGTCACGCAGCCAGTGATTCTCACACAAGTCTTTTCCAAAAGTCAGTCTTAGTGCTGTTAAAGCCATTCTGTTTATTCTGAAGTAATCCTCCTTTAAACAAAAATATTATTCCTGTGTTAACTTCTCTGTTAATCACTTAAATGAAAACAATGCCTGAAGACCACTCAAAATTACTGAAATGTTTATTTTGTCTAGATTTTCTGTTTTATTTTTGATATAGTGTTTAAGAATATTTTCCACTGGCAACGTTCCCTGCACAGTTCTGCCAGTTAACAAATATTACAATTATGGACAAATTAGATTTTTTTTTTTCTGAAACTATGGAGAAGGCTTATTAGATTCACTCAGATTCATTTGACTTGAGAACATTTAGCCCGGTATAAAAGGTTTCTTTATTATTGTATGTAGTGGTACAATTAAGCTTGCTACATTTTCGTAGTAGAGCATGGATTTGGCTGTTTTCTGTGTTTATTGTTAGCATTTTTATAGCATGATAGAATGTCAACCATATTATTCATGGTGTATTTTGGAAATTTTGAGTCCAGTTTACACTAACTATTTTTGAGTCCAATTTAACTATTGTAAGTATTGATATATGGTACGTATATAGTGTTAATGCAGTCTGACCTACTATATTGTTTAATACAGTGCAATGAAAAAAAGATTTTTGACTTTGGTTCAGTCTAGCACAATAAAGCTTTAGGTTCAACAAAATGCACACTAAGGTTGTTTAATTGACAGCATTTAATCAAAATTCATCATTAGATCCACCATGTACTGTAATTAATATTCTGTCATCATTTAGCTACTTGCCTTCATGGGACTTTTTTTCCCCTCCTTTTTTCTCAAAACAGTAAAAGTCATTGTGGTCCAATGCTGTTTTGGACTCCACTGACTTTCTTGTATGAATAAAAAAAGGTGAAATATTATTCAAAATATTTTCTCTTGTGTTCTGCTGAACAAGGGTGAGTAAATGATCACAATTTTCATTTTTGGATAAGAAACTGTATTTTTGGTGTTTGTTATCCTTATGATCTTGTAGTAAAAATAATTCAGCATTGTTGTTCTCCAAAATGAATGCTTACTGCTTCTTGGTAGTCCTTTAACCTAAAAATATAGACTATGGTTTAGTCTAATCAGAAAGCCCAGCCAGACTCTTTCTGCGTTCATTGAGTACTGCGTTAATTTTCCACTCAAGTAATTTTTCTAATGGCTGGGCCAAAACAGCCTGCCTCCCTTCTGCTCATTTGCTCTTGCACTGTCACCTGCGCTAAACTTAACTTAATAATGAGAGCCAATTAACAGCAGCCCTGGCCCCACTCCAGGTCCATTGTGGGGGAGTGCAATGGAAGGAGTTGGGTGTACCTGGTTTATTAGATTTCAGAGGGAATTATTGGAGATATGGGAATGATGAAGAAAGGAAATTTCAAGAACTTACTGCATTAAAAGTTACAACATCTTATGGGTGAAGTTGTTAAAATAGCTTCTCCAAGTCATGTTTAATGTGCAGAGATGACTGTAAGTTAGCCATTCATAGGTGTTTGTTGTTTTCTCTAAAAATTGGTTCAAACCATTGCTGCATCCCGACTCAGAATGACTTTGCCAATGTCATGAGTTTGGGGAAGTGGACGATTTATTTATCTGACCAATGGCAGATGGTGGTGGTGTTTGGGAAACTTGTTTGAAAATGATTTTATATTGCAAACACTTCACCTTTAAGTCTCTGATCTGTTTAGATCTAGTCCACATTCTGCATTTCTGTTGGTCCAAGTGACATCAGTGAACTCTGGCCAGTCATTAAGTCCATTAGGTTTGCCCTCATGCTGACCACAAGATTTTGTCATGGGTGGAGAGAAAGGGAATGAAATGCAAGACAGAGATACTGGAGCAGAAACATTTATTTATGGCTGTGTGTCTTACTGCAAGTGAAAGAGTCAGAAACTAGATAAGGGAGGAACTGAAGTCTAGGTGGTCTGTCTGGTGGCTTTGAAGGATCGAGGGTGGCCTGAATGTTAAGTACTTGAATTTTCTGGTCAGCCAGGGCACAGTCACTGTCTTTAGGGAAGGTCCAGATGGCGTTTGGGGTTCTATAGAGACATCGCTCCTTCCTGATGGCCCTATTAAAGTTTGGTCCCTTAGACCCTATTTTCCTCTGCCAGTCGACTCGGCAGCAGTGAACCCAGGCAGCAAGTACAAATAAACAAGAGCACGATCACATCCCCTTAATACACTGTTTACAGCCATTTATTTTTTTGTTCCTGGTGGTGTTTTTCTTGGGTTTCTAACACTGCTTGCTGCATTTCAGAGGAAATACCACCCAGATCTTTATAGGATTCAGTTGCATTGGAGAAATGAAGCAATGTGCTTCTTATTCTCGCCAAGGTTGTTTTGTTTGCATCGACATACTTCAGATGAGAATCAGCCAATGCGTGGAGACTAAACTACCCTAAACGTTTTCTTATTGCTAGATGATTGGTTTGGGTCTTTTCAGCGAAACAATTGAATTACCATAATTTTTTTGTCCTTTTTGTTTTTCTCTTCATGCTATTGGTTGTGTACATAAGAAGAATGTGATGACTTGGATAGCGAGAGGAAAGAATAATTAAATGAGAGGAACTCTTCAGATTTTTCATCTAAGAGAGTTGCAGTCTGTATATACTGCCAGATCCAGACTGGAGTTTAGCGATGACAGCCGCAACTTCCCAGAGTGTTGGGACAACTTCAGAGGCCAATGTTTGTTCACCTGCTGGACCTGACTTCAGATGACATTGAATCATAATGACCCTCACCCTAAGCTCTCACCACATTTGCTATTATGACTTCCTGAATCATGGAGAACTGTTGCATGGGATATGCAGAGTACTTATTTATGTAATTAATTTATTTTTAATGTGACCCAGAGTGAAACAGTGAGAGTGTGTTTATCAGCAACAATTAGATGCTGTGAGTCATTTTAGTAATTTTGCTAAATTGTGCTAGACTTAATCACTGAATTTGACCATTGTACTGTATTTAGCAGCTGGACTTTTATTGATAATTTGATCATTATAAAAGTATTAAAATCACATCACATTTTTAAAAAAATATTTATGAACCTGAGATAAATTTTTAATGTTTTCTTGTATATATTCTATATTATTTATACACTCTAAAAAACCTGAGTTAAAAACAACCCAACTTGGGTTATTTGGCAACCCAGTGCTGGGTAAATATTGGACAGAGCACATGCTGGGTTATTTTGACCCAGCTGATTGGGTTAAGTGTTTTTACCAAAACATGATGGGTTGTTTTATTTAAGTCATCTATTGTTTAAAAAATATCATATTGTTGGTTTAAAATGGACTGGAAATTAAAAACACAGAATTACTAGAGGCAACAGCAATAATCAAAAGATGAACATTTATTTTTAAGCAAGAACACATGGACAAAATACAAGACAAATTGAATTTATTTGGGTGAATACAGCATAGATTACAATATTACATACATTTAAACTAGTTTCACCAGCATTTTTGACCAAAAAAAAAAAAAAAATTAACATTTAAAAGTAGCATTTTAATTTAAGTGTATTCAACCATTCTCTGTAATCACTTTTCACTAAAATAGTGCTAATTTGTGTGTTGGTGTGTCGCCGAAATCTAAACCGGTGAAGAGCTGCTGCTCTTTCATATTTCATAGTTTGTCAAGAACCAAGAAACCATGCAATGTCCTACCATTCTTTGAACTCTTGAAAAGTATAGATAATTCAAATGTATTTTTTGACTTCTTTTGATAGTGACTACTTTCTGAAAATTCCCTGTTTATTTTGAAAGGAGTATGCAGGTTTTCTTGTGCCCAGTGGTATGGATTTGTGCCACAGAAATACTCATAAACTGCTGTTTGGCCCATTCTGAGAGCATTTTCCATGACCTGCTTTCTAACAGGCACAAAGCCAAGCATCTGTAAGAAAACTTTTGCTTTGCTCAGGGTGTTTCAAAAGGTTCCATTTTTTTCTTATTCATTCTTTAATTTGCCTCCCACCATCACTTTTAAAGACACATTTGTAGAGAAGCCAGTTTCAGTTTCCGTCTTACTGTAAAGTGTTTTATTTTTCTTGCTCAAACAGGTCCCTTTAAATCCTGTGCAGACCTAATAGAGATATCAAAACATTCTTGACTATGTGTTTAGTACTCAGATTAAGAAAACAGAAACAGAATCTTAAGACAAAACATTGTTAGCCCTCATGGCACGGAAACAGGAAGGAGTGACATGGAGGCATAGAGAGTGTGTTTTCAGGAAAAAGTCATCACATGCTCTTGTAACCCTTCTCAGGCATGACCTTGACCACATTTTAGCATTTCCTGTCACCTTCACTCTTCATTGGATCTCTCCCCCTCTGCAGTGACATCAACAGGAAGTACCTATGGCTTATATTTTGTTGCTAGAGAGCTCTTATTATTTAGAATCGTCTTGAGGCATACTGGCCAGCAAAGTTTTCAAATTTGTTATATTTATTTTATTCAATTAAAATTAAGTATAGCTAATAAAAATCACTTTCCAATAATATAATTAATCAGAGCCATACTTTTGCTGGCACAAAATAGTGAGATTTAAATAAATTTCTATTAGGGGAACATTAGCAAACATAAATTGGTAAATTTATACTAAATACAACAAAATCACCCTAATTTACACGACTGCATTATATAGATTTACAGTGGACTTGAATCATCAAATCAATTTTAAAATCTGTTCATTTACATGAAATATATGAATGAATCAATTCACTAGAATGAATCTGAATTGCTGTTTTCAAAGCTACATACATTACAGTTCAAAAGTATGGGGTCAGTAAGAATAAAAATAATAAATTAATGCTGCATGTTATTCAGCCAGGATGCATTAAATTGTTCAAAAGTGGTCGTAAAGGCATTTGTAAAGTTACAAAAGATATTTTATGTTGTTTTATATTTTATATGTTTCAAATAAATGCAGTTCTTTTGAAAATTCTATTCAACAAAGAATCCTAAAAAAATAAAATATTTCAGTTTCTTCCAAAAAATAATTTAAATATTAAGCAGCATTAATTTTTTACAGTATTTCACAATAGTACTTTTTGATCAAATTAATTGTGAATGTAAAATATTTCTTTCAAAAACATTTTAAAAATCTTTCAGATGCCAAATTATTGAATGATGGTGTACTTCGGTTTGATCATTTAAAGGTCACATATCATGAAAATCTGACTTTTCCCATGTGTAAGTGATATAATCGGGTCCCCAGTGCATCTGCCAACCCAAGAAATGTGAAAAAGATTAACCCAGGAAATGTTTTTGGTAAGGTAGAAAGGGGATCTTAATCTGCAAGTTTACAGCCACAGTGCTGCCATTCTGACATGCTTAAAAACACTATGTCTCTGCTTCCACTCAAAGTAGCCATTTTCAAAATGATATAATAAATGATCTGTGGGGTATTTTGAGCTGAGACTTCACAGACAAATTCTGGGGACACCTGAGACTTATTACATTATTGTAAAAAGGGGCATAATAGGTCATCTGAATGAACCAATTCACTAGAATGAATCACACTTTGCAGAAGACAACAAGTCTACATTATGTTTTCTGTGGTATGTTTGCCCTTTATGTAAAGTGTGTGTGGATGTAAGCAAACTTAATGCAGAACACCTATAATTTCCACAGGTCCATCATTGTCCCAACAGGCCTCTGCCGCTTGGACAATGCAAACACACTGTCATTTTCTACATGATTATGGGGCAAACAGAGTTTAGGGAAATATTTGAAAGGCACGTTCTGTTTTTAGTTTTTTTTTTAGATATATGGACGACCGCTGAAATGACATGCTAGAGACTCCTCTCCGCCCAGAGCTGAACCCTCCTTTGTTCCACAGCTCGCTCCAGCCTCTAAATTACCATTGCTTCTGCCAAGAGGAGATGCAGTGCAAAGTTTCCCCTCCACCACTAACAAGCCTTCTCATGTTGGGAAGACAAAGAACTTTAAGGACACAGTGACAACATTTTGGGAGTTTAGACCGAAGACTCCCTTCTTAAGATGCGACGAGTGAGTCAGTTTGTAATTTATAATGTCTGCGTCTTAAGAGGCTAGTCAACTAGTTAAGACATCAAAGTCTGTGCTGCAATAGCTGCCCTTTACAAACAGTCTTTGATCACCATTATTTGATTATCCAAGTGTTTATCTTTGTGACTTTTTACCCAGGACATCCCAGGACACAGAGTGCTCGGTCTGAACAAGTGGGGCTCTTGAACTTGGACACAAAAATTTGTTTATTGCATGCAGGGCTGTGCGCTGAGTGCTTGTTTTCTAAGTAGAAAAGTTTGTGGACACAGCCCTTTATGCACAAAAAAAAAAGAAGAAGCCCAGTCTCGCCACAGCTGGACCAGTGAGATCTGACGTGATGAATTGGATGTGGGCGCGCGAGCCTGTGGCGAGGAACCGAGAGCGGAACTAATCTAAAGAAATGATTCCCTCCTCTAAAGCTTCGAAACTCGACACAATCTGGCACTCATTTGACAGCTTGAAGTTGGTAACTCTTAGCCACGGTTACAAATAGCAAGTCAGGAGGAATTTACTGAGTAATAAAGACCTTTTCTCCTCTCCTGAGTTAAAATAATGTTGTTCTGGATATAATCATCTAATTAGGGCAAGAGGCTGCTCTTGGAAAGGCTGAGGATCGCATTTCAAAGGGTCGTGTCTGCCAGCCTCCACACTGATGCTAAGATATCCAATGGTATGGCGGCGCAGCCCTGCGTGTGACGGGGAAAGAGAGAGAGCATTCCTGTGTGCTTGTGTAGGGTTGCGTGCGACCGTGTGTCGCTCGCTCCACGAATAGTATGGAAGCCATTGTGCATGCTGGACCCTTATCAGCAGTCTATCTTAATCAGTCCTGCCTTATTTCACTCCGTGTCGGCCCCTAAACTCCCAGTGCCCTTTTCATGGACCCAAAGTGGAACCATGATATCTTTCTTACCCGTTAAAGGGAAAGTTCACCTTGAGTTTCTGGTCCCCACTGACTTCCATAATATTGGAAAAAAATTTTTAAGTCAGTGGGGACCAGCAACTGAAGGTGAACTATCCCTTTAAAGGACACTATTTATCCAGTCAACCCCAAACTGGAGTTGTTGTATTGAGGTGCCATATCTTGCAGACTTCCTTAAATTCTTCCATTCTAGACTTCACCCAGATATGAAAATTATGCAATTATTTCTTCAATTTCTAAAATATGCTTCATTCAGTTTTTCATATTTTTATTTATTTATTTGGAACACAAAAGTAGTAATTTTGAAGACAGCTTTGGACTGAATTCATTTTTTTTTTAAGTCAGCTCTTTTTAATGAAACGGGTGAAACAGGAAGATTCTTAATAAATAACAACATAAATATTCAGAAGACTTGGTGTATGTTGCTCAAGCTATATGGATGACTTTTATGTAATTTAATGGTGCAGTTATGTACTTTTTTATTCAAAAGAATAACTCTGACTCACAGGAATCAGTGTTGTTGTTGTTGTTATTAAAAATTAATAATTATTTTTTATTAAATTAAAATAAACCTAAAATTAAACATTAGCATTAGATGGGAAAACTTGAACAGAAATGTTTCCTTGACTACTGAATGAAATAAAATAAGCTTAATTTGAAGCACTAAAATTAATACAACTAAAACTGAAAGAAAATTAAATTAAAGCTAAATAGAAATAATAAAAATAATTTAAAAAAATGAAAAAAAAAACACATAAAATTGCTAAAACCTTAAAGCCAATTTAAAAATAAAAGCTCATTCCAAATATTAATATATTAGTATACAAATAATACTAAAATTTCTCTTATAACACAAGCATATTTCATTAACTAGCTACTTAAGTCTCCATTGTAATTGCACTGAAAAGAGTGACTAGAATAGTCTTCAGAACAGCTTCTGTGTTCCACAGAAAAAAGAAAGTCACATGGGTTTGGATCGAAACCTAGGTTGGAGAGCAGCAGAAATACTTAATGTTTTAACAGAAGTACAGAGAGAAAGTACACTGATCCCAGTGCTGCATTGTGGGTAATTACAGACTCCCATGTGGATATTACTAGGTTCCAGTGATGTGCCTGCAGCTTGCATGGCGACTTTCCCACTGCAGTTTCGAACAGGATGAACTTTAAGTTTAAAATAAGACAAAAACTTTGCGACCATTAGTTTTGTAGTTTATATAAGTATGCACTGTAGTTCAGCCACAAATATGCACTCCAAATAGGGCACTATTTTCTTGTCTGTTTTGCTTCTGCTATTCCAAACATGAGGCAAGCGCAATTAACAACAAAGGTTTGGTCTTTCCAGGTCTGTCGTCACATCAGGGTGAAATGTTGGAGGGGGCAGTAGAGGAAAGGGGTGATGAGTTCAGAAATGTGAGATGAGTTGAGCAGCTCTCTCCTGATCCAAGTGCAGTATGAACAGATTAACACGCAGAGTGAGCAGAATTATGGCTAGCTGGTGTACAGTGTAGTCTGAAACAGATGTAAGCTACGATAGGCCCCTAAACTCCCACTGCTAAAGTGGAGCTGTGATATCTTTTTTGCCAATTAAATGTGCACCATATCAACCCCAAACTGGAGTTGTTTAAATAGAGCATTGAAGTGGCATATCTTGCAGACTTCCTGAAAATTGTGCAATTATTTATTTATTTTTTTTAAATATCCATTTATTCATTCATTCATTCATTTGGAACACAAAGAAGTAATTTTGAAGACAATTTTGGTCGCTCGTTTTCCATGCAATTAATGGGGACTGAAAAAGTTAACAAATCATTGTTTTAAGTAAGATCTTTTTAATTAATCAGGTGAAACATGGAAGATTCTCAGTAAATAACTACATTCATTTTAGTTTCAGGCCCCAAAAGAATAAACTTAAGAAACTTAATGAACTTAATTAACTTAAACTTAAACTTAATGAACTTAATTTCAGCAAGTTTTGTTATTGTTAAATAAAACTAAAACTATTAAATTTGTTTTGATAATTTAGTTAAAGATGAAATAAAACAAAAAAATGAAAAAAAAAATGTAAGAAATAAATTAAAGCTAATAAAAATGACAGCACATAAAATGTAATTTAATGAAATTTAACAAACATATAATTCAAAATATTAATAAAATGCTATTAGTATTTCATTTTTCGTTTCAGTTTTTTTTTATATGTGCTGTGTAGTCTAAAACAGATGTCATTATTGGTAAATAAACAAATATTATTATTATTCTTTTTTTGCTAATGTAGTTAAAGCTTAAATAAATATTAAATGAAAAATCACAATTAAAAAAATAAAGCTAATAAAAAATTTATTACATTTGAAGACGTAAAATGTTAATTCAAAATATTAATAAAATACTATTAATATTTATATTAAAATAATAATACTAAAATAAAACTTTAGTTTAGTTTTTTTATCTGTGTAGTGTAGTCTGCAACAGATGTCATTATTGGTAAATAAAACTAAAATGCTGATAAAGCTTAAATAAAATGAAATATAAATACTGATGAAAAACCTAAAACTTAATTGGGAATTAAAAAAAAATTAGGCTGAATCACTAAAATTATTTAAACGAAAATTAAAATAAAGCTAAATATAAATAAAAACAAAAGCTAATAAAAATGATTAAAGCGCATAAAATTACTAAAACTTGAAAACTGTAAATATCATTTAAAATATTAATAAAATACTGATTTTCATTTAAGTTTTTCATCTGCAGTGTAGTCTGAAACAGATGTAGGCTACAATTGTGTTACTGTAACGTTGTCTTCTTTACACTCTCCAATCTGGCTTCCATATCTTCAATCACTGAGAGATCCAATCGTAAATCATTCGACGATGAACACACATCTGACCTCCTTTTCCTGTAAATCCATATCAGTTACATAAAACTTATGAGAAGGCACTTTGCCAGAGTTTTTGTCTAAATGTTTTCATCAACATGCTAAATTCGAGCCAAAGACAAACTATGGGCTCTACAGAAGAGCACTGTAACCTTTGGCAGCTCGAGCCCAGAAATATTTCCTCCAAGGCAAGCAGAGACATTCTTTAGGTCATTGGATTTATTTGGAGCCTCTGCTACTACAGAGGTCACTGCATTAATTGATAATCTGCTCAGCCTTGCACACTCTGTCATCTCATATTTCCACAGTTGTAGCCACTTACAGGGCATTACATTCTCCCCGGGTTAACTCACAAGTATGTATAGGATTGCAGTGAAGGGCTGCTGCAGGGCTGTATTTTTAGTGTGTCGAGCAGGTGTGATAAATCTTTTTTTTTTTTTGCTTTTTGCTTCTGTGGTCACGTGAGCAGAGGGGGAAGTTGGGACAGATGCAGGCTGCTGTCACTTCAAAGGTAGAGTCCTGCCGACTGACATCTTTATTTGAAGAGAGACACACATGTGCATCCACACACAGTCTTGTTACACCGATCAGCTGGTGTGTTGAAGAGGCGGAATCATTTCCTTCTGTGGTTGTGTGTGAAAAAGCTTTGTTAGAACCCTTGAACTTTATACTTACAGCTCTGCACATCTCATGGAGCCCTGAGAGCTGTGATGAGGATTGTATTTATGTGACCCTAGACCACAAAACCAGTTTTAAGTCGCTGGGGTATATTTGTAGCAATAGCCAAAAATACACTGTATGGTTCAAAAATATTGATTTTTCTTTTATGCCAAAAATCATTAGGATATTAACTAAAGATCATGTTCCATGGAGATATTTTGTACATTTCCTACAGTAAATATATTAAAACTTAATTTTTTATTAGTAATATGCATTGCTAAGAACTTAATTTGGACCACTTTAAAGGCGATTTTCTCAGATTTTTTTTTTTTTTTTGCACCCAGATTTTCAAATAGTTGTATCTCGGCCAAATATTGTCCTATCCTAACAAACAATACATCAATGGAAATCTTATTTATTCAGCTTTCAGATGATGTATAAATCTCAATTTCGAAAAATTGACCCTTATGACTGGTTTTGTGGTCCAGGGTCACATATGTGTGTGTGTGTGTGTGTGTGTGTGTGTGTGTGTGTGTGTGTGTGTGTGTGTGTAGTATATTATTTTTGTGCTGTGTTGTGTTTTTAGATATTTATGTATCCTTACTAATAATTAAAACATTACCTTTTTGATTACATTACAGTTCCATTATGTTTACAAATACCTCTTTGATAGTCACATTATTCTAACATTATTTGAAAGGCTGTCATATTAAATAAATAACCTATTAATTAAGTTAATTTAATACTAACTTATTTTTAGTAATAATAATAATAATAAAAAATAATCCTCGATATGTAGTGAAATGTAATAATTATCATAATGCATACTTTATTATAAGGTATTTTATAATTTAAATAAAATATTTCTAGCATTTTATAGGTTATGAGAGCATATTGGGGCATTATTCTTATGTTATGTCATGTTATGTTATATTGCATAAATATATTTTAATGTTTAATGTTTTAAAAGAAGTCTATTATGCGCACTAAGACTGCATTTCATTACAAAATACTGTAAAAACAGTAATAAATTTATGAAATATTATTGCAATTTAAATAACTGTTTTTTAGTTTTATATATTTTATAATGCAATTTATTCATTTGATGCCACAGCTGAATTTTCAGCAGCTACTGCAAACCCTTCTGCCCTTTAGAAATCATTTTAATATGCATATTTTGTGATCAGGAAATGTTGTGCTAATAATATTTAAATAATATTCATATTTTTATGCTGCTTTTTGATGTATAGAAAGTTTACAAGAACAGTTTTTATTAGAAAAAGAAATCTATTGCAATATTTAAATGTCTTTACTGTCACTTCTGACAATTTAATGCATTGCTAGTATTAATTTCTTTGAAACTATTTCTTACTGACCGCAAACATTTAAATTGTAATATATCCATGTGCAGAGTACATCATTAGTGTTAAAAATAGGAACAAATTCAATAATTTTATAACTTTGTACAGATTTTTTATTGTTCATGAATTTTTGACATTTGACAAACTTCCGTTTTATGGATCTACGTTAACCTGTTAGCGTTCATACGCTGAACAAACTGTGTCTAACTGCACGTGTGACTATGTAGCTAAGCTACTGAGCAATCCTTTGGCTTGCTCATACTGTTGTAAGAATTTGAGGCATGGGAATTTTGAAACTGTGTCGTGTAATATTACATTGTGGTTAGCATCTAAATACGGAGTTAGCTTTGAAGTTCTTGTTCTCGTTTTCTATATCACAAGACAGCAGATCTAAAGTCAGTGTCTGGTTCCAATTTAGTTGCGTAAAGGGCTTGGTTTAATATCTGTTGAATCAGTGGAGTGAAGTTCTGAAGGTGTTTGTAATAAAGTGTCATTACAGCTCTGCGTTTCTGTATTAACAGAATAGTACTCACTGAAGGAATGCCATTAATGAGCAGGTCTGGAAGTCGAGAAGAGGAGGCATGAGAAACTTTGAAGTTTTTTTTTTTTAACATACTTAGCCACAGTATCGTCACACCATTATGTTGTTTAAAATGGTATGGCTATATGAAGACTTTAAAACTTTTCCCATGCAGTAACAATGAAGCTTTCAAGCATCAAAGAGGATTTAAAAGTATCATAAAAGTTGTCCATGTGAATCATATGAAACCATGTGAAATATCCTGAAGCTATGCAATAAGGAACAGATCTTTAAATAAGTCATTATTTACTGAAATATTTGCTTATGAGAAAAATAGCTACAGATGTCTGATTTTTTAATGAAGCATTCTATTAATTTGGAACTTTTTAACAAATCACTTGAGCTGTTTCACAAAACTTATCTGGTTTTGGAATTCAACTCCCTGACTCAATAATGTGGACAAATATGTTAATATTTACAATACACTGTAAAGTATTATTTAATCACCTACTAATCACCTATATTATCACCTACTTGAACTTAAAGAAAGTGGCTATCGAGACAGCTGCTGGTCCCCATTGTTTTTCATCGAATGATAACAAATACTGAAATCAGTTGCTACCAGCAACTGTTTGGTTACAAACATTCTTGAAAATATCTTCTTTTTGTGTTCAGAAATTCAGACAGGTTTGGAACAGCTTGAGGGTGAGTAAATGAATTTAAATTTTTGGGTGAACTACTATCCCTTTAAAGGGTTAGTTCACCCAAAAATGAAAATTAGGCTACGTTTTACTCACCCCCGAGGCAGGTGTATATGACTTTCTTCTTTCAGACGAATCCAGTCGGAGTTATATTAAAAACGGTCTTTGATCATTCAAGCTCTATCATTGCAGTCAGAGGGTCTTGCATTGCTTATGTCCAAAAGAAGTGGAAAAAAAAAGTGCCCTTCCATAAAAAAGTGTCTCACATGGCTCCAGGGGGGTGAACAAAGTCCTCCTGTAGCAAATCGATGCATTTTTGTACAAAAAAATATCCATATTCAAAACATAATAATCATTTGAATCTAGTTTGCACTCACTGTTGTAAATGGAAGCAGTTCCGGGGTAATTACGTATGAGGTCAGCTTTGCGCATGCATGCGGAAACACAGCGGAGAGATCAAAACAAAACAATGGTAACTAATTAGAGGTACAAAATGAGGATTTGTAAAGAAGAATGTTGGAGGTTTTGGATATAAGCCAAGAGGAGACTGGTTTTCCTTTGCTAAAGCAGGGAAACTGCTTCTTTTGATCCTGTAAACAAACGTTGGTTTTCACGAGACTCACCAGCGTATGTGCAATGCTGACCCCATGCTTCATGCTCCTGGAACTGCTTCTGTGTACAACTGTTGTCAGAAGCTAGATTAAAGTGATTATTATGTTTTGAATATGGATACTTTTCTTACAAAAATGCATCGAGTCGCTACAGGAGGCCTTTGTTCACCCACCAGACCCATGTGAGACACTTTTTTTTATGGAAGGGCGCTTTTTATTTGACTTCTTTTGGACTGAAGCAATGCAACACCCGCTGACTGCAATGATAGAATGATAGACAATTTTTTATCATAACTCTGACTGGATTCGTCTGAAAGAAGACAGTCATATACGTCCACCTAGGTTCCCTGGGGAGTGAGTAAAACGCAGCCTAATTTAAATTTTTGGGTGAACTAACTGTTTAAGTTAAGTTGCTGACACATTTTTAATAATAATCATTATTGGCTGTACAAGTTATTTCAACATAAATTAAATTAAAGTGTCTAAAAAAATAAAGTTATACAAGATTCAGCTATTTATTTTTTTTAAGTTGAAATGGGTTAAATTAACGTAATGGGATAAAGTCATGGAAAAACATGGTATGATTCATAAGTCAGTGTAATACCGGGTAATGCAATAGTTCTATATTGTTGGACCATTATGAATACTGATGTATTTTTAATCCAGTTTTCCCATAATCTAACTTTGTTTTTCACATATACAGTAGTACTTGGAGAAATATTACTCTATTACTCAATATTATAATGTTCAGTTAAAAAACAGGCAAACTGATTATTTATTAAAGAATGTACATTTTTAGGGGAAGCACAGTTAGCATTTACAACCCATTTCCTTGTCTAATGAGCACATATTTGTTAGACACTAATGGCAACTAACTGGCTGATGGAGGTTGGAGGAAGGTTAGATGTTGGGCCGGTGATGATGTGACGCATCCCTTCCCAGTGTTTGGGTTCCAGCGTGTCCCCAGAGGCGTCTGACGTCCCGTGGCGCTCTCTTATCTTAATGACCATTAACCATCATTGCTCTATGTCAAAGGGAGAGAAGGCGATGGAGAAAAGAGAGAGAGGGAGTGGGAGGGAGGGAGCAGCAGGGAGAGCCTCAGTTCGAGAATTCCTGACAGCTGATAAGAGGAAGTAGGAGATCCAGTTTACTGCACAGATAGGGCAGGAATGTGCTGCCAGATGATGACTCTGCCCATGACTGCACCGCTGCCCGTATCATGCCCTGCCAAGAGCCATCAACGCTACTTCTCTCTCCCTCTCTTATTCTCAGGATGAGGGCTGTTATAATCCTGCATATCTGTTATGGAGCATCATAAACCAATTTAGTTTATGGCTGCAGATTGAGAATATCAGGAATCTGACTCTGACAGCACTGGCAGACAAAGAGAGCAAACAAAGTTACATTTCATTCAGCACTGAAAAGTATTATAGTAGTACAGAGTAATATAAAATTTATTATTTTACACATTATTTATGTGTTATGCATTTTGCACAATGTATTGTTAAAGGTCATAAATAAATAAACAATTTAAGCTAATTTTGTGATTCCTAAAGTACCTTTTAGCATTCATTCATTTAATTTTTAGTGTTTTATTGTTACATTTATTAAAATAAAATGGATTATAAATTTTAACATTTAAATAATTATCACATTCAAACAGGAAAAGATTTAACAACTTATCTGAGTTGGTCAGAATTTTGGTTATAATAATCAATAAAATCATCATCATCATCATCATGATCTTGTTTTAACAGCCAGAATTATGTTGTAGATGATTATTAATTAATAGTTTATCATTATTATTGTTATCATCATCATCCTCACATTTTATTCATATTTTAACATGAAAATAATTATCGCCTATCAGTATCGGCAAGAATTGTTATAATACTACTACTACTACTTAATTATTAAGTATATATATTAATATATATATATTAAGTAAATAATTATTATTATATTTAATAGTAGTAGTACTTAGTTCAATAGTTATTCTAAGTATTCATAATGTATAATTCTTATGAAAATATTTATCTTTTCAGTTTCAGCCAGTATGTTATGCTCCATCACAGCATGTCTCCATCACTGTTAGGATCATGTAGTCTTTGAAGTGTAGGCAGCAAGACAGCTTACTAGGATTTGGAACAGAGCTTACACTGTTAACACTGTGGTTTGTGCTGAATAACCCTTATAGCCTATAAGTACCAAATCAGAATTGACTGAACTGAGCGTCTCCTGCAAAACAAGCCTGTTATTTCAGATACATCAGCTCTCTGTGTGCATTCTTCAGCTTTTAGCATCACAATGGCCGTGTCAGGCAGAGAAATACAATCCTTGTCAGACAGTGTGGAAGTGAGCCAGCCAAACACAAAGCGCATTTCAACAGTGTGGTCTGGGCCACAAGCCTTTTTAAATTAATTATAAATCAGTATGGACACTGTGACATGGTGAATGGAGAACGGGGCAGTGGTGCAGACAGCGCTGCATGCTAAGATTGGGTAAGTGCTAGCAGAGCCAGTATAAGGGAGAGGAGATGGAACTCTTATAGCAATATGAATGGAAGAAATTGGGACCATATGAGTTTTTATGTTCTTATATTCATTGCACAAGCAATGTACTTTTCTGAATATCAGCACATACATATGCGAATAATTTTATACAACAGTGTAGGGCAACGTGTGTTTCGTTCCTTGAATGAATCTGTTTTTGAACGAATCATGTGAGCCAGTGATTCAACGGTCCAAGCACTTGTTTCGTTTCTAGTTGAATCAGCCGTTTTGAACGAATCATTTGATTTGAATGATTCAATAAATCATTTATGAAAACAGGGATTCGCTGCCACCTGCGGGCATTTTTATTGTCATCTTTATTTATCCATGACAGTACTAAACCAGCCAAGGTGCTAGCACAAAAACACATTCAGCAAAATATTGTTTAATTAGCAGTACTGACCCAAATTCCTCCATTTCAGACCCCAGAAGGGGAAAAAAAGCTTAAAAATAATAGTTTGTTTTATAAGGCTAATTTTTCTTTAATTAAAAATTTTTATTAGACAAATTTTGTAATATTAGCTATACGGTACAACCCGTTTTCAACCCATTTTCTCAAAATGGGCTCTTAATCTTTTGGATTTTGTGAAAAATTCTCGAATTTTTCTTTGAATTGTCAGTGAGGTTCAACTCTAAGATCTGAGGTTGTATTGTTGTCTCAATGTTTTGTAGCATATTAAAAAGTGTGAAATATTTGGGCAATTAGATATATCAACATGATTTATACATTTCAATATTTGTAAACCTTTTTATTGTGTCATTATGAATGCATTCTGTGTTGATTGATGGCAGTAATATTATTTTAATCCATTTTATTTAAAAAATGTTCCCAAAAAGTGGCTTTGACAAAGTTCTTTGAAGTGAGCACAAACTTTCTCTAAACCACTAAGACCTGGAACCTATTTGTTTTTTGCTCCATCTTCCAACAAAACAATCAAAACTGAAGAAAAATGAGGGAGTTGGTTACATTTGGCAGACCTTATTAACTTTGCGTAATTTAATGCCTAAAATCATACCAGTTGTATGACATGATTAAAACCAGCTTGCTTTCTCCCAACATGCATTTGTTTACCACAGTCTGATAAGTTAGCCGCCCAGTCTCACATCTGATCAGATTCAAAGGATGCAGGCATTTAAAGTAAAAGCATTATAACAATCATACGTCTTCCTCCTCTGTATTCCATCCTGAGATCAGATCTGATTACGGCTTCCTTTGTAATGCATATGAACAAACTTACTTCCACCATTACTGCATCCAAAACAATTCAACGGTCAGTTCAAAAGAGTGCATCAAGGTCTCACTGGCTTTCCTTGAGACGGGAACGTGAGCTTTGTCACCGTGGCAGGATGCAAAGTAGGCTGTAGCCAAGGGTCACGTTACAAAGCCATCACTGCTGACCTCTCTCCTCCTCCAGCAAGAGGAAACAGGAGGACACATGGGCAGCAGGCTAGTCATCAACCCCTGAACTAAACTTGACCCCAATTTTCATGTCCAGCTCTGTAACGTGGAGCAAGGCACGTTCACTCGTTCATACATGACTCCACTTTGAGTACAGGACTCAGACGTATTTATTCTAGTCATTTCTAACTAATTGCGCAAGAGGAAATTTTGAGAGCCAGATTATTATGATGTATTATCATTAGCTATGCTGTGATGATGCAACAAAGACTGGCGACATGGCAAAGGATCTTATCTCTTTGTCTATTTTTGTGTCTGAGCATCGACGACTATCTGCGAACAATGGCGTTGGATGCATTTGGTAGAGTTTTCCATGAATTATCTCCCCCATCGCCCTGATGATAGCGCAGAGACTGGCGTCTGAGCCCGCGATGACTGTCAGGAGCAGTATCTCTCTCTTTCTATCTCTCTTTCTCTGTGCAGCGGAGCGTGGCATTATGGAGGCAGTCTGTCCGGGGGGTGGGGAACCCTTTGTCGTGAGAAAAAGTACAGAGTCAGGCGCTAGCCTCTGTGAGTGTGTGTGTTTGTTTGTGTGTGAGAATGAAGACAAGATGGCACCGGCGGGAGGGCAGAGCAGACTGGAGCCAGCAGGGAGAGGCCAGCAGTATTATCACCGGCTCTGTGCGCTCTGGTGACGCGATGAGCCCTTATCTCCATCGTCATCAGCCTCTTTGTCTGCCGCTGAGTCATGGCCTGTCCCGCTCCTGGCCCGGAGAGGCAGGGTGAGCCGCCGTGAGCAGGCCTGATCTTATGATCTTGATGGGTGCAGCAGGAGGACATCTCGCCTGTGGCCCCATCATGCCCGCTCCTTAAAAGGCAGTGCAGAAGCTCGAGAAAGATCTTTGCACTACATTTAAACTATCCTTGAAAGACATCCATGATTGCCCAACCCAATCCAAAGACACTCGCAGAGACGAGTGACATCTCACTTTGTGAGATATCTGACTTAAATCGTAGTTTGAAATGCGAATCAACATATTACTGCTGTGATTTATATCATATTTATACATTTGGCAGTCATCAAATGTTTAGACTAATAAAGATTTTTAATGTCTTTCAAAGAGGTCTCACCAAGACTGCATTTATGTGATCAAAAATATAGTAAAAACGGCATTATTGTGAAATATTTTTAGAACTGTTTTCTGTTGTAATATATATTAAAATGTAATTTATTCCTGTCAAGTGTCACATGATCCTTCAAAAATCATTTTTATCTGCTGATTTTCTGCTCAAAAAAATTCTTATTATTATCAATGTTAAAAATGGTAGTGATGCTTAATATTTTTGTGGAAACTGATTTTTGGGCAGGTTTCTTTAAATAAAACTTTTCTATGACAAGCATTTGTTTAAAATAGAAATACTTTTATACCAATTTGATCAATGTAATGCAACTTTGCTGAATAAAAAAACTTTTTTTTTTAAACTGCATTTTTAGATTTTCAAAAAAAAAAAAAAAAAAAACTCACTCTGCATGATTTATAAGCCTTTTGAATTATGGGGACGCCAAAAGTGTCCTCATAAATCACCTTCACGTTGTAATACCTATGCCATACCCATGACATTATACAAATTTATGTGTATATGTATATATGTATGTGTATGTGTATGTGTATGTGTATGTGTATATATGCTCTCTCTCTTTCTCTCTCTCTCTCTCTCTCTCTATATATATATATATGTGTGTGCGTGTGTGTGTGTGTGCGTGTGTGTGTGTGTGTGTGTGTGTGTGTGTGTGTGTGTGTGTGTCTAAACTGAGAACAAATGTTTTTAAAATCAGATTAAATCCAAAATCTGGATTTAATCTGATTTTAAAAACATTTGTTCTCAAGTAAATTTCAGTCAGATTGCAAGTAGTAGACCGAAGGTCTGGAATCTATGGCAGCTTTCATTGGCCCATGAGGCCGTTTGACTGACATGTCAAACAACCAATCACAGTTTGTTTTGTTCATCGTCACATTTCGAGGCGTGGAAATATTGCCACAATAACAGACCGGTGTGTAAAACTCTCTGACATATTTTAAAGATTCTATGCCACGAATATTAAATATTTCACATACTTTTGATAATCCAGCATTTAGTTGATCCTGATAAGCACTCGTCATCTCAGTTGTAAACACTAGGCTTTCTTCTTTCGTGAGGGGGTTTGGCGCCACGGTATTTTTGTTTCCAGGCAGTACGTTAAAAAACGTGACACACACGTCTCGCGGAAATCCTGTAGAATTCAACCAATCTGATGACGACTTCGACACTCCTGAAGTGTTTCCACTTTTGTGTGCCATATGCATCAGAGGTTTAGCCAACAGTCCGTGGGTGTGACGTCTGAGGCTGAGACTAGATTGCAAGTGGGTTTTTTTTCTTAATATAACATCTCTGTCTGAACATAGGGATGGAAATAAATAACTTCCAAGATGACAATGGAGTCCTAAAATCAGATTCAAAAACAAGTGAGATTAATATGCAGTTTGAACAAAGCCTACTTTTCATTGTTTCCCATTTTAATCCACACCTTTTCCTCCACACAAACTGTTCTGTTTGTTGCTCTTCTTAAAGAACAGTTGTTCTACACCGTCCCACCCGTGTCTTCCCGTTAATCTATATTTTGCTGGCACAAGCATGACTGAAGGTGCAAAGGGTGTCAGTACATGGTTAACTTCTTTAATCATTTGTTTGCTTTTAATTGTACTTTAATCTATTTGACCTTGCACACTTGGCTTGACTGCTTCTCCATAAACCAAAAATAAACTGGGTTGAGCAATCATATCAGTCTCCTGTCAAGGTCTTCAGTTTTTATTGTTATAGGTAAGCTGTGCATATTTAGGCATAGGTGAGGCTGGAGAGTAAAATCAAAACGGTCTTTCTTTAGATCATGCAGAAATTTGTGGTGAACACCCTGTAACTATGTATGCAAAAAAAAAAAAAAAAAAAGCAGGTGGTGAGGGTGTTGGGGCTTTACTGTGGATTAACCAGTCTGGACTGGTACAGTCATTAAACCGCTCCTGAAATCCTTGTCATTTTAAGGAAAAAGAGGAAAAAGATTACTATGTTTGGAATCTAGTTGAAATATTTAATTTTAGTTGTCAGTTTGTGGTTGTGAATTTTCCTGAGTGAAATATTTGCTTGTGTTGCCTGACAACAGTTTTCAACTGTCTTTTTTTCAGGCGGGTTTAACTGGGCAATGATTTGGATCCTACAATGTTTTGGTGGTGGTTGTTTGGAATGACTTTTCCTTTCTTGGACAGACCACCTCTGAGAGGAACTTGTTAAAAGATATTGAATTAAAACAGATTCTTTAGAATAAACAAACTGTGGCCTCTTTGTATTGAATGTACCATGGTTAGCTTCTCCATTCTGAACCCATTCTGTGTTTGACGAGTTGATCCGGTGCCATGACGGGAAGGAATGCTGCGGACCACACCATGTGGAGTAGAGGACTGTGTGAAGAGAGTTAATGAGTGAAATTAAAGATCTCAAACCCATGGCCAATGATGATTAGCAGAGGGTCTTCTTTGCTGTGGCTTGTCTTAGAATATTTGCAAATTATTAGATGTCTTTTCATAACCACATATTACTATGTGTACTATACATGGATAGAGATACTATATATATAGAGATACTACTATAGAGATACTACTATATATATATATATATATATATATATATATATATAAATATATATATATATATATCTCTATATATATATATTATATAGGGCTGTCAAATGATTAATCACGATTAATCACATCATACATATATATGTATATATTTAAGAAAATATGTTATGTTTATATATAAAATATTTATATATAATAACATTATATTTACAGAAAAAAATATATAATAAAATATAAAATATTTATATATAAAATAAAATTATATATAAAATAAAATATAAGAATATAAATATATAAATGTAATATACATGTAAATATTTTCTAAATATATAATTTATGTGTGTGTATTTATATATACATAATAAATATACCCTGTACACATACATATATTATGTAAACAAAACTTTTATTTTGTATGGTGATTTATCGTGATTAATCATTTGACAGCCCTAATATATATATATATATATATATATCACATATATATATATACACACGTTTTTTTCTAAAATATGTATATGTATATCTATTTTCATTTCATCTAAGACTGACCCCCTCTGCCTCCTCCCCCATTACCAACCCCCTGCCAGACGACGTGACACCTGAGAGCTATAATGCTGTTATTCCACCTCACCCTCCCGAAAGCAGAGGACCGTATTTCAGGAGAGCCCCCTGTTTCCTCCGCCCCCTACCCAGGCTCTTTACAGTGTCTCTCTGTCTGTTCCAGGTCAGCAAAAATAAGCAAGAGCACAAAAGAAACCACCGCCAGTCCTCAGGCGCTGACTGCGAGGTAGAGCGTCAGAGAGGGAGAGACTGAAAGAGAAAGAAAGACTTGGAGCCAAGTATGAGCAGTATCCACTGACCTGACAGTGGTATGAGCTGTATTCTGCATTGCCTGATGTGTTTATTAAGGGGGGGAATCATGTCATATTTCAAAGTCAAACACACTGAAAAAATTGGTGTAAAAAGTTTCACTTAGAAATTGCTAATAAATTTTTAAAATAATTACCAATGAAAAAGCAAGTAACACATTCATTAATAATGACATTCCAAAGTAGACAAAACGAAACAGTATTTTCTTCTAAACATACTTTGATGTGCTGCTTGAATAAATATAAATATGATCCAAAACATAATCAGATTTTTCCACAAGTCACGAAAGTAGACAAAGAGAACCTAATCAATCAAACGAAACAAAATATTTCTTTGTTATTTATTTATTCAGGAAAATGATCCAATATTATATATTTGTGAGTTGCAAAAGTATGTGAATACCTAGGATTACCTCTTCCTTTTAAGGTGAAATTAGAGTCAATCTGTTCAGAGGAGTTTTCAATTAGTGAGATGACTATCAGAATTGGCATAGGACCATGAGATAGGATTCGAACTCGGGTCGCTGCAACCACAGTTGCACTGTATGTCGGCACACTAACCATGAGGCTATTGGCAATAAGAGTGCCTGCCCTGTTTTAAGAACAGGAATCTATCAAAGTCTGATCATGTTTGTAGAGGAGTGTTTCATGACACAGACAAAGGAGATCTCTGAGGACCTCAGAAAAATAGTTGCTGTTGCTCATCATGCTGGAAAAGGTTACAAAACCATCTCCAAAGAGTTTGGACTCCACAAATCCACAGTCATACAGATTGTGTACAAATGGAGGGAATTGTTAACCTCCCCAGAAGTGGTCCACCAACAAAGATTACTATAAAAGCTGATTAAAAGCTGACTAAAAAAGTTGTTTATTAGTCTGTGAGTTTGCAAAGGAACCCAAGGTAACTTCTAAGCAACTGAAGGCTTTTCTCACATTGGCTAATGTTAATGCTCATGAGCCCAAAATCAGGAGAACACTGAAGAGATTCTATATATTATATTGGCAGAGATTCTAGGAAAAAGCGACTGGTCTTCAGAAAGAGCATTGCTGCCCGTCTGCAGTTTGGTAAAGATCATGTGGACAAACCAGAGTGCTACTGGAGAAATGTTTTGTGGACAGATGAGACCAAAATAGAACTTTTTGGTTTAAATGAGAAGCGTTATGTCTGGAGAAAGAAAAACACTGCATTCCAGCATAAGAACCTTATTCCATCTGTAAAACATGGTGGTGGTAGTATCATGGTTTGGGCCTGTTTTGCTGCATCTGGTCCAGGATCATCATTGATGGATCAATGAATTCTGAATTATACCAGCAAATTCTAAAGGAAAATGTAAGAACATCAGTCCGAGAACTGTATCTCATGAGAAAGTGGGTCATTCAGCAAGACAACAACCCCAAGCATACAAGTCATTTTACCAAAGAATGGTTAAAGAATAACAAATTTAATGTTTTGGAATGGCTGAGTCAAAGTCTGGACCTTAATCCAACTGACATTTTGTGGAAGGTCTTGAAGCAAGCAGTTCATAGGAGGAAACCTGAGGAATGGGCTAAAATTCCTACAAGCCGTTGTGCAGGACTGATCAGCAGTTACAAGAAACTTTACCTGCAGTCATTGCTGCAAAGAGGGTCACACCAGATACTGAAAACTAAGATTCACATACTTTTGCCACTCACAGATATGTAACACTGGATAATTTTTCTCAATAAATAAATGACAAAGAAAATATTTTTGTTTCATTTGTTTGATTGAGTTCTCTTTGTATACTTTCAGGCCTTGTGTGAAAATCTGATGATGTTTTAGGGTTATATTTATGCAGAAATAAAGAAAATTCTAAAGGGGTTCACAAACTTTTCAAGCAACAATGTATGTTCCTTATTATCTTACATAATTTGGCTTTGAACAGAAACATTTTCTTATTTTAGGAATTTATTTTAGAGATATTTAATATCTTTTGTGATTATGTGCTTAGTTTAACCATGTCTGTGAAGTTATCATAGATTGTGATTATAGAGTGTCCCCTGGGCTTTATTTCATTAGTTGTATTCACCATATTGGTCTATTTTGTTTCTCACTCTGCCTGAGCATGGGAAGTGTGTGAGTGAATCTCAGTGTGACTGGCGTTGTGTTTCAAGTTTTGAGTCTGCTTAGACACACACACACACACACACACACACACACACACACACACACACACACACACACACACACACACACACACACACACACACAGACACACACAAGGTTGTGTAGTTAGAAGAAGCAGATGTGGGTTTAGTCCAGAGCTTAGCCAAAGCGTTCTTGCTGTTATTGATTGCCAATGTTCTGGCATGTTTGGCGTATCAGCAGCTCTTTGCAGGCATGATGATCGATTGTGATGGTAGGAGGTATCTAGGGCTGTGAGAGAATTTAAGGAATTGGGAACATGGCATATTTTGCATTGTACAGATCAAATAAAAACAGACAAGAATGATCTGCTATTTAAAGTGATAGTGCACCCAAAATCAAAGGGCATCCAAATTTTGTTTCTCGCAAACTGTAAGATATAAACTCAAAACTGTGAGATCTAAACTTGCACTTCTGAGAAAAGAATCAGAATTGTGATACATAAAATTGCAATTACTTTATTCATTTGTTTATTCTATTGCAAAACAAGCATCCATAGATTTGGAATGACATAAGGGAGAAAAACTTGTGACCTAGTGTAATTTCATTTTTGTGTGCTCTAACTCAGAATTCTGACTCTTTTCCTCACAATTTTTTATTTCTCTGGTGGGAATGGGCACACAAACCCTTATAACTTTATTTAATGGAACACAAAAGGATTTTTAATGTAGGTCTTAAAACAAAGTCACATTTGGACTTGTGCTTATTCAAATTCTTAGCACTAGGTTTAACATCACTGTATACTCAGAGTCAGGACCTTGATTAAACAGGTTAATTCATACGTTTGAAAATAAAACTTATTTCAATTAAATAAATGATAGTTTAAATTTATGGTGTATTCATTTAATTATAATTATTTTAGTCATTTAAATTACTTAATAATAAAAGAAAAAAATACTCTTTTTAGTACTTTGTTTATTAAATAAGTAACTTCAACTTTAGCAAAATTTCCCCCTTTTAACACCTTTGAATATGGCTAGTCATCGAGGTCACGTCTCATCCTGGGTCTGACCAGTCGGCCACGTCTGCATCTCTTCCCCTGCTCCCCGCGCTGATGCAGCCCACTGATACATTTCACTCTCACCAGGCAATTAGGCAGCTCTGCCCTTTGCTGTGAAAAGAGCAAGGGAGAGAAGAAAAGAGGAGAGATTAGGGCTGGGAGGAGAAGCGGTCAGGGGAGGGCAGGGTGCAGTCAGAGTGTCTACATCCCCAGGCCCTGGTCCATTCTCTTGGCTGCCACGGCCCCGACGCCGCCACTGCCTTTCTTATCAGCCTGCTCAGCTCAGCACAGAGCAGCTCAGCGCAGCGGCGGCTCAAACAAGAAGCTGTTTATCTGAGCTCAGCCTTGTATCTACACTCTGGCTCCAGTCAAATCTGCCTAGCCAGACCAGCTCCCAAAAAACAGTCTGCAGGGGAAAAAAGAGACAGAAAGAGGTTACAGAAGGATAAATCAATAGAGAAGCACCCTCTGTCTCCCACAGTCACTCTACACACGGTTCTTGTCTTTATTATATTCTGTACTGTCACACGACATGCATTTCATCATCGTTTCCTTTGAGTCGCTGGGAACTTTGAGGTTTTTCCACAAAGCTGGAATGTTTGGATGGAAATAAACTAAGCACGCATGTTACTCTTTAGCTTTGATCTTTTATGTACTGGATTATTTGCATTAGGGTTTTAGTAAAGTGCATTTAGTAAGTGCATTAGTAAAACTAAATCTAAAAACTTTAACTAAAAAAAACACTGGTTTGCTAAATTGTGCTATTGTAAATAAGACTGACCACAATGGTGGTGTATGGTGTTTCTATGTGTCCTATACAAATGCATTGGCTTTTTCATATAAACCTGTACATGTAAATCCCTATACATTCCTTGTGTTTGCAAGGCTAAATACAGTTCATACACAACTAATGAGGGTGACAACTATGTTCTATAACCAAACTTAAATATTACATGTAAGTTGGTTTGATACGTGTTGTTAGAATAGAGAATCTAAAACCAGTTGACAATCATATTACTGACAGATGTACAGCAAAATGTACATTTTCTTGAGTGATATTAGGAGTTTAGTAATTAAAAATTTCTGAAAATTATTGAAAAAAAATCCCCAAAATTGTCAAGTGTTTTCAGTCTTTACAACAGCAAAATCTGTGCAAATCAGTGTTTTTTCATGGTTGTAGTTTTAGTTAACTATAACCATGATTCAAATAATCCCCCTACACAAAAAAAATCAAAGCTAAACAGCAACATACGTGTATGTGTAGTTTATTTACATCCAAACTTGCCAGCTTTGTGGAAAAACAATCCATTGGTTTTTAGATGGAGAAGAAATTAACATAAATGCATAAGAAGTTGAAAGTTCAAAACGGTTCAGAATAATATAAATGCTTAAAGGTATAAAACAAACTGCTGATATTTACTATCATTATCTGCCTATCTTTATGATTGCAGGTATTATTCAAAGTTATCATGAGAGGAGGACTTCTGTTACATGTACAGGACAATATGAGAGTCATACCTGTTAGTAAATATGATTGTCAATCTTTGAATGTTGTTATTTTAATAATGCACCACAATAAGCTCTGAGATCTTTCTATGGGCCTCAGTTGCCTTCAGCTTTGCATTCCTGAGATGTGGGGTAAAAAAAAGTGCCTCTTGATTCCTCTATATCTGGCAGTTGCTAGTAAATTTCACAAATAAATACAAAGGAGCATTGAATCAAGTGAAAGTTGGAAGTAGAAAGACTTGTAGAACATACTCCAGTAATCTTTATTTGCAACTGACTGACACTTTGCATCTGCTGACTTTGCTAAATGTGTGATTGCTGTAAAATTTTGTGACTTTAGTGATTGCTTTTATAGAACCTAGTGAACCCAGTGTAATTCATGAAGAGGATTAGGCCTATTCTATGTGGTTACAGACTCATTGTGGGTGTATGTTGGACTTTGGATGTACGTCAAGATAAACGTATATGTTTATGCATATGTATGGAGCTTAACTGTTCCTCAGCAGGAGCCTCAGTTCTGTAATGTTTATTTTATATGCCTCAGTTACCAATATCTCATATTCATATTCTGCACGCCAACATATTTTTTTGCCTCATACGTCAGCTTCAACATTTCAATTTCATCTGATTTTTCAACAGCTGACAAAAAAAGCCTTTCATTCACAGAATCAGGTATACATAATCTATAGCTAACATCTGTAAGGCGCCAATTAAGAAACCTTAGCAATCATACAGAGAGAGCAGTGATCTTATGTTTACTTAGTCAAGTTCAAGAGCCGGCTGTAACCATTAAACAGTGGGCAGGATAGAGATGTACTGATTGTCTCCCTTCTGATAATCACGGGACGGAAATGACTCAGTTTGTGTTTACCAAGCGCCATAACACGTCTGAGAGCCTGCATGCATAATGACTGATTATTCAAATGATGGCAGAGACATGTCAAGTTGGTCAAGTTACAGGCGTTGGTCTTACTTTGACCAAAGAACAGACACAAGGCAAAGTATTAGACAGTGGTGGCACATTTGAGTGCAGTATTTCAGCGATTATATTTGTTTCTAAATATATATATATATATATATATCTATATTTAAACTGTATACACACACACACACACACACCACACACACACATGTATATATATATATATATATATATATATATATATATATATATATATATATATATATATATATATATATATATATATATGGAAAAAATTTAGACTATCTTCATCAAAGCGAATCTCCAGGTAAATATGAAAGGCTGTCAATCTGCTGATATTTGCACTGCCACTGAATTTGCTAAAGTTCAAGCTTGTCTTTAATCCTCGACCTTCATATTTCCCAGAAGTCTTGTTCCTCAGAGCGAGCTTAATTACTTTCTTCTGGATGTTGCATAAATGTCCCAGCAGTGGGTAGATCTGACTTCTACCCACTGGATCCAGGCATATTTTTACCACTGGTTTGGGAAATGCAAATCCACAATCACACAGAAGAGCGTGGTTCTAATTACCATCCTTAGATTGCAGTGTTTCAGGGCCAGTCTCTCTCTTTCTCTCTGTCCTGTCTCATCAGGGTAAGGATAGTGGTTCTGTGCTTCTGACCCAATTTGTGTGCTCTCAGCTTGTCTGCAGCTGTAATTGTAAGTCCCTCCTTGCACAGCGGTATCTGTTCAGGGATTCTTGAGACACATTCCACACTTTTACCATTGGTTTTGGAAAAAAAAATCCCTTTATTATTTATCAGATTATTTATCACTAGTATGTAATGTACACAAATGTAACACTTTGCTTGGGGTCAGTAAGATTTTTTGCCAGGTTGAATGTATTTAATACAATAAAAACAGTTATTGCAATTTTTAAAAGCTGTTATTTCATATATTAATTATATATTTTAATATATTTTAAAATGTAATTTATTCCTGTGCTGGCTGAATTTTTTTAGCAGCCATTATACTCTAGTCTTGAGTGTCACATGATCCTTCGCAAATCATGCTAATATGCTAATTTGGCACTCAAGTAACATTTCTTATTACTATAAATGTTGAAAACAGCTGTGCTACTTAATATTTATGTGGAATATGTGATGGGGTTTTACATGATTTTTTTGATAAATAAATGCATTGGGTCTTATTGCATGATGAAGTACAGTTCTGAGAATTTTCTTCTTTTTAGGTATAAAACAAGCAACGCTTGGTCACTGTTGTCAGGGTGATTGTTAGTTTGTGGTTCTGTGTTTGAGAGTGTGTGCATTTAGGCCTCCAGCTTGGCTTCCTCTGTGGCAGCGCAATGAAAGCTTTTATGAGTTCACATTCAGAAATGACAGAGAGTGGCTGGAAAAACAGAGCCCCGCAGGCAACTTTTATTAATCCGTCTCGGAATCTCATACGTACATACTCCACTGTGTTCCCTAAGCTTTTTATCACTGCCCCTGCTTTCATATACCTAATTCATATTTCAGTAAGCTCAGAACATTGGTCTTTACCTAGTTTTCACTTAACTTGCCAATATGGATAAAGACATTAATATTCTCATCCTTCATCATTCAATGCCTTTAAAGGCATAGTTCACCCAAAAGTGAACATTCTGTCATCATTTACTCTCCTTCATTGAGATATTTTAATAAAACCTGAGAAATTTCCATCTCTCCATTGAAGGCCCAGATAATCAAAACTTAGAAGATCCAAAAAGGCAAAAACAAATACATATGAGTCAATTTAGTCTACGTCTTGTGAAGAGATACAAATCACTTTATATAATAAACAGATTTCTTTTAGGCTATTATGTACATCTAAATATCGTCACGCATACATAGATCATATCATGTATGGAAAACACGGAAGCTCAAACAAGACCGGTAAGGTTTGTTCTTGCACGTAACCATCATTGTTTAAATGTAAATAAAAGTGATACAAAGTGATTGTATGTTATCACAAGACTTGGATTAAACTACTCAAATCATATGGATTCTTTTTACAATGCTTTTATGACCTTTATGGATATTCTAGGTTTTGTACTTCTAAGTCAAGTTACCAGGACTTCACTGGAGGGACAGAAACCTTATGTTTTATTATAAATTATCTCACTGTGTGTTTTGATAATGAACCAAATTCTTACAGGTTTGGAACAAAATGAGGGTGAGGAAATGATGACAGAATTTTCATTTTTGGGTGAACTAACCCTTTAAGTGTCAGAAAAAGAGAAAGTAGAATAATGTGAGAATGTTGGTTTTATCAGTTAAGTAGCAACAGGATTTGACTACCCC
This sequence comes from Cyprinus carpio, assembly GCF_018340385.1. Taxonomy (NCBI): domain Eukaryota; kingdom Metazoa; phylum Chordata; class Actinopteri; order Cypriniformes; family Cyprinidae; genus Cyprinus; species Cyprinus carpio. The sequence continues at coordinate 17,537,143 of NC_056614.1, read as the reverse complement.
CTTAAAGGGATAGTTCGTCCCAAAATTAAATGATTTACTCACCCTCATGTTGTTCCTGGATGATTTTTTATTATATAAATTGAAATCCTTCAAAAATCACAATATCCACCCTAGCTTTTGTCATTGTAGAAATCTTTTTCATAACTTACTGATCCAGTTTGCAAAACTGATTTGACTGAAAAAGCATTTATACGGCTTTTGAAAGCTTGGAATATACTGACCACTTTTTATTATTCTTTTATGGTGTTTTGCTTTTTTTGAAGCTTAAAATCTTTCCATAGTCTCTGTGTTCCAGGTCCTGAACTGTTGGTATTGTGCCTTGAATCCATTGAATGGTGGGATAGGAGGGCAGTGTGTGTGTGTGTGTGTGTGTGTGTGTGTGTGATAGTATGTGGTCTGGGGCCTGGAGCTCAGTCTAGGTGGGTGGACAGCGCTGCTGCGAGGCGCCTGTAGAGCTGGGAGCTGCTAGGCTGTTGAGCTCTGTGTTTGTGTATGGAGCGCAGCTCTCTTATCTCTGAGCTGTACTGACGCCACTCTCTTCCTGTTTAAAATCCGTACTGCTGAGTTTTCTCTTCATTCCTACTTCTGCTAAACTTTGCCTCCCTCTCTCCCTGGCTCCTCCGGCCTTCTTTTTTACATCATTCGGCTCCCCAGTTCTTGCTTTGTTGTTAAGTATTGTAGAATGTGTTCTCCCTTAACACATGGACTCTTCTATTCACCACTGTCATCCAGTGTGAAATGGACTATTCCTGAATTTTCCATCGGAGTTCATGAAGTGATGGAGAAGAGAGCAGGTGGATGAAAACAGGAAAGCAAACTGTCCGAGTATTATAGATAGTTTGTAGATTAAGATACTTAGTATTAGACCAAATTAGAGGAGTTTTATCGATTGTACGTGTGCGTACATCACAACGCAATTTATATCATTACTGAGCATTCTTAGCTACTGTAAGGATAAATGCCATTACACCTGTATAAGTGTTTACATTTTACTATTGTTTACATGATTGTGCTCCACTGCTATTATACTGCTAATATTCAGTATTATTCATGTTATTTACTGTCAATTTAAGTACATTTATTCATTACAAATAAGGATGCACGGCCGCATCTCAGGTAGTACGCATGCGCTGCAGAGTTGTTTACATTCTAAGTTACAGCGCTTGCATAGCAGAGATGTTCACGTGAACAGTTCATGCAAAGTTCAGCGCACACACATACTTTGTATATGTTTATACTGGACACTAATTTCCACTTATATAAGTAGTTAGACCTTGATTGTGATATTGTCTGTTACATTTATCTCAATTGAACAGCCATTTTCATATAAGCTTTATTAAAGTTGTTGTTTGTATATATTTATATTCATACTTATGTTTGTATTCTATATTTTCAGAACCACACATCTATGCACATCTAATAAAAACAATTTGGATTATCTGAGTGAGACATCATTTTTATGACCGGGCAAACTGTAGCCTTCACCCAAACCTGGACTAGCAATAGAGTGCAGATTAATATAATTTTTCAAGTATTATTGGGTTTTTAAACTTTCATATTCACTTCACTACGGATTACTAGTTGTCACAACTTGGGCAAGAGACTGGAATGTTGTCTCCATGCACAGACGCTCACAAATGTTGATGAGTTATTTGCATAATCAACGGCAATGAGATCCCCAGAGCCTCCCATTGCAGACAGGACATGCTAATATGGCAGCAAGACAGGAAATATCCACACGCAGACATACAGTAAATGCATCAACACTATCATGCTCATGTATGAATGAAATGTTTATGTTTACAGGACTCATGTAAATTTTATTTATTTTTGTTGGCATTAAAATTGAAATTCACTTTGTCTAATTTCTAAATGTATGTTATAGATCTCAATATGATTGCTTTCTGCATGCATGTTTAATTTTTTTAAAGCATTTAATGTTACTTGTCTGTTATCTCTTAAAATAAAACATGCCAATACGTAAAGAATACTTCTTGGCCAAATCACATTTCAAAGTACTCCAGATGAGTATGATAATATTTACTCTGCTATCTGACAGTTGCCAACACTTACACTGAAGTTATATAATTTGAAAACACTTGGCTTTGGGAGGAGTTCATATTCTCCTGTTTTTCTTTGTGTTTTTTTCTGACAGAAGCCAAATCAGTACCATCTAAAATATATAAACTCTGCTCCAGGCTGTCTCACCGACTAGCCTTTCGAGTGGGTATTTAGTGGACGTCACTGTTTGTCTGCCTCATACAGTCGCCTGGATGGCCGCTTCTGATGGCGCCATGCACTTGCACCCCTCTGCCGTATTCAGGAACGACGCGGGGGCAGCCTGCTATCGACGAGGGTTTCTTTCCCTTTCCTCTGTTTTCCACTGCATTTCCTTCCTCGTTTTCCTCAATATTCTATGCCTGGCAATGTGAAGCCAGACACAGGCTTATTGAAAAAATGAACAGATAAATGAGGGGAAAATCCTCGCTGGCTCTGGCATTCGTGCAGCATGATGTCTCAATCTTGGCTGGCCAAAGCCCTTATTAACTAAGAAGAGATTCCTCAATGTGGTTGATATATAGATATGATGTAAAAACATTTCATTCATGATGTGGAACAGCACTGGATTCTCAGGAGTATTATTACTGTCAGAGGAACTCTAGCATTATGTATCACTTCTGTTGACACTGGACGATCAGATTTCTTCTCTTGAAAATGTATGATTACATGCTGATGTTTAATGTTCAGATCTCACAGGGTAGGTTGAGTGGTTCCATCCTACTGATTTTGTTAAGAGGAAGCCATAAGGCACATTAAGATGAGGGTTTATTACTGTTCTTTGGAGAGGTAAAAACTCTGAGTCTGTGCTATGTGTTTCCCCAGATATTTTGAATCATCTCAGTGGAGATTCCCCAAAAAGATTTCTTCACTGATTGATTTAGTGGCCTGTCCTTTCTGAAGGTTATATTGCTACAGCAGTAGGTTGGTCTTTGAATCAGTCTCAAATGATTCATTTTAGTTATTCAGATTTAAAACAGGAACTTGTTCAGTGAGTTCAGAGGTTCAGCAGTCCAGTCAACCAATGAAAATTTTCTTTACAGCTTTTTGAACGATATAAATCTTTCTATAGTAAGTCTTTGATGGCAGGAAGACAGTCATGAGCTTTAAAGTGAGAGATTTCAGTATATTTACAATGCAACGATTTTTGGCAATCCAAATTAATATAATCCGATATAATCAGATTTTTATACAGTATGTACCCTAAACTTTGCAATCTGATTCACAGTCATTTACATTTGCAGTACATCCATTTTGAACAAAACTGCAGACTTCAGAAAAACAGAAAGTCACTGTGAGCATAATTACAGTTTTTAGTTTACATGCTTACATTTTCCCATTATACTGATTATTTAAGAGGTTATACTCAGTTGGATTGATTTGAAATGTTACATGAAGACTTTTCAGTTGGGTTGCACCTGCAATCTGATTATAAACTGATTATTAGGTTGCATGCAAATGTAGTAACATAAATCATGAGAATAATTTGTTCACTTAAAAAGAAATAAAAAATGATAAAACCCCACTAGATCACAATTTTTTGCATCTACAAGGTCATGCAAGACAGTATGAGAGGCTGGTCAGTAGCATACATTTGAGACACTGTAATTCAATATAGGTTTCCTGGAGAGTACACAAACTCAGATCTACATAAAACACTGTATCATGTTGTATTTCACATGCAGCTCTGAGCTGGGACTCCAAGGCAAGGCTAACTTTGCCACAACATTCTCCCACATTGGTACAAAGCACCATCCCTGACCTGGTAGCCATGTCTTTGTAGCAAACTCTCACCAAGAATCTATGGATCAAATGAATTCAAGGATGTTTTTATATCAACAGTGAAAAAGCCCAGTTTACTTGGCTTTTAAGGAAGCAACAATAAATCAGCCCCTCCTCCTCATGTCCAGACACATTTCCTTGTGTTTGTGTATTTATGATTGAATAAGAGTTGGGATCAAGCAATTTTATTATGGCAAATATATTCCATATAACTGTCAGAGGTTCAGAAATATATCCCAGGAGGGTCTTTGGGTGCATCGTACACTGTAAAAAAAAAAAAAAAAATTTGTTTAAGTTGAAGTATGCTTGTTAAGTATGCTTTACAAGAAATTCCAATTTTATTGTTTCTAATTCAAAATTTCACATTTAACTCAATTTGTTGCATGTCATTTCTTTATAATTATTTGTGAAATTCAGTGAAAATTTTTAAATCTTAGTAAATCTTACACCAAATATTTTTCAGTGTAGTATTTTAGTTCATACTAGCAGTAGGGTTAAAATTAAAACCAAAAAAAAAAAAAAAAAAAAAAGAAAAAGGAAAAACTTTTCTTCACTTGAAATGAAATAAATGCTAACTGAAATAAACCATATTTTTACAATTTCAGAACACTACAAAGTTACTAAAGCTAAAAAAAAGTAATATTTAAAAATCTGTAATAGTATCTCAGCTGCCCCTAATTATATTATTACATTGTCTGTCTTAGATGGCCCTTCTGAGTACATAAACTCCACAAGATATCCTCCCCTGCCACTGACTGTGAGTTACCCATGAGGCTGTGGGGCTACTTTGGGCCGCCCATTGTGATCAGGCCTGTGTGCTGAGATCATGAGGGGAACCAGACTGGCAGGCACTCTGCGGCTTCCTCTGAGATACCAGATCAAGTAAATCAGAATTAGAACTCGTTAGCCCTTCAGGAGCCCTGATGACTGCGACTCCTCACTGAGCACCCAGCGGCTGTCCACTGTGGGAAAAAAGGTGCTGTTTGGAATCTTTGAAGGAGCCGTGTCAACAAGCATTTCTTGTGTATTTGTTCTCTTGTCGTGCATTCTTTTGGTGTGGTGAACTTGAAGCTGAGTAAGACTGAAAGTGTTTGTGTTGGTATTAAAGTACAGAGACTCACAGACGAGGCCTATTAAAGGGATAGCTCAGCCAAAAATAAAAGTTCTGTCATCATTTACTCACCCTCATGCTGTTTCAAATCTGTATGACTTTCTCTCTTTTTCAAAAAACAAAATCACAATAAAGTTAAGTTTGAGTTACCAAATCACAAAGGCTGCAATTTAATTCACTTTATGTACTGTGTGTTTTAGAGTGATACATTTGGAGTGGCACTCTAGAGTGGCACATTTAGAGTGTTCATTTACATGTGAGCAGCTCATGATCTGGTGTTTTCAGCATCTCAGTTTGGAGTAATTACCACTCTACACAAACTCCATCTCTGAAAGGACTGCAAGTTTGGGTTGCTTGTAAAAAGCATTTGAAGATCTTCTTTAGGTTCCACAGAAAAAAAGTGAGTAAGTAAGTTATACAGGTTTGTAAAGACATAGGTGAACTGTCCCTTTAAGCTGCTAAGATCCATGGCCCCTGGTGCCAAGCTGTTAATTTATCACCTCTTAAAGAGATCCATTTTTCATTGGCTACCCCAGACCATAAAGACAAGAGACAAACCAATTGATTTTAATATGGCTTCCATGTCAGGGGAACCCAGGAGAGTGGACATATGGAGATTAATCTCTTCTGTGCCAGTAGCTTATTGGTATATCAGCAGTGATGTGTGGAGGAGGGCTAATCTAATGCACTTTGGCCACCTTTATTCAAAGCTGTAGTGTTTTTCTATGTGGTTTACTGCTCAGTGTTGCTTCGGTGAACTTCTAGTCCAGTGGTTATCAAACTTTTAATCTCTAAACCCCTCGTTTTGACCTTGATATAAGATAAACGAACCACAATTCATTTTTTTTTTGTGATTCGAGAAGTTCTGTCTTCCACATCTGTGGTCTTCAATGTAAACAATAGCTTTTGAGTGAAATTAAAAATAAATATAATTTCAGTTACATTGTGATTGTATGTGTTTATTTTTTAGCAATTTAATTTAATTAATGTATTACTAATGTATTAATTTTATAAAGTTTGATGAGGCCCCCTAGTGGGCCCGAGCCTCCTGGTAAAACCCCCCCACTGCTCTAGTTTAAATTCCCATTGACTTGGCCTAAGTGTGCATATGCCTTTTTGTCAGTTTAGTTATGTTGTGGGTCTCTGCATCTGTTGTGTCAGTGACTCATCAAGTTTTAAGGTTAATCAGTCACTTGAAAAACCTGTTTACGTTTGGTGTAATCTGTAGTAAGAGGGGATACATTTAGCTTAAGGGGAATAAATGGTAAATAGATAACTTATTTTTGGTTTGGATACAGCAAGTTTTTGAAATGCGCTCAGAGGCTTGGCTCAATCAACTCTGGAGCTCTGCAAATATCATGTGAGTGTCTGCCAACCGTTTTCTGTAAGGCTGTGGTGTCCTTTTCAGGTTAGAAATCATTACCAGTGCTCCATGCCAGCCTTACATTCCCTCTTTTTCCCAGCGCTCCCAAACCAGGCTGGTTGCCCTATGCTTGGACTGTGCAAATCTACATATTTTCATAATCAGCTAGTCTGTGGGTCGACTGAATGATTGGTAGTAAGGGAGCCCTGTGTATAGTGAGGCTGATTTATTTGCAATTTTATTTATTTACAGCAGGGTTTCTGCGGTTCTTAAAAGGGTCTTAAAAAGTCTTCATTTGTCCTTTCACAGTTTAAGGCCTTAAAAGGTCTTAAACTGAAGCGGAAATTCATGAAAGTCAGATGTTGCAAAAAAACTAACAAAAAAACAAACAAACAAAAGACAGAAATTTCTGAGAAATGTGACAAAATTAAGTGAGTTTATGATTGAAAAAAAAAGCAAAAATCTGTCAATAGGGTTTGCAAACATGTTATTTTTTATTTTATATCATAGTGGTTGGGGGCAGAGAACTTTGAAGCATTGCTAATAGAAGACAAATACATTTAGATTTTTTTTTCTTTAGTTGGTCTTTAAAAGGTCTTAAATTTACCTTTATAAAACCTCCAAAATCCCTGTGTACAGAAACCTACAAATGTAATAAAATAATAATAATAATAAAATAAAATTAAAATAAAAGAGAATACAATATAATTAAAAAATAAAAAAGTAATATCAATAAGTAAAAAATAGAAAAATAATATTAATATTAATAAAAATTTAAATGAAAAAGAACGCAGTATTCCTGAGGTGTTTGTTTTTTAGTTTAAGGAGTTTTTGACTAGATTTTTGGAAAGAAAAAATCTAGTTAAACCACTGTCCTGACTCATCCCTCCTTACTTGATTTAAATTCCTCTCTGTGCTGTTTCTCTGTCTTCATTTTACTTTTTTGCACCCTTTTCCCTTCTGATTTATTTCATCAGACAGGAAATAGAGGCATAGCACCGTCATTACTGCCTATGTTCTGTGCACCTCCAAACAAGTGGCTCTTCTGGGAGGATCAGGCCAGGGCAAGGCTGGGGGTCACGGTGGAAAGTGTGCCCGCCACACCAGAATAAATCAAGAGTGGAGAGAGAGGGTCACAAGGATGACCTCAGCAGCACCAGCAGGGCTTAAATCACCCAGCTTCCCTGGGTGGAGAGAGACAGGGCGAGCTACGTAATGAAAACAGCATGTTCCATTTGACATAGCTGCTGCTCAAACAGAGGGTCTGCTTTCCAACACACTCTGCACGGACTCATGGCAGCAAGCTGGTCAAATATTTATTTGCAATATTGGTGTTTTTTTTTATTTTCGGTTTTCCCCAAATCAGTAGGTCTTATGAAGAAGTCAGAATGCAACATTTCTGTTTGAATATAGAAATACTGTATACACACAAACGTTTCGGATCGGTAAGATTTTTTAGTGTTTTGTAGTGTTTTAGTAGTGTCTTATGCTTGCCAACTTTACCAAGGCTGCGTTTACTTCATCAAAAACAAAGTAAATTAGTAATATTGTGAAATATTATTACAATTTAAAATAAATTATTTCTGTTTCAATATATTTAAAAAAATCCCTTTGATGGCAAAGCTGAATATTCCACAGTCATCACTCCAGAAATGATTCTTATATGCTGATTTGCTGCTCAAGAAATGATTTTTTTATCTCCTATTTATATCACATGACAAGCGATATCTTTTTATTTTTTTATTTTTTTATTTTTTATTGAGATAACAATAGGGGAAAACAAAGACATTTGAATCTGTAAGACAATAAAACCAAATTCTGCATCTTATATCACATATCAGTCATGTTTCTAATACATCAAGTATCTATGATAAGCGACATCACACCAGCAACAAGAGCAATAATGTGCTTTTTTTCACGAAGAACATGAGTGCAAATGCGATTTTAAGTTAATATTGTGCAAAATTGAAACACAATATTGTGCGTTTTGTTAAATTTTACCAACGAAAATATTACCTATAAAACCACAGCAGAACTGTTGTGCGTCTGTGAGCAACACAGAATCGCGTTTTGAAAGAATCGTGTGAATCAATTATTCAAAAACCCATTCATAAATAGAGCCCTTTACTCAATTCCTGAATGAATCAGCCGTTTGAACGAATCGACTCATAACGTCATTTACCGCCATCTGCTGGTAGTTTTAGTTTCTTCCGTAGAGTATTATTCCATTTATTTAAAAAGAAAACATTAAAGGGATAGTTCACTAATAATTAATAAATAAATTAATTAATTCTGTCATCATTTACTCACCCTCATGTTGTTTTAAACCTGAATGACTTACTTTCTTTTGCACAACATAAAAGAAGGTATTTTGAATACTGTTGGTAACAAAGCTGTTTTTGGTTACAAGTGACTTCCATTGCATGAACAAAACATACTGAGATGTTTCTCGAATTATCTTCTTTTATGTTCCATACTTTATGTTAGGCTATTGAAGCCTAAACATTTAACACAATAATAGCTTTAAATTATATTTTGGGGGTATTTTCACAGCCAAATTTAGTTTGCGATTAATTAAATTAATTTATCGTAGCACCCTGTAATTAATTACATTAAAATGTTTAATCAACTGACAGCCTTTACACACACACACACACACAACCACACACACACACACACACACACACACACACACACACACACACACACACACACACACAGACACAGTATATACTTTTTTATGCAATATTGAATTGGGCAGAAATTATACAGAAATAATTTGGTGTAGATTTTTGGAAATTTCTATTAAATTTCACAAACAATTACAATCACATTAAATGAAACATGAAATTTAAAACAAGAAAATCTGTAGTACATTTTCTTTAAAAATATATACCAATGACTATTTTGTGTATCGATGGCGCATAATCCAGTTTGAAGAGGCTTTGTTTTGGGTGTGCGTGATGCTTTAAAATGCTGCCTATTGAGATCACTATAGGGTTTGAAATGGTTGTTCTGGTTCCCATAGCACAAATGTCACCTCAGCTTCCTTCATCACAAATATGGTCTTTGAGAAGTAGCGTGTGGAGCATGAGAACAAGACAGGACATGGGACACAACTGGGCACGCAAGTGTCCTTTATCAGAGCTGACCTCTGTTTATCTTGACCTCTTATTGGTTCTGTCCAGCACCTCTCCTGCCTCCCATTAACAGAAATTGGCCTGATGACATGCTCTTCCTGTGTCTGCCCCTTTGCAGGCCCCTCTCTGACGAAGGGGATGGCGAGGCCCAGCATAATGCTCTATTTTGGGAGGTCATTTTGAGCCGGACGCCCTGTCTCCCCAGGACTGCCTGTCTGCTGATAGCCTATCAGATTGCTGGCTCTTAAAGGGGAGACACTGCCATTTACCAGCCTGACGCCAGGCAAACCAGTTATCATTATCAGGACCCCCGACACCAGATTAACCGCTCCCAGCGCTAATGAGCATTTTAAGAAAGGGTAACATGAAGGAGTGGCAAAAATAACATTAAAAACAGTAATGGACACTTTAAAGTGATTAAGGCAGTAGCTATCCTGTTTTCTGAATATTTGAAAATATATAGTAGACATGACCGAATATTAAAATAAATGTTATAATTGTTTTTACATAACTATACTTTTACAAATTATATATATACATTTTATATAATTTATAAAATCATAAAACCTTTTTATTATTTAATATAAATCTGGTCTCACTTAAATAAAAACTTTTTCATAAAAAATTACTGAAAAGTAAAGAAACCATCACATGTATAACTTAATTTAGTTACTTTTGTATTTTTTTAATTATTTATTTACTTTTATTTTTTTTATTTTTTTTTTTGGTTGTTTCTTGCCATGAATATAGCCTTGTTAGCTGGCATAGCACTATATTACAGACAAATAAACAAATAAACTTTGGTCCCTCTGTATAAAATGCATGTTGATATTGGCTTTTTTCTCATTTGCAGCAATGAGAATTCAGTCTCCGTGGAAAGTGTTTCCATAAACAATGTTTACAATCCTCTATCCCTGATATTTCCAAAGGATGTGACTGAGTAACTCTCAGATATCCAAGCCAAGCTCAACACGTGCAGTGAATAAACCAAAAAGACAGCACAAACAAGTGTTATGGTCTGTGGTGTAGCATTTAATCTAGAGGTAACAGCACACATAAATATTAAAGTCATTCACACAATCATTGATTTTTATTGTATTAGTGTTTTATTTGGTATTCAAATTATTGAATCAGTTTTAAAATGTAATTTATTCCTGTGATGCCAATCCTGAATTTTCAGCAGCCATTACTCTAGTCTTCAGTATCACATGATCCTTCAGAAATAATTCTTTTTTTTTTTTTTTTTTTTTTCACATAATGGTGTTGTAGCTTCAACAAATGGTTGCCCATGCTGACCAGCCAAACCTTGACCTCCTGGTCTTATCCTGTTCCAATAAGATCTTTAACAACATTGAACGGCTTTTTGTTTAATCTTATATACAGTACAGTCCACTCAAGAATGGCACTGCATATGATAATAATTATAGGGTGTGGTGTCATAACAAAAACAAGCCTTTTCATGCTTGTAAGAAAAGTTTATACCCATTCACTTGATTTTATGTGTGCACTCATTGCTGTTGTGTATTGCAACTGATCATTCTGTAAACCCTCTCATGTAAATGGGGTGTTGAAAGGGTTTTTTTCCCTCATGGCTTTCAGAAAACACTTGATCTGAGGCTATCAAAATGGTTCCCTCTGCCAATGTGAGGAAGAATTTGACTATTAAAATGGCCTGTGAATGCTCAGATAAACATCAGCCCACATGCTCAATTACTCTGCCATGCAGGAATGCTGTTGAGCTGCGTTAACAAAGCCTATGGAACAAGCAAATTCCAGAAGTAACAAGGCAATATAATGAACTTCTCAGCCCTGAGGCTCACATTAGCACTTCAGCGATGAGATTCGCCACGTCACACTTCAGATCATCAATTAAGCAGGAATCCAACAGCAGATGGCCTTCATTAGCACAAGCAAACTGTAATGAGCAAACAGCTACTGATGTTTTATTTCTTATGTTTTTGAGTCATATACATTCAGAACTGCAAGTGGCATCGTAAAATGGCTTGGTGGGCCCGTCCCGTCGATGGGGTACATAGCTGGCTCTGTGGCCCCGTGCAAATGAAGTTTGTGAAATCATAAAAAGTGTCTGTGGATGATGTCATTCTTGGCAATTTAGTTCCAACATGGGTTTTTGGAGTGTTAGATTTACTAGCATTCGGGAAATGTTATAAAGTACAATGGTTCACAGTGAGAGAGCTTGTGCTTTCTCCAGTGGTCCTCCATTCCCCACCACCGTGCCATGGCGGCACACATTAAAAACACACTTTTATTAAAACATTCAGCACTTTGATACTCTCATTTCACCCTTTTGGGAGTAGGATTTTCCCCCTTCCTCGCCCTCTGAAAAGTTGGCCTTTTTTTTTTTTTTGGATGTAGCGTGTTATGAATGCTTTGTTGTGCTAAGTCAATAATCTGTTATTGGTGGAGGGTATGCTAAGTGTGTTTAGGGCCTACATGTGAATGTTTTTGCCAGAGTGTGAGGACTGGGTTATGCCAAGGTGTGCAAGTCTGCTTGGTGCCAGTTTATTTTGGCCTTCACTTTTTCTGTATGTGTTGGCATCTTTTCTCACGCAGTATTATTCTTACTGTAATGGATCCTGGTTACTACTGCAGGCAATCCTGAGTAAAACTTTATGAATGTATAAACCTTTACATAAACATACTTGGTGTAATGAGCCTAGACTAGTCTTTTAATACACCTGGGTATGTAAATTTATACATTTTAGCACATTAGGTACAGCTACATTGATTTGGCTATGCTGAAAGGAGGCATAGTTACTATAGCAGTGATTTGGCCATCTAGTATTCGGTACTTATATTCTGATAGAATTCTCCCACATTGGAATTTTAGTATCATTGATATATATATATATATATAAATCTTAGTTTTTGTTAATATTTGAAATTGGATTTAATTTTATACTGTTATAAAATTTACAGATTTAATTTTATACTGTTATGCATAACAAGTTATGAATTATTCCACCAACGAAAATTGTTTCAAACAAATCCAAAGCCGTTTCCAAGTCTCCCATATAAACATATAGACTTGATTCTAAATGATTCTTCACTGCAACTGGCCACTAAATGATGAAAAGGCCACCTGACTGACATGTAATAAAGTGACTGATCATAGTTTTGATTTGTTCAATGACATGTTTATGTGCAGGTAAATGTCGCTACAATAATATTTGGTGTGCTATAACAGACTGTCTGTATTTTCATATGCCACAGATATTCTCAGTGAGGTACTTTACCTGCTCTTTCATTATAAATGTGAGAAAACACACAACTAATCACATGGAATCACTCCAGAATCCAAAGGGTCAGCAAAGCTCAGAAAATAGTACAGTATTCCATGGTAAACATAAACTCATTTAAATTCAACAAAGTGCCTCAAACAAAACGTCAAACACAATATCTTCTGAGGTTTTTATGTCGTGAACTTCACAAACTTTTTAAATCCAGCATTTAGTTGCTCCTCTGAAGCACTCATCGCTGCAGTTACGGAGCTTGTAAACACAGATTTTGTTTCCTGGCAGACCAATAAAGATCTCCACACACTGGTCTCCTGGAAAACCTGTAGAAGTCAGCCAATCAGACCTTTGCTTCCAGTGCTGTTATACTGTTATATCAATGCTTTCGGAATGTTCCTCAGCCAATCAAATACGAGAATCGTAACTAACTGCTGTATAATTGAAGATGTTGTGATTATGCTTGCAATATTATACTCAAACATGACGTCAGCCCAAACCTAAGTCAACATCTAATTCAAATTAAACACAAAGTTTCACAAAGGTATCATTACAAGCAATTAATCTGCCAAAGAAGTCACAAACAAAGTTTGGGTGGTTCACAGAAGGAATAGGTTGACTTTCCCATCAGGGTTGCCTTTCCTCAGTGAACATGCCTCTAATTTAGGAACTAGAGGAATGTGTGTGTGTGTGTGTGTGTGTGTGTGTGTGTGTGTGTGTGTGTGTGTGTGTGTGTGTGTGTGTGTGTGTGTGTGTGTGTGTGACTGGGTTTAAATCAATCTGGCAGAGACAGTGCAATTAGAGGTTTTGACTTGGTTATCTGGCTCTCAAAGACAGACTGTCTCCATGACCCACTGAACAAATGCTGATAAAAAGCTGGAAAATATTATTCTTCACACAAGTGTGTCTCTGGTTTGGGCTCTGGTGACCCAGTCATATGGGGCTCAGCCTCACCGTCTCTCCCACAACATGCAACACTCAGATAACCAAACTATTGATCAGTATTTTCCAACGCCAGCCTCTAAAAACAACAATGTGGTAGAGACACACCACAGGTGTCCTGATTTGATATGCTTCCCATGTTCAAGTATTAATTAGTTGTGTTTCTTGGGACTTGTTGATGTAAACGGGGACATTTCTGATTCATTAGTCACTTTCACTGCGTCTTTAAAGAGCCATTCCTGCTTTTCTAGGGTTGTGACTTCTGACAGCGATATGACAGAAAGCATGGGAGGGAACGATGCAGTGTGTGGAATGTTTAAAGGCAAGTTTGGAAGAGTAATGTATTATGGACCTAAATTATTACCAGATTTATTACTCAATCCACTGTTCCAAACTCAGAATAGCATTGCAAAACATTTCATCTTAAACTTTTGCCCTAATAAATCTACCTAACATTTATTCAGTCTGAGTCAGAGTGTCATAAAACAACATAAAATATACAAATCTACATTCTTCTTTTTCTGTGAAGTGGCCTAAATTCTTAAACCTGACCTGAATTAAGGGCTCATAGTTCTTTAGAGGAGCTGTCAGAAGGAAAATATGAAAATTCCGTCATTATTTACTCACCCTCATGTCATTTCAAACCTGTATTACTTTCATTTTTCTGTTGAACACAAAATGTTTTGATATTTTATCCATACAGTGAATGTCAATGGTGTCCGAAACGAAACTGGATTTCAATGTGCGAATCTAAAAATTGTCTGTTTTTGTGTTCTACATAAGAAAGTAAGTTGGAACGACATAATGACAAAATGTAATTTTAAAGTGAACTATTCCTTGAACTATTCCTAGCTAGTGTGCTTAAGGAGACCATTCCAAGTTTCCCATAATGCAACTGTAACTTCTATTCCCTTGTGCTCCCAAGCTTCCTCAGTGGTGGAATGGACCCACAATGGGCCGGAACGGCAAGAATGTGATGGTGAAGCCTGGCCACTGACAGTCTGCCCCTAGGGGCACAAATTACCCTGACTGGTACAAAGAAAAGATGACACACGCAGCCTCAGGCCCCGTCTTCCTGGTCTTCCCGTCTCCAGTACAACCTAGTGAATCAGACTGCTTCCAATTAAAGATTCAGTCTTTTTGTTTTCAATGTCCACCGTGCTTTGTCTCATAACACAGACATGTCTTGTGGCATTTACAAAGAATGGAACGATTGTACAGTATTGAATATACAGGGGCTGGGTTGTCTTGTGTAGCATTGAGTGAATAGATTAGCTGTAGAATCCCCTCCACTCCAGTGCCCTCCACCCCCACTGCATCCACAGGCCTAAGTGTGCAAGCCTGTTTCTAATTAGTATCCGTCCGTACTGAACTCCCTCGCAATTTCCTCATGGAGAATTAATGCCTCCTGCTCTTTGAATATATGACTGCTGTCACAGGCTGGTGCATTTTATTGTTTTGTTGCATGTACTCTCCTTCTCCACTGATTTCCTTCATACAGTCTTTCTTGCACTCCTCTATACTAATTGATGGTCACTACATGACCATCAATAAGGCTCTAGTGCCCTTTCATGAAGGTAAACCAGAAATGTGTTTAATTATTGTACTGTATTGTACTGGATTTAATTTAGAAATACTAATAATATTAGTAAATGAGCTAATATATTACATTTACATTTAGTCATTTAGCAGACGCTTTTATCCAAAGTGATTAGGACAATAGAAGCAATCAAAATCAACAAAAGAGCAAAATATATATAAATATTAAAAATAATAAGATAATTTTAATTAAAGTAACATATATCCTTTGAGTGAAAACTGTTTTATTTTATTGCATTGCATTGCATTGCAATTTATAATATTTTTTATTTTGTTTGTTTTGTTACCCCAAGTATCCCTTTGTAAAAAGGCAGACATTTCAAATGAGATGCTTGAACACTTGGATGGAAATCACTCATCTATACGATCTGTTCTTCCTTCTTTAAATTTATTTATATTGGATCATCCTTTTCATTAAGGAATAGACTCATTTTTCATTTTTGTTGACCACCCGAAAATTTTAAATGATCAAAACTAATGTTACTGTTTGAAATTTGCTTTCCATTGCACATCAGTATGCATCATAATATGCATCAGATATCTTTTAAAGTGTCATATGAACAGCTCATTTCATGCAACATTGCTGCTGGCAGGACTAAATGTTCAAAGCAGCTCTGTCTTCTGATTTGAGACATTTGTGCAACTCTTGCCATCTTCAATCCAATGCGAAAAGAACTCCCTGTAACTGATCAAAGAAAGTTTATATTTCAACTGCGCCATAATACTGAGACAGGACATTAATATCTCAGAAGCTTCTCTCCAGATACCATTTTTCTTTCTGATTCCTGGGGCTTTGCCTGCACGTATCTCTCGGCTGTGTTTAATTTGATTTGTTATCCTCTCCCTCTGAAGTGTCAGTGCTGTACCAAGCTGGCGTGACCACTGGATTATTACCCCGGGGTCTCCAGTGGTGCGGACAGTCTGCTTTACTGGTCACATAGAGAAGAGCGGAGCAGGGGGACAGTCTGTGTGAACAGCTGGGCCCTGTTTTCAGTCCTCTGACTCAATTACCTCCTCCTCTTTGAAGAGCTCTTTTCTTACACACTTTCACATATGCAGCAAACATTAGGGTTGATTGAGTAACCTCATTTCATACTTATAAAAACATTTTAAACAATACTTTTAATTTTTTTTATTAATTAATTTATTAGAATAAAATTGCAAGAACTATTATATCTTTTATTTCATTTTACTGTGTATGTGGTAAGGAAACATTTAATGGTTAACATGTTTTCACTGTAAACTTGATAAATACACAGCCCCTTTTTTCTAGGATAGAAGGGAAATTATTCACAGACAACCTCAGGAAATAATTTAAGGGGTGAATAATTCATCATTATGCTGTATTTGCATAGTTACTAATATCAAAAAAAATCCAATAGTATGTAAATTACACTAAATATGCATTTTTGTACTTACAACAGGCTTTGTTTTTGCAAACATCAAGTCCATGAAACCACATATGTCTTTCCTTGGCCAAAAACATCATCTTAATGATATTCCTTTAAAAATGCTCTCTTTTCATTTATCATCAAGCAATTGGAATTGAGAAACACAATGATCATTGCCAAAACTATTTGAATGCCAAATCAAACAAAAACTACAATTATTCTCAAATAAAAAAAAACTCCTTTTATCATAGTTTCTCAATGCTTGAAAGGTAAAACATTGCCGAGGGTAATTTTTTTTTTTGTAACCACATTATTAAATATCAATAGCCAGTGAATGAAGTCACAAATCATTTATCATAGAACATCCTATAGGCATGAAATTGTAAAATGTGTTCAAAAAGAAACAATATGGTTTGAAAAAAAAAAATAGTCTAGCTAAACTACTACCTGTCAAAAAGATAGGTGGGTGGATGGCTACTATAAGCACTATTATACCATGAGTGGGGTTTTCACAGATTTTTCAGGAAAGTGTGAGAATGATTGAACATGGAGAGCAGTGCTGCAATAACAGTTTTCTTTGCCCTGTCTGACATGTGATTAACTTACAAAAGAGAATGTATTTGCAACAGGTGCCTCTAATACGGAGCAGGCATGAGGGGCTCCATGCACTCTCTCTTTAACCTCCATGAACCTGCCAGGGAAATCCGATTCCCGCTTACACACAGGCAAACACTACTCTTACTCGCAGAAGGAGAGGACAGGTGTGTGTGTGTGCAATTCAGTGTGTGACTAATACTAGACATTTGGGTCGGTTGATGATTAAATCTGATGATTTTTCATTTACTTATAGTTTAAAAAGAGTGCTTTTTGCGCCCATGTTTAACTGAATATATAAATTTTAAATGTACAAGTGTATGTATTGAGTTGTAAATCTATGCTGCAGGAAATTTTACTTAATTTTATTGTTAAAAAATGAAAATTGTATATATAATCAAAAGTTATAGTAAGTCAGTTTAACATGGGCGTAAAGAGAGCTATTTTTTTCAACCAACCCAAACGTGCAGTATTAGTCACACACTGATGTGGTAATATATAATTACCACATGATTTACCAAAAATTTAAATAAATAAAAATTGCAATTTAAACTTTTATAATTAATGTTATTGCAGAATTTTAAATCTCTTTGCGGGTATAAACACATAATACATGCTGCACTGCTTTAATACAACTTGTTTTTTTGTTGTTGTTTTTTGCTTATTTTACATTGTAAAATTTAGTTTGTTTCATTACGAGTTTTGAAAACCCAGTTAAGTACTTATAAGTTTCAGTTTTAATATGAGAATAATTTAGATTTTTTTAAGATGCCTTACTTGACATAGTTCTGATATAGGCAAATATTTGTCATTTTGGGATGCTTGGAGTCCTTATTAGATGGTTTAGATTGGATCCCCTCCCACACAGTTTAATTTCACATCCTCTTGATCATTTGATAAATAAGGCTGTCAGCACAAGTCCATTGTTAAGACTGTATTTACATAGCTTCTTGCAGAATAAGCGTGTCAAATACTGTGCTCTGCTTTCTGGCAAGCTGCCGGGAAATTTATTTCATTCACTGTCAATTGTAACAACAGTGGGCATGTCTATTTGCATTTTTTCTTCCCCTTTCAACCAATCCCTGTCTCCGGGGGCATGTCGTAAAATGTTGGGGAACCAATCAGCAGTGTTCATTGCTAAACTTTTTTCTACTTTGAGCAAGTTAATACACCGAGAGATATCGCCACGCCTGGTCTACTCCAGCCAAAGTCTTTAACCCTGTATGTGCATGAGTGAACAAAATGCTATGGAAAAGTGATGAAAGGCAAAGAACTTTAACATTTGGATGTCTATGCACAGGATTTACTTTATTATTATTATTTTTTGGGGAAAAAAATAATGTGGAACAATCTAGCTTATATTGAAATTGAAAATGGATTGAACCGAAAGGTCAAAGGTGTATTGTGTTTGCATGAATGCATTAAATTTCAGGCTACTTAGGATTAGCAAATTGAAGGGGGTTTTAAAGGGGCTGCATCTCACAGTCTATGCATGACCTATTGCTGGAATTCACACCCAAATGAGAACCGTTTACATCTTATGAGGTCATTCTATGGAATTTGCAAGCTTCCCAGTCTACTGAAAATTCCTCATGTGCAGGTAATGCACACTCTGCATCACAATTACAAAAACTATTTTAGAATTGGATTCGAATGTATTTGCAAGGTACATTTACAAGGAACTTGGCAGTTACTGGTGTAAGACAGACATTAGATGTGTAAAGCAGTTCTCAAGTAGCTACATATAGATATAAAAAATGCAATAAATAAATAAATGAGATAAATGAAATGGAGAGCACTTTTGAGAAATATAATCACTCATGTGAAATTAAGATATAAAAAGCAGTTTTATTCTACGTGGATAAAACTGCATGTAGAATAAAACTCATCCAAGTGGATTAGTTAGGCCTACTACTATTAATCATAACAATAGAAGTATGTGTTGAAATAGCGTTGAGATCCACTATATTTCACTTTGCGAAGTCTCTCTTTTCAAAGATAGTCTTATTTCCCAGTAGTTTTTTAATGTGTAAAATAAGAAAATATACAAAAAATAAAAATAAGCAAACCTAATGCATCCAGACCAGTAGGTGTCAGTATAACGTTTGGAATAAATAAGACGCCACTAAATATAAATAAAAGCTTTCTGAGTGCACCTTTAAAGACTTTCAGTGGTTAATATATTATGCAGTGCAGTTATCAGCTGTTCAAAGTTCTTATGCAAATAAATTATTAGATTATCTTCTGTTTAAAAAAAATAAAATAAAAGAAAGGTATGTCGTTGTAGATACATGCAAACCCCTGAAACTCTGGAATAAAATTATGACCGTTGTAAAGTTGCACTGACATCAATCTTGGAAATGTTTGTTAAATAGCTAATTCTTGGATTTTTACATTTGTTCTAATTTACTCGCACTTCTTTCTCTGCTTCGAATAAACAATCATCATAGTTAGGATATATGATGAGAAAAGAAATAGATGGATGTTACGCCTTTAAGAGTTAAGATATTTGAAACCTTGTTTGCGCAACAATCAGTGCAGCTCAGAGCCGCCAAAGTGTCTAGACTAGCACATGATGGTAGTCAGCCAATGGCTCCATCGCTCTCCTCGGGGGCCCTGTGTGTGTGCGTATGTGTGTGTGACGGGGGAGAAAAAAAGGAAAAAGGGAGAGAAACGGAGAAAGAGAGAGAGATCTGGGTTGCAGTTTGACCAGGTCTGAACACGGAACCAGGAGCACACTATAAGTCCGCGGATTGTTCATTTTCTGGCCCCGGCGCACGCACAAGGATATTTTTGGATCACAAAAAAGAGTGCGCTGGAATAGTGGAAACCAACCGGAATGGTGAATTCTGTGAGGAATTGTCTGTGGATTTAATTCGCCGAGGAGCAGCTTCATTCATGTCACCAGACCCGCTGTTGAAGAGTGGATTTGAACGTGTTTCAAAGTCCGAAAACATTTGAGAGCGTGCGACTAGTGCAGCTTTTCGCGTGGGATTTTGACAACAAATGTCTTTGGTGTAGTTTAAACCCGTAGTGCATTTAAAATCTAAAAAGCATCGCACTGTAGCTCCACTTTCCAAACATTGTTCACGTGTAGGCTACTTGACAGCGTTCTTCTAAAATGAATGCGTTCCTGTGTAGCCTTGCGGGTGTTTGATGTTCTCTGTTTTTTAATGCAATATAACATTGTGCCTTCAAAACTAATGTTGTGGTTTTGCCACCAATATACGGTGCTCGGCTGTGCACGCGCTGCACGGCATTCGGCCAACATTAATGTTGCACGAGCTCAGAAATAGTTTCAAATCGCTAAGATCTGAACGTAAATAACTCATCTAGAGTTTCAAGTTGTCGTATGTTCAGGACGAAACGCTCAGGTCTTGTGCGGCGACTCTGGAGAAGCCGTTTGATTCCAGATAAAGAGGGGGGCGATGGATATGGCAAAAGCGGCGAGGGGTCTCGAGACGATCTGCTTGGCTCCAACCCAGAGAAAATTCCCAAGACGGAGTTCAGACCGATGACCCCGAGCGGGTCTCCTGGCATGGACTATGGGGAAGTGTGTACGAGGAATCCCACTGCGAGCAGCGGTGGTGGCACCTCAGGGGGCGTCTTGGACCAAGATGGGGGTACGGTGTGTACGATGGGAAGCCCTCGGTCTGTGCAGGACAGCGATTGTAGAACAGTCACTTGCTGTTTATTTAAAGATCGGGACCATAATTCTGGGTCTAGAAGCCCTGAGCAAGGCTCGTGCCAGTTCGTGCTGAGGAACATTGGCTCTTCTCGGGACCCCGGTCCTCTAGAGAACCAGGAGACGAAACCTCGCTCAGTCATGGAGCAGGAGCTCAAGACCGCCACCTATTCGCTACTAAAAAGGCTAAAGGAGAAAACCTTGGATACTTTGTTGGAAGCCGTGGATTCCAAAGGAGGGATGCCGAGCGACTGTGTGATGGTATCGCGGACTGAGCTGCGGTTAGGCGGACACATGGCTCCTCCACAGCTGCTCATCTGTAAGCTTTACCGGTGGTCAGACCTGCAGCACACGGCCCAGCTTAAAGCGCTCTGTGAGTGCAAGAGCTTCGGAGCTCAGGACGGTCCTGTAGTGTGCTGCAATCCATATCATTATAGCCGACTCTGTGGGCCAGGTAAGCGAAGATCCCATTGACGGATAGCCTATGTCTAAAACCTGAACTGACTAAGATTTTCTCATTATTAGGCTTCGCTTTCAAGCTGCTGTTATGCCAAAGGGCTTTCCTCAGGGTTCCCCTAACAGATGCATTGAAGCTTTGTTGTTACAGTGATTCATATACTACAGAATGCCATTGACAAAATGAGTGCAATAGCAAAGAAGAATTTCGACTTGCTATTCCGTGTGAAAATAAATGCTGTAAGTTATAATGTAAGCAATTACGTTTTAGTGCTTTAAATAGCTTATTAAGTAATGACAACAGTGACTTAAAAAGTAGCAGTTTGCACATTGTCCACAATGTAGCAGACCTGTACTGTCCTGGTTTTATTTTCTGCTCCTTCATAATTTTCCATAACAGTTGCATTGTATCCAATAATCGCATATAAAATGCATGACGTTTTTAAAATGCATTTCATGCAGGTTTCTGAATTCACAGACAGTAGGCTATGTGTGACCTTGATTAAATTAGGATACTGCTTAGTTTATTAATTATCTGCTGGTAGCCTGCATGGGTTATGTATTCTCCAAATGATTGTCTTTTAAATAGGCTAGTAGTACGGTTGAGACTCATTTTTATTTGATTTAGAAAATTTCATTAAAGTCTGATCTCATGTAAACACTGGCTGTGTGGGCTTAAAGATCTAAAATCCAAGTCCAAGCAATTTAAGGAACGCAAGTACGTTTTCATTCCGATATTTTCCTTAGCCAAGTCATTAGCAATAATAGGCTAATATAGCCATCCGCTGGCTATACTTTCCTCTCACAATGACCAATGACTTGTTACAATGACTCTCATTTCACAATGACCAATACTTGTTAGTTTCTAAATTTCAGATGTTATTGTGATATGTTTAGTCTCAAACAACTCAAACGAGCAGATTAACTAGTTATACCGCTCTTCACATGCTTTAAAATCCCACAGATTGATGGACTAACGTAACGATTGGAATTCCTAGCATTAATATAATAGATTGACAATCCTATGTGGAGGACATTGGCAACCTGAGGCACTTGGCAAGCTATAAGTCAGTTTTTCCATAATAAATCCTCGCATATTAAGAGATAATTTTTAATCAAAGGCTTCAAACTGACAATTACACTCTTTGCTCAGCGTTTTATTGGAGTTTCTCAGAGCAGAGACGCTTGAGGGAGACAGCAGCCCCTCTCTCTCCCCTCTGTTCTCTGTAGAGACCCACATAGCTCACAGGCGCTCATGCGTGTCCCCATGAAGATGGTATTTCTTTCATGCGATTGAACAACAGAGCCCTCTCAATCTTCAAACTCCATCAATGGTTTTGACGGGGTTTTTCAAGGTTAATTTTCACAGACGACGTTAAAGAGAGAAATCCTATTGTTCAGACATTGCCCCATGTCTGTGAGCGCTTTTAATCACGTAAAACAGTGTTTGGCAAAACATTTCAGTGTATTAGCAAGGGCTTACAATGAATTTTTTTTTTTTTTTTTTTTTACTAATGGGTTTGTTTCTGAATGTTAAGTGATAAATAATTTTATTTTGCTTTGTTGTAGCTATAGATTAAGATAATATTTTAGGATTTACTTGACAAAACACGCTTCCTTTTTGCGAAGACTTATCGCTTTGAAATGATATCAGTTTCAAGTTGAGCTTTAAAAGTCACTTTTTTCCCCCAAGGAGAACCCCTCATGCTATTTAGGTGAAGGAGTGGCGGTAATATACAGTTTGCATACAACTGGCGCCAGACTGACTCGCTGTGTATCTGAGTGACTGAGTTTAGGATCCTGGCAATTACTGCCGCCACTCTTAAAGAGACAGTCCACTTTATGCTTTTATTTTTTCCCCCATGACCAAAAGGCGAGGTCATTACTTGTCCAGAGACTTTTTTCCTTTGTGCCTTCGAAATTTTAATGCTTTCCTTTGTTACTAGACGAGTTTTTGCGCGTTGAAATCTCAAAAAACCTAATTATACCGGCTTATATACGTTGTTTTTGTATTAGTCCATCACTGGTGTCCATGCCATTAAATGGTGAATCATCTGTATAACCGCTTTGAGTTTTATTCAGCTTTTGCCTTGGAAAATTTATACAATTAAATATTTGTGTTTTCTTTTTAATCCAAGGTGGTGTTGTTTTAATCTACTATTTTTTTTAAATGGTATTTGGTGTTTTGTTAGGTTACAGAAACTCAGAAACTCAATTTTATATAAAGTATTAAACTGAGCTGCCATTAAAAGATAAGTTTGTGTAGCACAAGCAGCACCTACCTGTATAGAAAATAACTAGACCAAGATGGAATCTGCAGATTTTTTTTTCTCCAGTGATTTTGAGATAAAAAAATTTTTTTTGAAAAAATATAACTCACGGTGTTGAAAATGGGAAAATGTGTTTACCAGAACTAAGAGTAGTACACTCTCGTTGATATCCCAAAGCAGTATTATTTAAGTAAAAAATAATTAAACAACTGAATATGCAAGAAAGGAAATGTGCGGAACTTTGTAAATAGCAGGCATTTGAATTTTGCAGAAATCGGGTGCTTTCTGTGCAGTTTTGTGTATACAGATAGCATATGGACCTACAGTATACATACATTTTCTACAGTGCTGTAGACAAGATTGTACATATCATCTACATTGTGTTTTGTCATTAATATATTGCTCTTTTTGTGAACAGAACAAACAAACTATTCCCAAAAAAAAAAATAAATAAATAAATATATAATTTCCTTTTTTTTCTATTCCAATTGTAATCATACTGCTGTTGTATTTTAGAGTCACCTCCTCCTCCATACTCAAGACTTTCCCCCAGCGAAGAACACAAGCCACTGGGTAGGTTTCACATACACACTCTAATTGCTGATTAAATATGTC
This sequence comes from Cyprinus carpio, assembly GCF_018340385.1. Taxonomy (NCBI): domain Eukaryota; kingdom Metazoa; phylum Chordata; class Actinopteri; order Cypriniformes; family Cyprinidae; genus Cyprinus; species Cyprinus carpio. The sequence continues at coordinate 17,512,883 of NC_056614.1, read as the reverse complement.
TTTATTTAAGATGTCATTGTAAATTATCTTGTACATGCACATTCTGAGGGAACAGATAATGTGAGATCATTTGCTGACAAATTTAATAAAATAATCTGTGTAACAATATAACCTGGCCAAAATAAGTCAGTGCCATCAGTTGGCACCCACTGGTTGAATCCCTGGCTTTACGGAGTGCCAAAAGGGAAGCAAAAAGTAGAACAACGTCAAGAATTTTAATGGTGGCAATTAGGCACAGTGACCAACTGAGAGCCAGTGGAGGCTGCAGCCAGTATCCGGCGGGCCCATTTTCAGCATGCCAATCTGGAGCCGGCCTGGGCTCGGCCCTGTCTGTTGTGAGGGGTGCTGGGGCCTGGCACTGGGCTGGGATATCCTCTCGGTAACAAAGCTCAACATCGGGCACAATGTTGACAGGAGGTGGTACCATCTGGAACTGATGCTTTGGTGGTTTGCAGCTCAGCCTGATAACTCATTTATTTGTTAGTAGGATTGGCTCAGTATCAACATATCAGCTGTTGATACAATACTAGTACCAATGAGATTTCACAATTCCTGACAGCAAAGCAAAATATATTAGTAAACGCTTCTATGTAAAAAAAAAAATAAAAAAATTATGGTTGGTAGGATTTATTTAGAAAAAAGTCTCTTATGCGCAGTTGCTGCATATATGTGAATAAAAGTAATATTATAAATATTATAACATTTTAAAATAACTGTTATATCCTTTGATGGCAAAAGGTGAATTTTCAGCAGCCAGTACACCAGTCTTCAGTGTCATATGGTCCTTCAGAAATCATTGTAATTTTCTGATTAGGTGCTCAAGAAACATTTGAAAATTAATATTTATGTTAAAAGGATGATATTTCTTTTTTTTTCAGAATTTTTAAGAATCAAAAGTGCACAAAAACAGCATTTATTTGAAATGGAAATAATTTCCAAAACTGTAAATTAATAAAAGTATTAAAAAATCTTAATCACCCCAAACTTTTGAAGGGTAATTTAGGTATTTATATGATAGAAAACTATGGTATGTTGCTTGGTAGCTGTGCTTTTAACATTCCTAGTTGTATCATCAAATTAAAAATGGATTAAAAATGAAATTTCTAACTAATAAACTCTAACCAGATGACATCCTTTATCTCCTCAGATCTGTCAGATTCCACACTGTCTTACACTGAAACAGAGGCTGCCAGCTCGCCTAACAACACTCAAGGGGAATTCTCAGGTGTGTTTAAAATATATCTGCTCTAAATTGTCGAGTTGCTGTGTTTTAATTCGGTTTGTTTGGAGTCTTCGTGTCAGCATGGCTTGTTAAACCATTGTCAGACTTGTTGCTGTTTTTTCCAGTCCCGGAGAGCTCATGTGGTAACATCTTTGTTCAAACAAAGGCTACGTGTCTGTGATGGTGACCTTGCACCAGATATTTACTTTTTCCCCACTTCTGCAAGAGAAAGCAGTGAGCATGCAGAGGGTGTTCCCTGTTAGTTGTCATACAAATCTCAGAGTATGGCTATTCCAGTGACATAGTTTTGCATCCGTTTTTAAGGGCCAGGAAGGGGTTAAGTGCTCAGTAAAAGTCTAAAATGCAAAGGAAACAGCAAGTCATACCTTCCGCTGTCCTTAGTTCTGCGGGTTCCCTTGGAGTGTGTTTGAATAAATGAGCAAACTTTGCAGGTAATTTGGTTTTTATGTTGTGCTTTGCTCCTCCTCATTAAAGGCCATTAGGAGTGGAGAGAGTGCGGTGGAGATAAAGCTCTCATTGTGAGCCCAGCAGAGGTTCAGTGGGCCGTGTTGGCTGGCCATAGAGCCTGCCTCCCCTCCTCTGTTTTCTTTCAGAAATATTTGAGTGGGATCAAACTGTAATAAGATCCAAGCTCGCAGGGACACACACACTCAAGCCGAGCGCACCGAGTCACGTTATACGCTCTGCACACAACGGCACGTAACAGAACACGCACACACAAATGCACATATCAGCCTTTACGGCTCTATCTTGACCGGAGTAGGCTTTTTTCCATTGCTGTGAAAGGGCCACACTGAAAGAAAAGAGGATAAACGTCTTGTGTCGTGGTTTGAGATTAAACACTCCTCTCTTATGGAATGAAATCAACATGCTTCTCTCATAAAACTGGAACCGCACCATGCATGCGCAGGATCATGGCCGCAGAGACAGAAAGGCTAAGGCCTTGTTTTGCAGCACTAGAAATAGCATTCAAAGAGAGCGGGTCAATCCACCCCCTTTCCCAGAAGGAGCTACCTGAGCTTGTGGCTTCATGCACCCTGTCACCACCACTTCACAGGCTGGCGACACTCCTTGCGCAAACAAATGATGTTTCAAATGCTTGCTGAGATTTTTTTTCTCTGGATTGGGTTCGTGTGAGCTGTGACTTGCTTGTAGGTTTATAATGCAGGAACTAGTAAAGCTCTTGAAAGTGAGGCCGGGGGGCCAAATGTGAGAGGGGGAGCAGATTGCAGCCCCCTGGGCGAGTGTAACTCCTGCTCTGAACACTCATCCACTTTGTGTTTGACAACAGCAATAGAACACATCTCAACGAGTCTGATGAAAACTCCCTGCCGCCCAAGGGCGAGATTTTAGAGAATCTGGCGTCTTAGTTTGAAAGACAGTCTGTGGATGCTTGAGATCTGAGGCTATTTATGTAATAGGTCTTTGATGTCTTGCTGCCTCAGTGAGTTTGTTTGAAGCACACTGCATTAGGATTTTCAGCTCAAATCTTCATTGAGTTTTTGTAAGCCTTTCTGCATTAATTTTTTTGTTTTGTTTTTTTGCGTGTTTGTGCACGACTGTTTTTTTTTTTTTTTTTTTGCACGTTCTGGAATCCGTGTGAATATTTGCATTTCTGTGTGTTTGTGTTGGTGTCTGAGATGTCTGTGCTCCCGTGTTTGGGTACATCTCTGTCTGTTTGTGTTGTTTGTATCTATCAGCTATTGATTAAGTGTTCGCTATGTTTTCAAAGCATGGCCGTCGAAACATGTGGTCATGATGTGCTACATGTGTTTGTAAAAATGTGTGTGCGCATGTGGTTCACGTCACATTCTGTAGCTGTGACTTGGTTGTAATGCAGCCCACCTGTTTCCTCACTCCTTGTTGTGGCCGTGTGGAGATCAGAATTATGTTCTTTGAAGTAGGTCTCATTGCTTCCTGTATAACTGCATGCATGTGATTTTGTGTTTCCTCTCTATATTGGGGTTTTTGTGATCTTTGTGGTTCGCAAGCCCCTGTATTGGGAGGTGGTCTCCTCATCCTCTGATGCTCACTGAGAATGTCAGCATGATCATGAGGGTGGGCACAATTTTGTCATGATTCATGAGGTGTAATTCCAATTGAATTGGATACAATGTTGTTAGTTTTTATGTTCATACATGTTTTTAGTTCATACAAATTTAAAACATAATTGTATTCTGGAAAATAGTTCTCCATACAATGATGAAAGCCATACTAAAATTTATCTATTCATATATATAAAACTTCTACTTCTAATTTCAACTTCTACTTTATTCTACAAAATTCTACTCTAATTTTTGAGTGCAGTTCTGCATCATATTTGCTAGTAATTCAGCAAGTGAATTGGAATTTAAAGATCTCAATTGTATTCTGAATGACGCACATCCCTGCTGCAGAGCAGTAGAATTGTTTTTCCAGTGATTATTAGTCTCTGTGATGAGGGAACTGACAGATGTGGAAGGCCTGCGGGGCTGAAAAACCAGTGGCTGTTTACAAATCATTCTCAGAACAGCCATAGATGTGCTACAGCTGAAAGATGCACCCTAATAAGCCCTCCTGGAATTTGTCACCATATGTGGAAAAGGAAGCAAATCCAATGTGCTTTCACGTGTGTACGTTCTTACATCAAGATGTCACAATCACAGTGAGACCTTACTGTAGTTGTGTCATCACTATGAGAGAGACCCCACGTCCCACTGAGGAGCCCTGTGGTGCCATTGTGTTTTGTATGTTGTCTTTATTTTTTCCTTGAGAATGTAGGAAAGGCAGTCGGATGGGAAGTAGGTTCATCAAGTGCTGTTTTGCCTGAGGAGGAGGACAGGCTTAGTCGGGTATAGAGGAATGGTTTGGTGATCTGTAATTTTACTCTGGGTTCACTCTTGGTGCTTTGTGATATTTACACTGCCCTCTCTGTTTTTGGGGAGTAGACCACAGCCAGGTTGGCATCCCTATGTGCGGCCTATCGGTGCTGTATGTCTTAAAAATGGAAAGGAGTGACGGTCTCATTCAACTGTACTGGACTTTACCAAACTGATCAGCATTGTGACTGTAAACCAAAGCCTCTTTTCCATCAACATTGTTAGTGGTGTTGGTGTCTAATCTGGATCCTTTCTGGCTCTGCTTTGCCCATTAGATGTGGAGTTTTTAAACAATAAACAGGCAACATCAGAAGCCAGGGTGTGGGATAATATCTCCAAGTATAGTTTTTAATTTAAGACCACATATAAACACAAAATTTTATGATGAAAAACTAGATCAATCCCATTATTGTCTATATATGTGGCACAGTGCTCATTCATTGGACTAATTCCAAGACATTTATTTTTCCCCATTTGAAATCATTTAAATTAGTTGTATATAAATTGAAATCTGAAATCTTTCTAAATTTAAACAGTTAATAATACTATAATTTTCTATATTGGTTTGTCAGTTGGTCATGTAGAAACACATTAAGTTATTATTGATTTCTCAGATCAACTGCAATGTGGGCATATTCAGAGATCTACCGATCTGCACAATTTCAGTGGAAAAAGGGTATGCATCATGAAGTATGAGAGGTGCTGAATCCGAACTGATCTAAACAGGTAGCATTGCTTTCACAAGGAGCCACTGGCTGATCACAGTATTGATAGTACAACTTGTCTTTGTTTTCATAAAACTGCTGTCTTACAAGCCAGCGTGTGTTTTGTTTTGACTGATAGTCTGAGACTAGCATAATCACATACTTTCCCTATCAGAAAATCACAAACAGACATGTTTTTATGTGATAATCTGGCAGCAGTACACACATGCCAGTCTGTCTAGGTCTGATCTGACCTCATTTCTGTAGTGCATGAAAAGGGCATCTGGACGCCCAACAATTAAACAAAGTAATTGAAGCATGTGACGGCGTGCTGATTACCATTGATTTGATTGCGTCCATAGATTCTGAAAAGCCTTAAAAAGGCATGTGATGTCTTCCCCTCAGTTTATTAGCTGGCTCACAGATGCTTGAAAATATCTAGACAGTTTCAAATTCTTTTTTCGTTGTCAGTGCTTAAATCTTTCATAACAGTTCTGTCATCTTTTATTTACCCTAATGTCATTCCAAACCTGTATGATTCAGAAGAACAAAACAATAGGAGAAATTTGAAAGAATGTTTATGCTGATCTTTTCTATACATTGAGATCACGACCAAGTACTGTCAAGCACCAAAAAAGCATAATTGAAGTACCAGAAATATTGCCAAAAAATTATGCTCTATATTCTTCCGAAGCCAAACCATTACTCTGTGTAACAGTTTAACATGTAAGGCAATCTTACACTTTCAAATTTTATTTGCAATTCTGCATATACAAACCAGTGTTGGTACTTAAACTTAATCTAAACCAAAATTTGAAATTCTGCCTTAGCAACTAAATGAAAAAGTTTTCAAAAAATTATTTTTCAAAAAAAAAAAAAAAAAATAATAATAATAATAATAATAATAATAAAGTAGAATATAATCAATCAATCAATAAACTTTAGAAAAAAAAGATAAAATCACCTAAATTAAAGAAATATAAAAGATCATTCAAAAAATGAATAACTATATTAATGATACTAAAATAACATTGATTCAAACTTCCCAACACGTTCATGTAATAAGGGTGTATAAATGATGACGAAATGTTAAGTTTTGACTAAACTTTTCCTTTAAACCAGTGATCATGAGAAAGATCATAGACATTTGATATTATGTACGCAATGCGAAGACTTTAACTACACTGTATTATTTTCCGTCGCTGAGGTAAACTAGGATCATGGGAGGGACATGAGCTGTATTACCTCATTTACAGCAGAACTACGAATAATGAGTTATGTAACTTTAAGAGTCTAAACAGCTCTGCATTGGGACGGTTTCAGTTTGAGCTATCCTTTTCCACTCTCTTTCCTAAAAACCCATGCCAGTCCATATTACATAAAGACAGAACAGTCCCACACACGCGCACGCTGCCCTGCCGCTGTAACGGTGTTACTATGCCAGTGAAAAATGAGCCACAGTGGGGTGGACGGTGCAGGGGCCACCCTTTTGCCCTCCCCCCTCATATTCCCTCACCTCAGTATCTCTCCTTCTTTCACTCTTTCCCTCCTTTTATCTTTTTTCTCCCTCTCCCTTATTCCCGTTGCCTGGCACGGGGCCTCAGGTTTCCACCGCAGCCCCAGAGCCTGCCCACACTCCCCCAGGGCCCCAAGTGCTCCAGGATACGGGATGTGGAAATAATGTGACTGGAGTACTTCCACCCTGCCTCCAGAAAATCAGGTTCTGCGGATTGTTTATTTGAGGGGAAGGAGGCCTCAGCCAAACATCCTGTTTTAAAAAGCTTGCCTGGGTTTTGTAGCGCAGGGGCTGCTCAACTACCCCTCTGACGGCAGGGGGAAGCTGAGGAATGTTGAAGAGAAGCCCAGCGGCCTGGAGGTGATGGGTTGGGATGTGCATTTGTATATGTGTGTGAGACTACATGTGTCTGTGTGGCATTCGTTCGAATCATTATTATTTTTTTTTTTCATTTTGACGGAGAGATGCACAGCATGTAAATATAAAACAGGCGGTACCGTGCCATCATGGCTATGCTATACAGCTCTCCTTGAGCATTTGTTCCTGTCTTGAATGACCGACTTCCTCTTCCCCTTACATAACACACGTAAACAAGGCAAACAAATGCTCATCAGCCAATAGCAGACAACTGAATTAGTCGCCCACCTCTATTGTATCTCACAACAGATTGAGAAAAAGATATGCATATTTGTTTATGGTCAGGCTGTTTATGTCTCGCTGAGACTATCATGTTTTTGGCTTTGTCAGTAGGTTTACGTTTGTAAGTACATGCAGCTTGGCCTTCTCAATGAGGAACTGGACTTGGATTTTAGGGATATTAGATTAAATTGTATTTTTTTTCTCACCACATTGTTTGACCACAGTAAATATTTCAAGATGTGAAGCATTTTGGAAAAGCAGAGATTTTGTTTCTCCAAAGACTGTATTAGCTGTATTGTTGTGATATCAGCCACGTATTTCACAAAATCAGTATCAAGAATCACTATGTGAGTCACTAGTGGCAGTATGATAATAACTCTTTCTTTTAAGTGAATGTGACATCAGTTTCAGCTAGGCATATTCTTTTAGTCTAATGTGAATTTAGATCTACACATTGACAGAAAGCATCAAAATGCAGTCACAGTATTTAATAGAGGGGTCATATCATTTTATTTTATTTTATTTTATTTTATTTTACAGGCTTATACTGTGAAATAAAGTATGCTTATTTATCATCTAGTATATGTGACAACCAATGTGCTTCAAAAGAGAGACAATCCATTTCAAAAGAGAGAAGAGTTTGTGTAAATTGCAGACCATTCGTACAGGTAATAATTTCCTCACTGAGCCCACCCCCACCTAGTAATGTGTGAGAGATTGAGTCCTGCAGTGCGCTCTGGGAAGGCTGGGGCAGCCCCATCTCTCCTCTCCCTCCACCCTGCACGCCGCTGTGCCTGCCTGCCTCCTCCAACAGAGCCATTCATTCAGTCCGGGCCACGGGGTTAGGGAAACAAATAAAGAGGCAGCCATGCCATTAAAAATGTATGGAATGTCCAACTGTTAGTTTAGTGTTTTAGCAAGCCTCCTCTCAAGGCTGCGGAAGGGGGAACAATACTCCGTTCAGTGACCATCACCGTAAAAGCTTTAGCTTTCGGTCTCAGCTGGCCTGTGCACAGAGGGTAGCCAGCAAAAAGGTGGCAGTAGTAGATGCAAAAGCCGGTTTTGTTTTCCTACCAGTTTAGGATCCACGGTAATAATAAATTCTTGTGCATGGCACTGGGATGGACAAGCGGTGATTTAGGCCTGCGGTTTGATTGCCTAGCTAAAATAAAGTGAAGAATGTTTTCCCCCTTCCTCCCCAGAGGAACATTGACAGTTGTGAGGGACCTATGGCAGTCAGTATTTTTAAAACTGGGAGAGCCAACGCATTCCTCTGGCCTTCAGAATGTACTGTGTGGATTAACTGCAGGGGCCCATGGAGTCCGACATCCTCACGTTAACCTTCATTAAGAGAGATACACAGAGAAATGGACACGATGTGGGGGGCGTAATGGAGCACAAGTCTTTAAATGTTTAGTTCACTCAAATTTACTCATCGTCATTCTTTCTTTGTGATTTTCAGGTTTATTATTCCTTTCAGTTTTGTGTACATCTTCTAGGTGTGAGTACTTTTATGACGTAGTGTTATTCTCACACTGGATACATTTGTCACAAAGCATTTTTAAAACATTTTTAATGTGTAATTTCTCAATTTAGTTTTTCTGTTTCTTCCTTTCTTTTTTTCTTTCTTTCCACAAGTTTGGCCAAGTGGTGATGATGTTCTCTTGTTTTAGAAACGGGTGCTACAATCAAAAGGGTTGAAGGCAGTGCACACTTGTCAGGCTAAATCATATTGGCAGTGGCATATTTTCAGATTTTCCCAGAACTCTGTGAGTTGTTTTTCCCCCTTGTGTTTGCTGCTCAAAATTATGGAAATATTATTCTGACTAACCGAGCAGGATACGTATGTCTGTCAGAGGGAGCTGAGCTCACAAAGGTAGACTTCTGTTATACTCTCAAAGAAGTCAAGAGATTGATTCAATGCCTCTGATCTAGAATTAACTATATATATATATATATATATATATATATATAATATATATATATATATATATATATATATATATATAGAGAGAGAGAGAGAGAGAGAGAGAAAAAAAAAAAAATACAGAGAGAGAGAGAGAGAGAGAGAGAGAGAGAGAGATATATGTATAATGATTATTTTTTTTAATTAAAAAAAATTACAGCAAAAAAAAAAAATCTCAATTCAATTGCCATTGGCAGATGTGACATGCAATTAACTTTTGAATGTTACACTCTTACAAAATATTTCACCAAGTAGTACCTAGGTATTGCAAAATAGGCAGCTTATTGAAGTGACTAAAGAAGCCGTCTGTTTTTCTTAACATTTAGGAGTCCTTGATCCTCACGCTAATGACTGCAAAACAGATAAGAAAAGAGAGATAGAGATATAGCAAGAGAGAAAGGCCTGGCGATCAAACTGCAATCACTCACTCTTTCACTCACTTAGCCGCAGCACGTTCTCTGATGTGATTAGTGGTATGACGAAACACACTGTACCTGTTTTAGTTTGCCCTGTTGGTCAATCTAAGCGCGGAACAAAAGACTCCCTCAGAGACACAAAACGGGATTTGTGAGCACCGGAGAGCAAGAGGAACACTAAGTTGATCTGCACTAACTGGACGTATTTGCTCTGTGCCCAGAGTTTGGTCTCTCTTACTAAATGCAATTACAGCCCTCAATGGGGAGTTCATGCCATACCTCAGTGGCCCTTATTGAGGACTTGGAAAACCCACAGCAAACAAGCCTATTCACTTCTGCTTATTGTGGGGTATTTGGATTTTAGTGGTATTTTGAGGTAAACATGTCTGGGGGAAGTGTCTATTAAAGTATATGCTACTGGTGTGCCTCAAGGCTATGTCATTGGTGCTTGGCTATTTCAGTCTTTCTGTGTCTTTGTCTCTCTTGCTTTGTCTCTTTCTTACCTAACAGACTGTTCTAAAGTAAGCCTTCTAGAACTGAGTAAGTTTGTTTTATGTAGCTAGTTATATCCTAATTATTTTCATTTAGATGATATTTGATACATTAATCAATATTTTTGTGTTTGTTCTTACAGACACTGTTATGAAGTAGAATCAAAATATATAATGTTAATCCTTATAAAAAATAGTTTGTCTAATAAAAATAACAGTCAAGAATGACTGAAAATCACTTAAATTTTATTTATATGCACTTATGAAACAACACAGTGATAAACACCAATAATTAGTCTACTTATTTAGTATTTATAAAACTCTTAATATCTTTAGGAAGTAACATTAAAACCTGTTAATTTAACTTTGCTCTATATATCACCAAGCCCTAGAGCATTAAACTGTCTCTTCATCCATGTTGACAGATTTGATACCTCACAAAGTATTAGAAGTGCTCGCTTGTGCATTTTTAATGGGGAAATATAAACAATTTGCTTTGTTTTAGAAAGCGGCTGTGTAGCTACCCAGCACTTGTGTGACTTCAAGCTTTTGTGACTGAAACAGAAGGCGAAGCTGAGCATGGCTGTCAGCATGCATTCACTTGAGTGTTTATGATCCATTGGACCGATCAATAGCATGCCATCATCTGAGCTGAGTATGTGTCCATCACCTTGCAGATGAGCTGTATCCAAATACACAGCTTTCGCCTTAAATTAACCTGAGCTCAAGAACTGTCTCAACCACTGGCCTGGCTCCCTGATCTGAAACCGTACCTGCTGTGTAATATTCAGCTGCCAAAGCCCATTTCCCATTAATGTAAGGCTAATATCTTTTATGACAGCAATATTTGCGGTGATCAAAATCTGGATTTCTGATAAATTACACTTTTACAGAACATAATCACTTGATTTGTATTTTTTTGTATCTTTATACCTTGAATAACAATAAGGATGGCACTTGAACCATTAAAAGAGAGTTTTGCGAAAATTAACAGGACTATCATTTGCCCTGTTGGATCACCGCTGTGTTTTCAGTAATGTTTTATGTTATTTGATCATGCATGTGTGTTTTTATGTCTTGCAACCTACTCATTTGGTTGTTTTTGTTGTGAATTCTGATTTTCAAAATATTTCTTCAAATTTGTGAGAGTGATTTGTTATAGTCTTGGCAGCTTCAGTTACAATGGGTTTAAAATGATAAATAATTGTATTCCTGTGTTTTTCAACAAAATTGTGATTGGTTATTTAATTGCTATTGCTATGCAAAAATAAATAAAATAATAATAATAATAAATGTAAAAATGTACAAATAATTTTAAATTGTTGTAATTAGTTTTATGTTAGATTTAATGAAAAATATAAATCTTTTTCTTTCTGACACAAAATATATAATTACACATTTATATTAAATATTAATGAATTGTCATGCAATTAATAATTATAAAAATATATTTTTACATAAACACACATGCACATATAAAAGATTCACTATATTTTATTTTATGTGGTTGATCTAGTGAAAATATAGGCACAGTAATCCATATTGTTTTAAAGAGTTGTTTTTAACAGGGTGGTGTAACTTTTTAAGAAGATTTTGGAATGTCCCCATAATGAGTGTACTGTAATTTGCTTTGGATAAAAGTGTTGACTAAATGACAAATAAGTACTCAGTGAAAGGGTTTCAGAGTTCATCAGATTTTTATGGCCCAAGTAATGGATATTTTCATGGCTTCTTAAATACTGTGCAGTCACCTTTAATCTGCTTTTTGCACCTTGAAAATGCTAAACATTCACACTCAAACACGAAGCAATAATCTATCCCACACTCCCATATAGAAGCAGCAGCCGTGTGAGGTTGCGAGCGAGCAGTAGATGGTCTGTATTTCTGGGAGTTTGTCCTTCACACTGCCCCGTCTGTTCTCATGGTAAAGGAATTCGGTTTGGATCCCCCAGTCCTTCTGGCTAAGTCTCACCCGTGGAGATCAGTACACAGATCTGTGGGTCTTCGCACCGTTTGACTCTGCTGTGGAAATCACGGCAGAGGCCCAGCGATCTGACCTGGGGAGACCGCATACTCATTCATTTGTTGCTCTGGGCTCAGATGGCCCATGTGTTGAAATGTCAACACTAGTGAGTGTTAAGAAATCCAGAGAGGCAGGGCAGCAGCGGCCGTCAGTGAATCTGGCTAGCTAAGCTGTGCTTTATATGAGTCTGAGGTGTGAATCTTACGCACATTTGACCAAGTCGTCATTAACACTATAGAGCCATAGTGAAGGGATTAAAATGCACACTTGCCATTCGCAATGCAATCTGTGTTCACTCTGTAAATTCAGGCTGTGAATTCTGTTTATCTGCATTTTCATAAAAGATTGCATAGCCCTATTTTGGCCTAAATATAAAGCTGCAGAAGTCATTGAATAAATAATGATAATTGTGGCTGCTACAATGAACTAAATGACGTTTACAGCATTTCATTTATGTCTAGTCCTGTTGTGTCACAGTTGTCTGTTAGCAGTTTGGTTTTTTGGAGTTGAGTGTTGCAACCTATGACAAAAAATAGTTATATATATAATATATATAAATAGTCATATATATGAATATATATGTGTGTGTGTGTGTGTGATTTGCTTTTTGGCAGTTACAGGTAGTATGTAGTATCAACAGAAAGGACATTGTTAGCAAAAACTGATATAGTGCAGTGAATATTTTTCTGTTTTCTTGAATTGAAAAAAGTGTGTATTTTAATGATATCTGCTAAAACCTAAATGAACACTTACACTAGCATATAGATGATTTAAAGCAGCCAGAAAACTGTCATTTTGTTTTCCTGGTATTTTTAATCCTCACTCAGAAATGGAATAGAGAGTTATTCTCTCAGCATGATTCCATTGCTTTTACTTCTGCCGCATTAGATATATTAGTCTCACCACTTTTAACAGACCAGCAATGGTAACAAGGAGCCTGAGAAAACTGTTAAAACTCTAAAATTAATGAAGTGAAGGGAAGAAAAGGAGAGCGGGTCAAAGAGAAAGAAACCCATCTGTGTGAGAGTGCCGCCACAGTGCGTCTGGCTGATAAAGCAGTCTTTGATGGCAGAGATAGTACAGACGCCAGCCTAAATGTGGCCCGTTAGTGTGTTGTAAGTCGCCCTGTAGTGATAGTTGTCTAAAAAATCAGAGCCGTACCAAAGAGAGGTCGGAGGGAGCGAAGTACGGTGGCATTGTTTATCATGTTTCACTTTTTCCCCCGGTCCAGGCAAGCGTAATTCCAACTTCCTGCTCTGACCCCAGTGAGAAGAAAAATGCCCAGGCCAGTCAAGAGTAGCTTCGAAAGATGAATTCTGTCCACCATAAAACTTCTCTGTGCTCTCTCGTTCTGTTTCTCCTGCTCACATAAACACTCTCTGTCTTTCTCCCCCTCCGCCTGTCAGCGCAGTGGTACAGTCTAATAGCTGGAGGGAATCTAATCCTTGGCACAGGATAAGAGACTCAGACTCCCCCTCCATTCCCTCCCTCTTCATCTCTCTCTCTCACTCGCTCTCAGTTCAGTTCAATTCAAGAAAGCTTCGCTGCCATGAATGTTAGGATCACATTATTTCCAAAGCAACAGTGTCTCTCTCTCTCTCTCTCTCTCTCTTTAGTCTCTTTCCCTCTCTGGTTAAAGTGTCTGGCAGAAGTGCTGTGGAGGAATGAGTTCATCTTTTCAGAATTCCCTGGATTAGAGGGGATGAAAAAGACAGGGATGTGGGCCTGTAGTTTGGTGGGAAGAGATGACAAGCTGCTGTTTTTCCTCTCGATCTTTCTCTCGCTCTGGATCTGCCCAGAGCTCTATGGACGTGTGTTTACCCTGAGGCGGTTCCTTTCTTGCCTTTTCTCCTCCCTGCATGGTGCTTTTAAAAGCATTAGTGGATAATCACATAGTATCGCCATTGAAATCATCCCCCTTTTGTGTACTTCAAGTTAATTACCTCCAACTCACCCCCAATTTTTTTTTTTTTTGGTGTGGTGTGGAGGGGTAGGGTGTGTGTGTGTGAGCAGATCCTCCAAATCTCTTTTTCTTGTAGTCGTTCCACCTCACATGAAGTCTCGCTCCTGTGCATCTGCAAAAATGTAACGCGAGACATTGTTTGAAATACAATATGATCAATGTATGGTCCACATTTTTTCATGCATAATTAATTTTATACCATTCCTGTTGTCTTTGGTTATAATGCACTGCCTAAACACAATGGGGCAAATACATGAAACAGTTTAACACTAAGTTAATGACACAGTTTGTTTACTAAGCACCTGCAATATAGTTTAACCAGGTGCACTTATAATATATTTTTAGAGCACTTTTTATGTTTTTAAAAAAGGAGTCTCTAATGCTCACCAAGGCCGCATTTATTTGAGTAAAACATTAGTAAAAACAGTAAAATTGTGAAAAATATTACAATAAAAGAAAACTGTTTTCTATGTTAATATATTTAATATAATGCTTTTCTTTTTTAATAGTAATCTTTTGTAACCTTTTAAATATTTTACTGTCAATTTTTAACAAATAAATGCATCCTTGCTTAATAAAAGTTTCTGAAAAGTGTTAATTTCTTTAATACTTAAAATAAATCTTTAGTAGATTGACCCCAAATTTAACAAATTAAATGTACTTCATCTCATTTTTGTATTCCTCTCATTCTCTGGCATCAGTGCAAAACCAGCTTTGAACACTAGAGGTACAGGACTTTAAAATAGAACTGAAAACTGTGAAATGAAATTATAAAAAATATATTTTGCCACATTCAAAGCATTGTAAAATAGTTAATATACCCACGACTGTGACTGCATATCAGTTTAATCCTTGCACTGTTGCTTGACAACCGTAAACAACCACACAATTGTGCTTAACAACACCCCTTAATAACACGCTATCCTCGTCTTGACTTGTCTGGGGCACAGCCAACTCTGTATTTTTCTCATTACTCTACACTTCTTCATTGCACGTGTAAATAACTTAAAACGGTCCTGCCCACTAATGGCCACACACTGTATATATCACAAAGCTGCCCAGTCCAACATAGACTGTTTTGTCCTTTGATGTGAATGTGACCGTCTGGCCTGGGAACGGACTGTGAATTGCATGTTTACCTTACTGATCGAGTAGCACGTCCACCAGAGCATTATGACCAATTTCAAAGGAAATACCTTTGTGGCTGTCTAGCTGAGCGTGTGTGCGTGTTTTGTTCAATTCGGGCTTTGTAAAAGGGGCTGGTATCTGTCTGAAAACAAAATAGGGACTAAATAAAAAGACTTTAGCCTTCTGACAAAGTAACCTTTAGTCTCACGGCCTCCTTAAGCTCTTACTTTGTAAGTCAACAAGGCCCTCGCCGTTGTTTGAACTCAGCTGGCCATGTTTGCTTTCCTTTGAGCGGTTAACTACTCTAATATAATCTTTTCCTCAAGCAACTGGTGTGTTTTTGACCAATTTTGCACCTGTGGGGTGTGCACAGAATGATACTTTTAAACGCATTGTTTTTAGCACTGTAGTTTACAGCACACAACAGCATGTTTGTGAATCTTTGTGTTTTTCAGTCGTTATGGCTGAGCTCAGGAAGGGGTCAGACGCCGCCGTCCCCTCGGAGCCGCAGACAGCGTGTGTCTCCAAGGAGATTGACACCGGCGGAGACAGTTTTGAGAATATAATAACATACTCTACCTTTCTAATGGGTAAACCGAGCTGTTGAAAGGTGCTGGGGTTAAATGAACGCAGAGAAGCATAATTGCTCCCAGCTTTTGTCTTCCACCCCTCATGAAGAGCGTCTGGGTGCGTCGAAAGAGAGAGAAAAACTGAAGAATTCTGAGGCGTTCTCACTTTAGTTAGCTTTTTGTCTGCCGTTATTATCTGTACTCAAAATGATGGGCCCACAGCGCTTAAGTGTCGTTAACTAAACTGTTGCGGAGTCATGATGGTACATGAGTTTAGATGTCCACCGCCTTTGAACTAACACCTACTCTCTGCAGTTGATAGCCTAAATGAGGTTTATTATACTAAAGTACCATCATTGGCTGTGATTAGAGCTGTGGTGCCGTCCGTCTGTCTGTCTTCCCTGGTCTGAGTAAGACTGCATTTCCAGCTCTGGCGGCTTGTCAGAGGCTCTTCACAGACTCATGAGTGAGGCCTCCAGGGAAAGGGGAGACAGGAACTCTGTATCCTGCTTGTTGTGTGCTTGCTGATGTGCATTTTCCAGCCCCTACCTGAACACATGCACGCACACACAAACACACTGCCATGCGGTGCAATCATTTAACGTTCTGTCAAGGGCCGAATTTGTTTCTTGAGTTAAAGTGCACGGATAAATGGTCCGTTGAAGCACAGGATGATGCAGAGATGACAGACATTGTCAATATCTGTCAATATGAATATTAAGCAAGGAAAATGTTTTAATGGTTGCTTGAGTAGTTTTGTTATATTGTGCATCATTTTATATATTATCTTTTTCGGAGTGTCTATTTACACTAAGTGCAAATAGCCCGCCTTGTTGGCAGAGGCTATTTACACTAACACTGCCCACCAAGGTGTGGTTGGGCTAGACTATCCCAAAAGACAGCTATCAAATAACAGCTCCAGCGATCGACCCGAGTTCAAATCCACCTTTTGCCAAACTCATTCATGTCCCTTTTCACACCTATCACATCGGAAAGGCATTTGTTTTCAATAAAAATGAAGGAAAATAATCGAAAAGTTGAAAATGAAGTATCGGGTAGGGTTAGGGTTAGGGTTAGGTAGCACTTTATTGTCACAAAAAGTCACCATCCATTTAATAATTTTAATAAAACGTATAATTTACACTCAATATTTTATTATCGCATACTGTTTTATAATGTAATACAATACTGAAGTGCAGATATTTGCCCCTATTTGCAATAAGTAGTCTAAATAGCAGAAAATTCAGTAAATAGAAGCTATGGGTATTTGCACTTAGTGTAAATAGCGTATCGCTAAGAAAATATGCTGTTTCACTTAGTGTAAATAGCATCTAATTTCTATTTACACTTAGTGTAAATAGCATCTAATTTCTATTTACACAGTGTAAATATCATCTGTCGCTATTTAAACTTAGTGCAAATAGCCGCTGCCTATATTTTTTAAAGAAAAAGAATAAAATAATAAAATATCTAAACCTATTTAATTATCTACTTTATATACAGAAATTGAATTTTATATATATATATATATATATATATATATATATATATATATATATATATATATATATATATATATATTAATGTATTGCATCCAAAAGTTATATATTAATTTAAGTGTTATTAAGTTAATATTAAGTTAAATGTATGCATATACAAGTATATTTGCCATTGGGATAAAAAAAAACCTTATTGGAATATATATTCTATGCAAAATGGTATATTTTAAGTATTTTAATTAGGTTTAGATGTTTTATTATACATTTTCTTCAGTAAAAAATATACACATATTTATATGTTGTAATTTATATTATATGTTATAATTTTTATATAACAAAAGAAATGCAATATTTATATAGTATAGGTAAATGTAAGCAAAAAATTGCAAGTATCATTAAAAAAAATATATATATTTTTTAATCCAGTTGAGTAAGGTTGAGTAAAGGCTTAATGTATTGTTTTATGGGTTTTCACAATGTTTATATTTTTTTATTTTTTTTTACTGTAAAATGAACCTAATAAATAAAAACTACTTATAAATGTATTGATGTTTTGCAATGTGGTCGCTAGCTGGTGAACATATTCCAAAACACATCTTGAACATCTGAAGCTGGTTTGAACACTGGTAGGTGATTTGGATGGTCTATCAGCTTTGACCAACTAGAAAGCATCTAACCATGTTCCAATCTTAGACTGGATTTTTCAGCAGGGAGTGTAAAGGAAGAGTAAATCTGCAAAACAAAGAGATGGCACTGGCTGGATTTGAGTTCTAAGATTCTAATGAGTTTGCCCGATTAGTTCTCTTCCTTCCCCGTCTCCTTTCCCACTGACACACACTCACACAGCACCGCTCAGGCGAGAACAGCCAAAACACACACTCCTCTCTCAAACACAAACATTGGCTGATATTCTCTTCAGCTCTAATATACTTAAAACACATGAACACACATGCATAACACCCTCAGGAAAAGGGCCGGTCTCTAGGCTGAGCAATGTTAGCTCCCAAGCTAAACATTAAATAGATTATTAACCTTTCATCTTTGCACCTCTGTTTAAACCCACAGAACAGGCAGCGCAGACTCAACCACCCCCTTTCTGTGTCTCTCTCCCTCTGGCTCACATTAAAATGGGGGGCATTAATCATATCACAGCACTTCTATGTTAGACGGCCATGTGAAACTTCCTGCTGCATTGTTTCATTTTTTTTGCATCTCATTGATTTAGGTACAAGTTCAAATTCAGCCCTGATTAGGCAGCATAGCTGGAAGCATGTCTTCCTGTATCCTTTCCATTGACCTAACATAAAGCTACTAGCTTAACATAGAGAAAAATCTTCAAGACAAGATCTGCATGATTATTATGATTTATTCACACCATTCTCCATGAAATGTTTTGGATGAATACAGCCAGCGCAATGGTTTCATTAGACCATTTAGGCCACCTTGCAAGAGGATGTAAGGAATTCTTTAATGTTAACATGCAGGGGCCCAGCGCAAGGAGCCATTTCATTGAAGAGAAGTGTGTTTAAAATTGTGTTAAAATTCTATATTTATTCATCTTCAACCTGATAAACACAGAATACGAAATTAGACTTTTGAAGAATCTTTTTGCACTTCTATTCTATACAATAACCAAATAGGTTCATATTGACCCTATACAGGACTTTTAAAATGTATTCCAAGTCTTCAAAAGCCTTGCAATTGCTCTGGTTGAGTAACATACCAAAATTTGAGTAATTTTTTTCTTATTCAGGCTGTAAAATTAAATATGGCACTCTTTGGTCACCAGACATACAAGAACGAAGAAAATCACATTATTGATGACTGATGCTATTGATATTTCATTTTATTGTTGTTCTACCAGGGAGTCAATAATGTCTTAAAGTTTGGCTAGTGATGCACTGAAATAACACCAAAACTCAAAATAAACTTTTAAATTTAACCAAAAATTTTAAGTAGGTTTCAGGCTAATTGGCTGATTCTCTTTATTCTATTCAGGGTGTAATGTTCACAGGTAATAAACCAGTTGTAGTAAAAAATGCACTACATCTAAATTTTTCAGCTGAACAAATTTTACTTGTTGCTCTAGGAAGTTTACCCATTGTAGCTTATCCACATTGTCTCCATAAAGTAAATTCTTTACGCATTATTGCAGTAGTGATTGCTAATGATTAATGATTACGGCCCTATTTTTACGTTTATCTAAATTTCAGTACATCACTAATATTGTATGGCTTCAGAAGACAGGAAATATAGTGCACAAATCCTGTTTGGAGCATAACAGCCTTGGTCACTGCAAACTGTTGCTATATGAAGAAAAGCTTAGTAAAGATTCTTAAACTCTCCTGTCCTTGTGTTTCACCCAAAAAATGTACAGCATACAGGTTTAAAATAACAGGAGAGTGAGTAAGTGATGTCAAAAGTAAAAAAATTTAATGACATGGGCATTTGTTCGACCCTGAATGAACAGGGACTATAGACTTGGCCCTTAAAATCTCCCTGCCAATAGCCTCTCAGGAGCGAAATAATGGCATCACTCAATGTGCAAGTTAATTTGAGCTGATAGCGTGAAGCCTGAGGGGTCAGGGGTTCACAAACTTGTGCTAAGTTGTCAGGGAGCTGAAAGCTGTCCCCAGGCCCACAGCGGGAGTTGGCAGGGAGGGGACGCTCCCTCTCCACCCAAGCCATCACCACCATCACCCACCCACAGGAATGTGGAGGAGGATAGAGACGGGGAAGCTAGTTGTCGCCGGATATGAGCTCATAGCTTTTCCATATCCCCCTTCCACAAATACTTTCTCCCCGGATCAAGAAAGAGCAGGCAGAAATGCACACAATGCGTGGCGCATTGTACTTGGAAACGTTTAAGAGTGTGTGTGTGTGGCTGAGATAAGCACGTATTGAGGGAGCTGTAACTCACTCAGAGTTTAGCACCAAATGGAAGTCTGCAGACAGACTCCCAAGC
The DNA here is from genome assembly GCF_018340385.1 of Cyprinus carpio. Taxonomy (NCBI): domain Eukaryota; kingdom Metazoa; phylum Chordata; class Actinopteri; order Cypriniformes; family Cyprinidae; genus Cyprinus; species Cyprinus carpio. The sequence continues at coordinate 17,492,903 of NC_056614.1, read as the reverse complement.
TATGAAAGTGAATTAAATGAGCTGATTTAAAGGGTGTTTGGTTGTTCTGTATAATGTGTGCATTGCAGGTATGCATGTTTTTTGGAGCATAAAAGCTTCAACCAAAGTATTTTTTAATGTCATATAATAATTAAAATTTTGTTTTGGGATCATTTTCCCACCTTCAGCTGTGCTTTTGCATTCAGTATACAAGTAAATAACTAATGAATTAAGTTTTGAAGTAGCGCCCTCTTGAGGCAGCACATGACAGTGCAGCATTCAACTCCACATAATAAACCATCTTTCTGGCAAGTAAATGTTTTCATTTTTTCTGCATTGTATTTTATTTGCAAACTTACTAACAGACCCATTCTCTTTTCTTGTTTCAGATGCCAGTCTGTCACCTGACGCCCCCAAGCAGAGTCATTGGTGTAACGTGGCGTACTGGGAGCATCGGACACGGGTGGGCCGCCTCTACACGGTGTACCAGCCCGCCGTCAGCATTTTCTATGACCTACCTCAAGGAACGGGCTTCTGCCTCGGCCAGCTTAGCCTGGACCAGCGTAGCAGCACAGTGCAGCGGACACGCAGCAAGATCGGCTACGGCTTGCTCCTCAGCAAAGAGCCAGACGGAGTCTGGGCCTACAACCGCAGCCAGCACCCCATCTTCGTCAACTCACCTACCCTGGACGTACCAGGGAGCCGTAGTTTGGTGGTGCGAAAGGTGATGCCTGGCTACTCCATCAAAGTGTTTGACTATGAACGCTCGTCCATGCTCAGGCAGGGGGCCGAGTCTGAGCTGCTAGACGGACCGTATGACCCGAACAGTGTGCGCATCAGCTTCGCGAAAGGCTGGGGCCCTTGTTACTCCCGCCAGTTCATCACTTCCTGCCCGTGCTGGCTCGAGATCCTCCTCAACAACCACAGATAACACATACACACATGGACTCAATTGTGTTGAGAGACTTTTGGACTCCACAGACTATCCCAAATATCATCTACTTAGATTTAATATAAAGTTTTATATATTATAAGAAATATATATTATACTTGTAAATAATGGAGTCATTTTTACGATGTAATTATTTATGTATGGTGCAATGTGTACATGGACAAGAGGAAAAAAACGGGAAATGCACTTTGGCTTATATATTATATATATAAATATCTATAAAGATAAAGAATCTTTCAATACCAATTTGAAAAATTATACAGCAAAAATAGGAAGAGCCTGGTTTTGGTGTATAGTTTTCATATACTATTAATATCCAGATGAAAAGCTAACACCATTCACACATTGATAATAAAGTATTCGCATAATATTGCTGTGCTTTCTGTCTCTCACTTGCCCTTTTTTTCACTCATAAAAATATTTGCTTCTAAATGCTTATTTTTACATTAAAAAAGAAGATAATGTGAATGGAATAAAAGGGGGTTTTCATAGCGATACCATTTTGGTTTCTTTCTAAGCACCTTTAACTGAATATGCTTTTTAAAATAACCTTTTTTTCTCTGTGTGAAAACATCTAAAGAACCATTTTCCACTATAAAGAACCTTTTGTGCAATGAAAAGTTTCAATGGATATTAAAGGTTCTTTGTGGAACCATAGATGCCAATAAATAACCTTTATTTTTAAGTGTAAACTATCAACTTCATCTGATATTAGGGTTTGTGTTTTATCATCACATCCTCATTTGAATTTTACATGGTGTCTTAACCAGAGGCAACTTTTTCCAGCACCAATCTGGAAAGCCCTGTCCACCATGAAATCTGATTGGTCGAAAAATCCCGTTTTGCATAACTGTACAATAATCATTAAAAATCTCTCTGATTGGCTGTCTAATGTAATTTTGTAATGTTGCTTCTCACTGGAAACATTGTGCCTGGTTATGATGTAGTGTTTCACACAACCTGCTGATGAAACAAACCGTCGCCGTAGAAGTGAAAAGAAATCCATGCTATTGAAACTGAGTTTTCAAAACTGGGGCTTTGTGCATTGGCTGTCATTCTAAAAATGGTTCAAACCTCTGGAATTAACATTTTGAAACCGGGGGAGGTCGTTTCGGTGGCGCAAAGTAATTTCAGGCATCAATCTCCCATTTCGCTCCAGAGCCAAGCTCACATCTACACGTTGGTCGAGAGGAGGTTACAGCCAGAGTTCCTTGAGGTCCTTGAGAGCCTTACTGGCCGTTGTTGAAGAGAAAGGAGGAGTTTTTCTGAAGAGAAGATGATGTATCCTCAAGCATGGCTTCCTCTCTGCTCCGTCCCTGCAGCTCCTCACCGACTAGCGTCCACAGTGGCCGTGGTCAGTGGTTTATGGGACCAGCTGCGCTTCTTTCTTCTGCGAGGAGAGGAGGTGGTGGCTCCCGTCCCAGTGCATTGATATATCTCCATGAATGCACATGGCAAAACCAAGACCTTTAAAAGAAACTGTGCGCAGGCCAGTAAACTACTTCCAAGGTGGATGTGGTAGGGCTGGCTTCCTTTCTAATTGTGGGTGTTGGTTGTCAAAGTCGCTGGGGGAGAGGAGGAGGGGGCTGAGGACTAACCTTCCTAAAGCCAGTTTGAAAAAAACAACAACATTCTGGTCCACGCAGGCAAACAATGCGATGAGACTGTGGACTGTAAATTTTACAGTGCCATAAACAAAGGGATGCGCAACACTGGAGATATTGCGGAAATGGCTTTGCCATCTCACACCGAGAGCAAAGCTCTTTCTCCCTACGTGGTGTCTGCCGCCAGCCCCGTGCCGAGTTCAAACGGCCCAGAGGAGTGGCTCCTCTAACTGCAACTGGGGGCCATTATCTGCTCCTTTGTGTCTGCTTTATGGGAAGAGAGCCCGGATCACCACTCGGGGAGGAACTGGCAGACTATTATACTAGGCAGGGCTAGAGCCTGAGACATATAGTACACAGATTACACAAGGCATCTCAGCGGGTACAAAAGGGGGCCTAATTAGACCGGGCCTGGGTGAGGTCCAGAGAAATAGCGAGAACAAGAGCTACCAGGCCTGGGAACGCGTCCTGCTCCTCAGCAGCTCCAGCGTGGAGTGAGTAAGAGAGGGACGGATAGGGGGGAGAAAGAAAAAGGAGGAGGAAAAACGGAAAAGCCATGTAAGCAGCTTTGCGAGTGTGCCGCTACCTCGGGGATGGTATTGATTAACAGGGTTTCAGAGCGTTCTCGCTGCCAAAGATGTCTTAAGCTGCTATGAGCTGGTGAGGGCCAAGCACGCCATTTTGTTTGGCCCTGTTAATGTGCAGTTCAGTGGCCTTTGCACCTCACGAAAGTTCTTTAGAATGTCCTTTCTCCCTCTTCTTTAACTGAGACTCTTGTGTCTCTGTAATGGAGACCTGTTTAATTTTCCTGCTTCTCAGATCTTTCTACTGAGAAAAAGACCCTGATAATTTCACACATTTCCTCTAGCATTTGAGAAAACAAGTTAATGATGTTTCAATGAAAACTCATTGAAGACTTCAATGAAACATAACTGAGATCTGATAACTGAGAAAAAACTAAAGAAAAAAACACCTGAGCTTCAAATGAGCAACATCTGAGCAGTGAAATGTACTTCTGAATCGTACTTTTTACACTCTTGACAAAGACCCGGTTTTCCCAAATGAAAAAGACTGTTTTAATTGTGTAAACACACTAAAAGCAGATTTTGTCAGCGTTTAGGAGTGCACTAGCATATAGCTTCAAACCATAACACACATGGACTAAAAGCCACAGGAACTTTGATTTTGATGCAATTGGTCTTTAACACCCAAGATTTATAGCATGATTCTACGTTTAAATAATTCCAAAAGTCTCAAAAAGTCAGTGTCTTTGAGTGTTCGTGCTTGCTCTTGAGTGTCCCGAGTTTGCATCTGACTACTTTTTTAAGCATAGTTAGGAGGCTTTGTGATTATGACGTGCTTCTTGCCAAACCCTCAATGAATTCCATAGGCCGCAGAGTTCAAGATGTTCTCCCTCCTTGAGTCTGCTCCACTGTTGCATACAGGGTAATTACTGCTAAACACTAAAAATGGACTTGTTTTTGTCACAAATCATCCAGAAAGTCAACTGAAATGATGACAAGAGAAGTCTTGCATGCTTGCAGCATAATGTCTGGTTTTTGTTGAAGCTTATTCCAGAATCGCCCCCACGAAAAGACCATCTGAACAAACCAACCACAATTAGTTTTGTTTTTATTATGTGTGCAGTCTGGAATGCAATATTTCTGGAACCTTTTTGTACGTGTTTTTCTCCTGATCCTGAATTTTAGCATCTCTTCCCCAGGTGCAGGCGGTTGCTTTTAATCTTATGCATTAGTCAGTTGCACTGATGATAACTTATAATTTTATACTTCTAAAGTGATATTTAAAAGGTTCCCACAGTACCCACCCACGTTTGTCTTTCTATAAACTAAACAATGGCTTAGACTCACTTTATGACTCACCTTGTCCTGTGCCATCTCTCACAGAAGTGCATTTTGCCTTACATCTACGTAAACCAGTAAAAACATTTATTATTATAAATTGCTCTTAATTTTTAAAGTCTTAATTGACTTCATTAAGGTCTTTTAACTTTTCGATGTCAAACTGTTCTCTTTTTTCCTAAAATTAAAAAATAGACCCAATTTAGATCATTGCTAACATACAGTATAAGACATACCGTAAAAACAAGGAATGTATCTTTTATCTTGGCAAATATGACCACATTGTGAGATGCTGATGAAATCTCTTCTAAAACTCTAGAGAAGACACATGTAAGATTTACCTTTTGGTAGATTTCTGAGGAGAAAATCTGGTGAACATGACAGTTAAATGAATAGTACATTCAAAAAAGTCACTCTAAACCTGTATGACTTACTTTCAAACAGTCTTGGTGACCATTTACTATTTTATGAAAGAATAAAAATATTTTATGTTCAGCGTGAGGAAAAAGCCATAGGTTTGGAACACAACTTGGGTGAATATATGATGTCAGAATGTCACTTTTCCCTTGATTTTTACTAGATCACAATACATGATGTGTTGAGAGAATTCCAGATAGAAATTATATCAAGACGTCAGGTTTATTCTTGTAAAAATCACCATTACACCACTCCCAGGAAATTCTAGGCTGTTATCAGAGTGTTTGATGATACAGCACTGGAATGTGTTCAGATGCTGTTTTATTGCATGCTGTCACATCCTGTGAATCATTCACTCTTTACACAGTCATGATAAAACATAAGCTTAACAGAACAGCCTCATGTAGACTGTTTACTTCTCCTGCCTTTACTTCCATGACAACTGTTCAACAGAATTGCACTGCACAAACTAGCAACCAAATTGTGTTGCTGCTCAAACTCCATGTTTACCTTTGACGGACAGGGAGCGGAGGAGCAGTTAGCAGCAGCTGCCTGATTACCGTACTGCACAGTAGCTGCTGCTGCAGTTGATGACCTGATCCAGCCCGGCACATCTGGCGCTGGCACAAACACACTGGAGTAATAGCACATTTGAAGGCAGGCGAGAAAGGAAGATTACACGGAGCGCCTGGAAGACTTCCTGCTTGCTCTCTCTCATGAGCGAGACCTGCGGAAGTCTTCTCACCTTGGCTCAGGGCGCTCTAATTACTTCACCTGACAGCAGTTAGAAGGACATGCATGCACACGCTTTCAAGCTTGATGGTTCTGGGATGTACAGAGCAGGAGATGAGACCACACTTGGAGTATTAAGAGAAGACAATGCCGGAGATGTTCCCTCCCTTTCTGAAACATAAGATCGGATTAACCTGCCTTGGTGTGGCTGAGGTGCATCATTCACACCCCAGATAATGGAGCATGATAAAAATGCCATCTTCCTGTCATGTTGTTCTCTCTGAATCTTATCTATGTTTTCTGACTTTTGAGAAATAGATTGGGCAACAAGTGTTGTTTAGTAGTACATTGGACAATATTATGACAATATCAGCTTAGCTGTAGATCAAACTGACCTTGCAGAGTTTCCTCTAAGAGGTGAATTGCGTGTGCTGAAAGCGTGAGGTGCTTTTGAGAGCATTGCAGCAGCAATGTTCTTGCGTTGCTCCCTCCCTCCACTCTATAATTGCAGGGTTAAGAGGGGCCTCACTGACGTACACACAGGATTTATTTTAGTGAGTTTCCACAGAGCTTAAAAGAATGCCATAGCACACCCTCCACGCACACACATACAGAGAGTTTTGGGTCTAACCTGCAATAAATACAAATGCACTCTCATTCCCCTGCATGCACTCACTCAAAAATACACACACACACTCACACAGCCTTGGGCAAATTTCTGATAACATAAATCATCCGGTACATCTTCAGAGCCTTCACCTCACTCAAAGCTCTCTTTAGGCAAAAACACACACAACAGACCTTGTCTAGTTTTGCGGTTTCAGTTTAGCTGTTCACCAACTTTAAAGACCTTTGATCATTTATAGTCACTGCACAATTTAATTGAGAATATTTCCTTTAAATGGCTTCCTTGTTAACGCACGCAATGATGTAAACTACTCAGGTTTTTTTTTTTTTTTTTTTTTTTGCATTTTAAAGACTGACTCATTGTCTTCAGGTTCTATTTGAAAATGGAGCACATTAGAATGTTTTCTCTCTCTCTTAACACAGAGACGTTGCGCCTGATTCCACTAAAATCTTTGCTTTCAGCAGCATGTAGCCATGACAGTGGGCCGTGTCCCTGCTCCTGAAACCTGGCCAAGACCCCCCTTTTTCTGAAGAATGAGAAAGGCATTCCTTTTTCAGTTAACCCCTACAAAGGCTCCATTAAAATGGAATCAGACTTAAATTACTTTGTCAGTCCTTTTGTTTTAAAGAAAGGAAAGGTGGTTTTTTATATGGACGGTCCACCACGTGTTTATGTAGATTTTGTGCATACAATATTATTAAATATTAATAAAGCATTCATTCTTTTTGACTAAAGGCCCATTCACAACAAGAACGATAACAATGTTGTTCCTCTGTGTCGTTATCAATGTAGCTTTGGTGTGAACTTCCTATTACATAATTAAAACAGTTACTAAACTTTATATTTATACTTCGATGGGCAGTTACATTCCTACATTATTTGAATGCTGGAGACCGGAAATGCAAGCTTATACCAAAAAGCTTTGCATTTTGCTGCATTCCAAAATTCAAGTTTGGGGAACCTGCGAATTCGTATTACGTGAAGATTTGTGACGAACAGAATAATGATAAGTCTCTTTCGTGGCAGTGTCTGAATAAATTTCGCATCCTCAAGGTTTAGTGTGACCGCGGCTTAAAGTAAGTAAAGACATTGCCGCGCATGTTATCAAGCAAAAACAGGAAACAACACTACAAAGCAGAGGAAGTGAAGCTTGTACGGAAAGCCCTTATATGGGCATGGTTTGGCAAGTTTATTACAAACAACTAACTTAGCTGTGTTCACGCGTTCACTCATTTTGAGGAATCCAGATACATCAACATAATCGAAGGTAAAAGGTATTTATACAAGTACGAAATTATTAGTGATTGAATGAGGCCCAGTGTTTTGTTAGTTCTCTTGGCAATATTTAAAATATTTTTTTTCTATATGGCATTACCATATTTAGTTGTGCTATTGAATAAGAGACAGAAGGCTTCATAAAGCAGTACCTCTGTAAAAGCTGTTCCAATAGACAGGCAATTTAATTATGCCTTATGCCTCCTTTAACCTGAAAGTAATCCCAGAATGCATTGCAAAGGTTTTAGTCTAGGTCATTTTAGTCTTTTAGTCTAGTCTTAGATGGTTTTTAAATTGAAAGAGGAGTGCTGAATTAGCAAGTGTGTATTAGCGTACTATTTTTTTAGCATATTGTTATAAAATAGTAAGAGTAGAATGTAGTTCCAACAAATTTTTTGTAAAATAATAAAATCTGTTTAACAGAGCAAAGCATCCATAAAAATTGTTCAAAATAATTAAAGCATACAATTTCACCCCAAATTTGTGTGTACTTATTAAGACTATTGCCTTCATTTAATGCCCTGTATTAAACTTATTTGTGAGTTGAGTCTCCTGCAGTGCAGTTCGTATGACTCACTTCCAATTGCTGAGCGTTCCAGATAAATTTACGCCTACACATGATCTACCCACAGATATCTGCACCCATCATTCATAACTTTCAATTTAGATGGCAGGAAACTCAGCTTAAGGATAGTTTACCCAAAAATCTAAATTTTATCAACATTTACTCACCCTCTTGTTGTTCCAAAACTGTATGAAGTCAATGGCTACCATCATACAGGTCTGGAACAACTTGAAGGTGAGTGAATGATGAAAAATTTGTAATTTTGGGATTAACTATCCCTTTAATTCAATATATTTGTCCACATTTAAATGTCTGCTTGGCACAATTAGATTTTTCTTCAAAATAAGTGTAGATTAATAAAAAATGACTGCAGATTCTGACTAGCCCTACATCTGAATATGCCTACATCCAGAGTGAGGGAACAGTATGTGAGATAAACAATGTGTCTGAATTCATAGCATTCATAAGACAGTAGGCAAAAAGTACCCGGATGACTTGCTACTTCCAGTGAGATACTTAAGTGCACTTCTGATGGACACTGTACTATGCCATGTGGCCACAGGAGAGGATTTGTGAATTGCAGTTAATTGATGCAATTGACACTGTAGGTCACGTGACAGTGACAACAAATGTAGTATGTCTAAATATCATTCATACTACAACTACACACATACATAGTGGAGACTGGGGTAAGATGAGCCAGTTTCTACTTATGTGGTCCTCAAGATAAGGGAAAGGCAGAAGTACAATGAAAGTATCTAAAGCGACCCGAGTTAGTGGGTAAGATGCACCATCTGGATATAAACTGACCATCTAACTGAATTTAATTCAAACCCATGTGAAATTTGAAAGATAATTTACCTCTTTTAGAAACTAATTTAATAATCAAGTTTCCTTTTAGAAAGAAGGAATAAATGTTACTAAAACTAATAAACATTTTAGTCAAAATATTTTTGGCATGGTAGCTTTTCTGCAGTGTCAAACAGGCCATTAGGGACTACAAGTGGAAAGTTATGATTATAAAGTGATGAAAAACATCTGGTTTAACCTAACTTCAGTGTCTTAAGGTGGGGTAAGCTGTTTACCTCACAGCATTTGGCTCTCTTTGCCCCATAGCAGCCATTTTGGAAAAAACTAGCTAGCTTACCAATTCAGGCTAATACTTAGCAAAAGGATTTGCATGGTTTTATATGTTGCCAGTGAGCTTGACAACTCAGTAGGTTTTGGAGTTTATGACTGGTTCTAAATTTGTCAATGTGGATTGTGGGTGCACACAATGAAACAAAAATGAATGTAAATCACTCAGGACTAAAAATTTGTAAAAAAAAAAAAAAAAAAAAAAAAAAGCTGGTGAGGTCATTCTTTGATGCCCTTTTCTGCTGTGTATATTTGCCACAACATTCCCTCATGTCCCATTTGTTTTTACAAGGCATAGCATTCCGTGATTTTAACCAATGTAATGCTGCTTTAATTTGGGGTGAAGAAGCGGCTTTACTTTTATGCTGCTCTACCAGCCTGTCCCATCAGCAGTAAGAGAGACAGTTTTTTGTTTTGTTTTTTTCCAAGGGGGCCTATTAAACAGAAAATGTACAATGTTAACAACCTCTCTCTTTCTTTCTATCCCTCTCTTTTCCCTCCTAATATGTTCCATATTGTGAGTTTAAATAGGGTGGACTCAGGAAATGCAGTCACACTGGCTTGTCTTTCCAAGATTCCAGGCTGAGGTTTGGCCCAGTGTGGCGGTGGTTCTGCGGGCCCGGGCTCCTGGGCAAGCCTGTGTCGGGTTTCCTCCTCTTGGGAGAATAGGTGTCCACGTCGCCTGTTTTTGCTGGTTATATGCAGAATAGTTTTTTCTCTGCTCCTGCTTTGCAGTGCAATCCTTCTGCAAATTAGGTACAGTTGTTTGACATTTCACAGGGTAATTGAAATAGTTATGGTAGCTTAGTGATGTTGTGTTATACTCATAAAAGTCTGCAAATAATTTTTGTTGCACGAGGTGTGAGAATGCTGCAGTAGTGTGTTCGTGCATGCACAAAATCATGCCGTCCACTGCATATCCTAAAGATTCCTGTCTTTATTCTCAGAGAATCTGGAGAACTTCAAGAACACTTTAGCGGAGCAAAGGAGATCAGAGATGTTCTGTGAATACCTCCCTCTTTCTCTACTCCAGCTAATCAATCACAGAGCTCAGTTTGCTGCTGCCAAACATCTGAAGTGCTTCTTGCAGGGGAATTAGACAGAGCAGTGTTGTAGTTTTCATTCATGTCTTTATCTCGGGCTGTATCTCATGCAGAATTGCCGTGAGGAAAATGCCTCCCGACTCTAAATAATATTCTTATTGTGGTTTTCAGCTTGGCTATTTGCAGCTTCACTCCAGAAAGAGTGTGCGTATGTGTGTGTGCGCAGAAGGGAAAAGGGGGTTTTGAGTCTTTCTCTGCAGAAAAAAGATGAGTGAATAGATTCAGATTCAGCTTCAGCTTAGAGGTCAGGTTACACATTCCAGGGGCACACACTACTGCCTGTCTCCACACTAAAATACCTGTGTGCATTTGTGACTTTCTCTGTGTGTGTGTGTTCATTTGTGCACATACTTTTCATAAACAATTGCATTTCAGTACTCTGACGCACACACAGTATTCCTTTTCATAAATCTACAGACGCACACTCATTCCAGATATGATATCCAGCATATAATTACAGTATTGTAAGAGGCGAATTACCCGGCATTAGTCTGTGGAGGGCTTTTTTGTGCAGAAGACTTTGACATTTCTGTGGGAGAGAATGAAGCTGGTATGAGGGCCAGGCTCCAGAGCAATGCGGGTAATGAGAGAGAGGAGCCCAGAGGCAGCCACTGTAATTGGGCTGTAAATGTCCAGAGAGCCCCAGGGACCAACCCCCACACATGGACTTTCCAGATGTTGGACGCCCTCTTCAATCATTCTGATATCTGAGTCACAGTGGCCACACCCATCTGTTGCATTTTTACAAAAAATCTTCAATTACTTTTTTGTTTGATAAACAATCGATCTTATGAATACACTTCACTGCAGGAAACTGAAAGTTTGGTTTTCAGTTTCATGGGGAAGCGTTTATAGATAATAATGCAATTGTGTTCCCAGATTCTGTGGTAAACATCTGAAGACGTGTACAGTCTCAAACTGATTTCATTACTGTAAGTAACAGGCGAACTACCGCATGTATCTGGTAGAATGAAAGTCATAAACAGTTGCATTCGAGGGACTAAATGAAGGAAGAAAACGGAAAGAGAGAGCAGAAAAGAAGAGAAAGAAAGAGTGCTGCTCTTTTAGTCTAATTTGTGGAAAAGCTTGTGCCCTTAAAACTCTGAGGAATCCAGTAAGAGAAACCACGGGAGTGGCTTTAAGTGCTGCTGGTGCCTACTGGACTGCTGTGTGTATGTGTGTAATTGAAAGAGAGAGAGAGAGAGAGAGAGAGAGAGAGAGAGAGAGAGAGAGAGAGAGAGAGAAGGACCAGGCCCTTCCACACTGTGGCTTTGATTAAGGCAACAATGCTGTTTATTTTACTATTTTCTGACATCTACACACAGAGGAACAAGGAAAAGGGAACTAGATGTACAGCAAATAATGTTTTTGTTTATTAAACATCCAAACCAGCTGATTCGCTGGGGGTTTTAGATAGTTAAATGTCTTTTTTTGTTCTTAAGATGAAGCAAACTGGCTTGCTGTACTTGACATGTTACATTCTTACAAAGCTAAAGAATACAACTGCAAATCCAAAGAGGAAATGACTTACATTTATTTTTGAGCTTAAGTTATATAATCATCAGCTTATTATTTAACAGTTTGTTCCTAAACTCACATTTTGTTTGCCAGTATTTAGTACAACAGCACTGGCACTTTTCATTGTTTGTAACACTGCGCTTATGTTTGTTTGCGTCTTCCAGACATACTGTCTGTTTGTGAATTAGTGGTGGGGATTTTCTTGCAGTTATTGCAAGTTCCATTGAAACATCTTCAATGAATCATTCAGTGAAACTGATTCATTCAAAACCACAAATTCATTCAGGAACTAAAAAGGTGTGTACCAATTTGCGCACGTATGCATTGCTCTATGCTGTTTTTAGTGTGAATAATATGATTACACTGAAGTTTCCAAAAAGAAAAAATGCACTTCATTAATTAGAAAAATAATAATAATTATAATAAAGTGTAGAATGTTGGAGTCTTCATGCACTTAACTGTTGCAGCTTTAATTAATCAGCGGAGGAGAGGGGCTATCAGATTCTGATGCTGAATTACAAAATAACCTTACAAAATTCATACATTACACAATTGAGTGCATAACTACATAGTGTTTCATTTGGAATGCAACTAAAAAGTGACTGTCTTCTGGAGCAACTCATTGAATGACTTTATGCAAATGTCAGACCAAATATGTTGGGGGCAAGCCAGTCACTGTCAGATGCAAAGGGATTTTTTGAGAAGTTGAACAGAGGAAGTAACAACAATATTGTGTTTAAAATGTAAGTTACATAATGTTGTCTGATATTTGCAACAATACTTAATAAATATAGTAAGTTCAGCATTGCAGTATATTGCAAAAGAACAAAATTGCTTCACTTTTTTACCCTCTCACCTTTTAAAAAATCTCCCTGACATGATTATTGCCTGTTCAGGTACCTTTTTTAACAAAGTAAAGAGCAGAAAGTTAGGATATGTGCTTATCCCTCTTTTTGTGTACCTCTATCCATCCGTATCTTCAACGGAGAAACCCAGGGTCCCCAAACTTGAACAAAAAATTCTGCTAAAGGCTTTAAAAGGCTCTGGCAGCACCCTGTGTTAATAACCTGTCTTATTCCTGAGCTGCTGTGTAACCCAAGCCCCCGCTCGCATTCCTCTCTCTTTTGTTTGACTTAGTTTTGAGCTTTTGAGACTGCCGGAGCTCCTGACTGCTTCGCTTGTCTTGTGCCATCCTACTGGAGGCTGTTTAAGGCCTTAATCTGGACCTGTCTGTCAGCTCTGCCCTGTTAAGGCCCGAACTGATTGACTATGAATGCTAACTTCTGTCAGCGCCTGGGAGTAAAGACCTGAGGTTTGGGGAGCGGAAAGGGGGACAAGTGAATGAGATAGAAAAAGAGGGAAAGGTAAGGGGGAGGGAGGAAGACAGAAATGCACAGTTGACAAGTGAAGGTTTTTCATGTGTGCTGCATTTACTGACAGAGGCTTTTCTGTTAGCTTCATTTTGAAAATCGGCCATATGATAATTGCATTACATGAATTTCAAATGTCTGGAGTTTGTAATCAGGTCTTGGCCTGATGGAGACCTTGAGGTTGTTAAGGCAGGTTATTGGAGGAATATATTACATGTCATTGGTAAGCTTTGCAGGCCTGCTTATAGTGAGAGGGAGCAGCGAAGTGTTTCCATCTGGCCCTTTCCATGGCGGTTTAGTTTCCAAACCTAACATACACCCTCACAGACAGACTGATGTCTGTAGAACATATACCATTAAACCCACAGGTACACCAGGCAGCCACACCAAATCATACAACCTTCTTGCAAATGACAAAAAAAGAGTCATGTCACAGGAACGCGTGATGTTCCTGGCCTGGTTCTCACGGATTCCTGTGGGGAGATTTATGCAAGCTCCCTTCCCCTCGCCTTCGGCGGCAGGTACGAGTGGCGGCAGTCTGTCAGGAATGACGACGCTGACAATGTTCAAACAGTCATTAACAAGGCCAAGAATCCCTATTAGGAATGACCCTGCGGCTACGAGAGAGCAGGTTTAACCTCAGGCTCAATGTGCGGCGTGTACAGACGCATTGCTCTAAAACCCACAGAACATTGTGCTTGCCAGTGCGGTAAGATGGTAAAAATAACATTGTAAACAGGAGTTATGTGATAACATTAGAGTAAAATTGTAACTGTATAATTGTGAATTATTATTACAATTTAAAATAACATTTATATTGTAATTTATCTTGACTGGCAAATCTGATTATTAAAAAAACATTTCTGATTATTATTAATGTTCAAAACAGTTGTCCTGTTTTATATTTTTTTTGGAAACCGTGATAGTTTTTTTTTTCCCCAGGATTCTTTGATGAATAGAAAATTCAAAAGAAAAGCATTTATATGAAATCGAAATCTGTTGTAACATTTTAAATGTCTTTACTGTCATTTTGATGGATTTGAGTCCTTGCTGAATAAAATTAATCATTTCTTAAAAATAAATAAATAATCATACTAACCCAAACTTTTGAATGGTAGTGTTTCCTGTGATTTACCATAGTAGCTATACGGGGGTTGACTTGGCATTAGCAAAAGAAAAAACAATTACATTGTTTCAAATTTAATAAAATAAAAATAAAATGTTTAACATTACAATAACAATGCATTTTTAAACCTTATGCTGTTTCCTATGAATTTCCTTTTTACCTTATTATTTGCATACATTTCATCCCCGTCGGCATTCCCTTGATGTCTGTGTTTTCTTCTGCTTGTATGAACAAAATGAAGCAAGATTATTAATATGAATGCAGTAATAACTGCCCAGAGGCTTCTCCAGAGTCAGTTTAATAGCAGGCGCCTGAGAAGAGAGAGAGAGAGAGACAAGCGGGCCTCTGCATTCTTCCTGAAAAACCTGCATGCTCAGGCTTGCTGCCGCTGTTTGAAAAGTGTGCAGCCTGTCTTGCTAACACGCTTCTCTGCTGTTCACACAGCCAGCTAACCGTGCAACAGTAGTTTAGTCCAGCATCTATATGACTGTCCTGATGTGAAGCTCAAGTCATGTCAAACCAATGGTTGGTTTGGTGAGGCAAATTTATTGCATTAATGAAAATGGTTTCTAAAAAATAATCCTATTAATGTCATTTTGAAGTGATTCATATCTTAGCAATTAACTTAAAATGTACTAAAAGTAAGATTTTAGTAAAACTTTTGAGAGCCATTTAAACTGGAAATAAAAAATGACAAACAAAACAAATTCAAATCGTGATGTAAACTGAAATTTTATTTATTTTATTTTATTTTATTTTATTTTATTTTGGCCTCAATTACTATATTGTTTTTATTGAAGAACATAATGAGAATCTTGGATTTTCTGTAATTACAAAATGAGTTGTAGTTCATTTAATTTAATATATCAAAACTCATAGTTTTTGTTAGAGAAGAAAAAGTTTAAAAATAAGCACTGTTGTCAGTAGAAATACTAGAAGACATATCTTAGCCAGTATGGGGGGGGGGCTGTGAATATTTGTGTTGTACAATGGAGGGCCTTTGAATCTAAATGGTTGAGAACCACTGGTCAACATGCTAGATTCTAGATGTCAGATGCTAAAAAAATGAGATGTTGTTTAGTGCCCATATAGAATATCTATATATAAAAACACACTCATAAATAGCTCAGTATAAACAGCCCTTTCAAAGTGTCTCAAGACACCTTTGTTCCATTCCTCTGTACTGTACTAGCTGTTTTTGAACACAAGAACATGTCCTGTGTGAATGGTCCATAACACTGGTTCTTAAATGGCCATCGTTTAACCAAAAATTTCATTTCTGTCATTTACTCACCTTCATGTTATTTTAAACTTGTTATATTTTGAAGAACATTGGACCCCATTTATATATGACATTTTTTTCAGAATATCGTCTTTTCTGTTAAACAGAATAAAGACAGTTATACCATTTTGGACGAAATGAGGGTGATTTTGGATGAACTATCCCTTTAGACACTGTTATTGGATTGATTTACATCCCTATGAATGGCACATTGGATGGTATTATATTTATCTTTAGCATCTTTGTATTTCAATGAATACAATTCTGCCACCTCATTTACACAGCTACAGTATCGGAGGAATTTTGGTGCTGATCGTTTTTGATGTCAGAGTGGGATACCTGATGAAGTTCCCAGCGGGTAGTGTAAGTGTCAATGGCATCAGTGTTGCAGGCTTCAGAAGGCGTTTGCTATGAGGAGATGGAGCAGAGGGACACGCAACAAACAACTAACCAAACCCAATAAAAAAAAAAACAGACATCCATATTTATTTTGTTTTGACTGGACAAATATTTGTGAGTCCATTATAGGGTTACACCTACAGACACCAACTTAGGAGACAGTAGGAGTTTGTTTTCATCCTTTTCATCTTCTCACTCCCTCCGTCACTCCCCACTCTCTCTCCCTCACTCCAGAGTTTTTAATATCAAAGTGCACTGTCTGACAGGAGTAAGTCAGGAACAAGGGGGCTTTTGTTGGATCTTTCTAGAACCAGCCAGGGATGACAAGAGCTTGTCAACCCTTGTTCAGTGTGAAAGGGAGATGCAAGGAAAAAAAGAGACCAGGATGGAGAGAGGTTTGTCTGTGGAGCACAAAAGAGATTTTTCTCTCTCTGTCTGGTTCAGGCACAGGTTTGAAACTGAATAACTTAATTTCACTTTGTCGGGGCAGACAAGAGACGGGTAACAAAGGTCTCCTTTTTCTTAAACTATCCCAGCACTTTGTTATTTACAAGACCCTGACTTCTAACAGCATGAAAATAGCCCTACTCTCTCAAAGGCGTTTGGATGAAGAGAGGAGGGATTTTACAGCAGTTAAACTGTGCCCTGGCATATTAGAGATGAAAAGCATACTTTAGTACGACTGATTAAATGAGATCTGTGTAGTTAAAAAAACTGCCAGGCGTTGCCTGAGGATGTGGTTTGTATTGTCATGTACATTGCACAACCACTAAACAAAACTCGGTGTATGACATGGGAAGTTTTTGTGTACTACAGACACAAAAGGGAGTGAAAGCAATGTCCTCACTATTTCAAAGATCCTCGGGGTGTGTGGCATCTGTGTGGTGAGGAACTGAATAAAAGGTTTACCTTCCTCCCAAAAACATGTTCGGAGTAGCTGCCTCCATTGTATTATTTATTGTCTGTAATTAAAATGTACGATCTCATGTCACGTCAGCTGTATTTCACTATGGTTCTAAGAAAAAGATCAAAGAGCTGTGTTTGCCTTTTGGTCTCTGAAGTCAAATTTCCATTCAAAGTTCAATTCAAACCACTTTTTTGTTTTGTTGTTAAAGCTTCCTTTTCCAGCACTTTCATTTCTACCTTTCAAAAGTTTCACATTATAGTATGTAATTGTTACATATCCCAGACTGCGATTAAAATGCTATAAAATAATGGGGAACATTTTGTGTGCATTTAAATACAGTTTTTCAGATATAAACGAACAATGGCAGTATCCAAAATTGAGTAGGTTCTTTTGAATAAATACATCCCTTTTTACTGTTAAAAAGTATGAATATAGTTAGTTTGTTATTATCATATGACCTACCAGCATCAGCTGTGTCACTGCCTTTTCCACTGCTTAAGGCATGTTGGTTGATCATTTGTCATTCACTTATGTTTCATTTATTTGCATTGTATACTTTATACCTGTAAAAGACAAGAAATGACAATTCAATATATTCATACCACTAATCTTTATTAAGAGTCTAAAAACCTGTTGAGTAGCACACAAAGAAGATAAATTTCATCACCTTGAATGTAGCCTACGGAACATGGCTGATGTGTCGACAGATATCCTCATAAACACCACAATAGCATAGAAAATGTATGCTGAATCCATCGCTCAAGGTGCTTCTCACTTTAAAAGTTGCAGATGAAATATTTTCATCAGCTCTGACAAAAACATTGATGGAGGACAGTGATGATGTACGACGCTAACAGCAGGTCTGCTTTGAAGTGCTTCCCAATTGAAATCTTGAACATCTAAAGTACACAGGCTCAATGAAGCCATTCTGCCATTCCAAATGGCCAAATAGTGAGGACAGATAATTACAAAAGATCATCTATGTTACCTTTGCCATTCACAACCCATTTTAAATCCATTTTAAAATGTTTTTAGAGGGAAACGGGATATTGGCAGTACTTTACGATAAGGTTACAATACATTGTAGACATGGTAGACATTAACTTCCAATGTATTTTTTCCCCAAACTGTAGAACTGATTGGCAAACGTTATCCAATTTTGAGGTCTAATCAATGTCAATGGCAAAAGAAAAGTTGCTTTATGGTTGGAGCAATTTGCTACATTTTGCTTAAGGTTTATGGAAACAAACTATTTTTATTTATTTGGAATAACGTTCACTGATGTATCATTGGGGGGGGGGGGTACAATGCTGTTTCATGCATTCAGAGTTGTTTACACTGTTAAAGAGTTGGATTCTCATGCTAAGCATGGACACAGTTTCAAAAAACAATTTGGACGTACAGTATGACATGCATTTAGAAAGTAAATAGGTTCAATTTTTTCATGACTTAAAGTCTATGTAACACTATAGGTTCTATAAATAAAGCTATACGCTATAAACCAGCCCAAGTGTAAGTTCTGTTTGATTGAGTGCCGGTGTGTTTTTGGCCAGGAAGAGCTTTAACCTCCCTTTGATATGGATAGTAGCCATCATCAGTCACTGCACCCAGCCTTGACCTCTGGTGTGAGCTATAGATCCAAATGCATTACAACTGACTGAGCATGAAGGGGAAGGGGCGAGAGTTTTAGGGGGCTGCTGGCCAGCCTGATATCCCAGATGTGCAGCTCTGTTTGGGGCCATATCTGGCAGTGGAATCATGTTCTTACAATAAGGGTTTACCCTGAACAGACCCTGCTGGTCTGCCGAGCACATGCCATATTTCATTTGATATTCTCTCCTGATCTGGGTAGATAAAAAATATGGGAAAACTTCAAATAGATATGGAAAAACCCTCACCTTTAAAAGCTAAAATACTTAACAAGGGGCTCTTGTATCCCAGGCATACGTCTTCCTAAATTTAAAATCTACTGTTCATTTACTCAGCAGCATAACATTTCCGCAGCTCAGCACGTCTTTTTCCATACACAGTGCTTAAAGATAGTTGAAATGCTAAACAAATATACACAGAAATAAGCTGCGGTGCCTTGTTTATCATCCACATTTGAGTGAGTTCATATTAGGTCACTTTGTCTCTTTTTCCCCTTGTACTTCCCACTTCCTTCTCATCTCTCTCGCCAACCTCTCCCCTCTCAGGTCCTGTAGTGAAGGACATGATGTGTCTCTCTTCTCCTCTTGGCTGAAGCGTTTTCCATGCGCTCAGAAAAGTGGCACTATTACATCTGTCCTTTCCCATAGAAGAACCTAGAGGTCTCTCATCTCTCTGTATGTTTACTTTCCTCTCATTAACACCACTCCCCGGTATAGCAACCTTATACCAAACTCCAAGAATGAGCGCACTTACTATTTCTAGAAAATACAGCTGAAAAAAGGTACCTCCTTCCAAAGGTTATGTAATTACAAGTACAGAATCGTACATTTCATTTCAGAGATTTTTTTTAATACTTTCATTCATGTAGGTCTGTTTGGGGTTTTTTATGAGGCCTGGGGCTGGATGAAAGATGTGCTCTTTACCGTCCTGGAAGTGCCTCAGTTGCTGACAACTGAAGACTGAGTAGCAAAAGTGAGTGTGGAGTGCTTCATGCTATAACAGGGGCGTCTGGACACGATTAAAGCTCACTGGTTTCTGTCAGAGTGTGGGGCTACTCGCCTGTCCTGTGATAGATGAATTAGCGTAACTGAACAAGGCCCTTGGAGAGAGTCCTCCAACTAAAGATGAGATTCACACTGACAATATAATGTAATGTTGGATCCAGTTTATGGCGTTGAAGTGTGTAATTTCTGTGGCACTGCTGTCTTAAAGGGAAATTGCCAAAAACTTGTGTCTTCCACTGGTCAGATAAACAAACTCATGCCATTGGTTGAGCTGATGTTGCTTTGCTAGGATGGCCAGGATGCTCTCTTCAACAAATCTGAATATGTTAATTTGAAAAGCTACCTAAGTCTTACTCGCTGCAAATTTTGGTGTAAGATTTGGTCTGAAACTAATTTTCATTCAGAAAAATTGTTAGTAAATTTCAAAAGCAGCTACAAAGAAATAGCAACTAACACAAAGTAAATGTAAAAGCTAACAACTAATTGACTAATTTCTAACCCTAACCCTAACTAATTTCGTTTTCAACTAAAAATGTCATTTTGGGGGCCTGAAAATGCAAATGGGTTTCAAGGTGCAAGTTTTTGAAAGTAATACTGTTATACAATACTAATACAATACTACTGTGATGTCATGCGTATGCATATTATGTGTTTGCATAGTTTTTCGTCACAAAGTGACTGCCAAATACTGGTCTGGCATGCATAATACAGTTTTTTAAGGCGTTTTCATGGATCTGTGTGAACAGGGATAATTTTTTGACAATATTGTTGTCAAAGACTGTACTTGAAAAATGCTAAAGAAGAACTTTTCCATTTTTAGCATGGCGTTGTCGGGTAAACATACCCTTAAATGTGAATTTATTTTTTTTATTTTTTTTATTTTTTTAGATTATTTTTTTTTTTTAGATTTTTTTTTTTGGCGGTTTTGCCTTTTATTTGATAGGACAGTAATTAGGCATGAAATTAAGTTTTAATGTAGTGTATGTAAGTATGTGTTTTAATGTCAATGATAATGTATATGATCTTTGAATAATATCTGTCTTTAAATGCAAGATATTTAAAGTGTACTAAAAGTATACTTGCAATAGTTCCACTTTAGCACAATTAAATATACTTCAGTATATCTTTAGCATACTTTAACACTACTTCCGCACAATTAAAGTGCATTAAACACAAAATCTGATGTTCCAGTTTAGTCTTTAATACTTTTAAGTATACCAGTTTATCATAGCCTACTAAAAGTACAATTGCAGGGTATTTTTATTAAGTATGCAGATATGTAAATGTATTTGTAGTATAATGTACTCAGCCTGAAATAAATGTATTTCAGATACATTTTAGTATATTTATTTTTCACTATAGTGTAAGTGACTAGTATAGCACTTTTAAACTTTAATAGCAAAGAAAAGGGACTGCACATAAATGTCAACTGTGTACTTTCTATGCTACTAATGACAACAATTGGATGTGCAAAATTAAAGACTGTGTCTTCAAACAGGTTTTCCATTGGCTGAGCAACACATAGCCCCACCCTAAACTCACACCACTGGTTGAGATGATGTTAATATGCCAAGCTGGTTAAGAAGTGAAAAACATACAAATATGTTTTGATAGCAAATATTTTGTCTATAAACTTCTTAGCAATTGCACACTTTACCTTTAGGAAAATATGAACATAAAAGTGAATTTTTGAATAGAATTTTTTCCACTCCTTCTGAATTCTCTCCCGGCTCTGACAGATAAATAAATACACACATGCACACATACCTAGCCGTTGCTGTGTAATGCATGTTGCTTTTCTAAAGAGAAGAGATAATGGTTGAAGAAAGAATGTAGAGTGCTGTAGAGTCCTCCTCCCTCTCTCTCTCTCTCTCTCTCTCTCTCTCTCTCTCTCTCTCTCTCCCTCCCTGGCCTCCCCAAGGGGATCGGATGTTCTCAGCAGTTATAAGCAAGCAAAGCTGGCGGCCGGCAGACCGGCTGGCTCCACAGCAGCCTGGGCACAGAGACAATGCCAGACCTTCTGTCATGAGGCTCGCTTTCACTGAGGTCAGCTAAACCAGCCTGTGGGCCATAACACAGACATACACACCCGCAAACACACACACATACTAGTACACAATGACATAAACAGCTTTGCATTTAGCATATTTGAAATATAAGATTTATTATGTTTTGGATCATTGAGCAGTGGCACTAGTGAATGGCTGAGCAGCGTCAACATGTCCCCACTATCTCCCTCAGTTAATCTGATGCTAGACAGACATTTTTTATGAAACAGTGCTGTTTTTTTTTTTTTTTTTGTTTTTGAATGATTATAAGCACAGTCTTTTCAGGCATTTTCTAGTTCAGCTAATTGTGTTTATAAAGACATTACTGAAATTTGTCTGCTTTTCCAATGTTGTAGCCTGTTACTGGTATTTTTATGAAAAGGGAAAATTGATACTTTTAAACGCAGCTTTTTAGGAACTGGTGATGAGTTTTCAGTTTTAAGAAAAAATTACAAATAATGATACTTTCAAATGTAACTGTCCAGAAATCTGTCATGTAGGTGAGGTGATACAGCATGTGTTCAACAGACAGGCAGGCAAATGCATCTTTTGGATTAAACAAGCATTAAAGTGTCTTTAAAACTGCCTCCATATACACCTAGAGTTTATGAAAAGTCATAAGTTCTTTTCAGTCCTTCATTACAGAGAATATTTAGACACTTCTCTTCACATTCACATTTCGCTCTCTTGTACACATTGATGTAGGGTCAGTTTGGACTCTCTGAAAGGCTATTTATTTAAGGGTCAACTCTGCCTGTTAGGGTCATGTACTGAGTATAACCTTATTCCCTAAAGTGTTGAGCTGATGTCCAAATGTAGATCGATTGATTGATCTATCTATCTATCTATCTATCTTCTATCTATCTATCTATCTATCTATCTATCTATCTATCTATCTATCTATCTATCTATCTATCTATCTATCTATCTATCTATCTATCTATCTATCTATTCAGATGGTAAAATAATAATTACAGGACATTGGAAGGTATGCATTATTACATTATCAGCATTTTGAACAAGATACATCATTTACATAAACCAGTCATATTAAGTAAATATAATAATGAATAACCAAGTTGAAAGTTAATTAAATAATACACAAAATACAAAAAGCTTAAATTAAATTATATGTTAAATGTCATTATTAAATAAATACAAATAATAATTCTAAGAAAATGTATATGATTTACAGTAATCACAAAATAGGGCCAGATCATTTGTGAAAGCTAGAGCCAGTAGAAACTGCACAGAACCACCTATTCAACTTCGTTTTAGACCAAAATAATGTTTACTGTAATCTGAGCCATAAGAGACAAGCTATCAATACCAACAGAACTCCAGTGACAGCTCATAATTGATGTGTTATTCAGGAGGGAGGCACATACTGTTTGGATCAGCTGAAGTGCTGATAGTCAAGACTTAGTCTGTGTATTTATTTCTCCATAGATGTCAGTAAAATCAGCATGGCTCCTGAGCCACACTGTTAAGGAGCTGAAATAGGTAGACAGAATTTGGCCTCCTAGCTTTTGGGACAGGCAAATCTGCACACACTCAGGAGAGAAAGAGTAACTTTTTAGAGAGAGTTATTCCAGCTGAGCTTGCTAGCAAAGATGTCTCGGCTGGTTTTGATTTTACCCATCTGCCACCCCCCTTAAACACATAATGCCCTACCTCTCCCGGCTCCCGCACATATGCATCTCACCAGTCCGTCTGAATTCTGACACGCACCACAACAGGTGTTTACACTTCCCCATCTGTCCGCACAGGTCTAATAGTGATTTATACAGGATAAAGGGAAATTAGGCATGAAGGATTACTTTGTGTATGAGATACTTGCAGGACTGGCGGCGTGTGTGGTGTAAGCATGCCAGTGCTGCAGCTCCTGGCACATTTATGTGTGAAACCATTCAGGTTCTCTGACTGCATGTTTCATAAATACATAAAACATTGGAAAAATATGTGATGGCACACATCTTGTTGTACACAGATTTTATTATAGACACCCCTTGCCAGTGAAAAGCTTGGACACATCTATTTATTCTTATATATATTATATACACTTAAAAAAAAAAAAATTAAATAGCAGAAAAACTACTGCCAGCTCATTACATGGGACATTATCCATAATTTTACATTTTAAAACACAATGCAATGCAGTGATGTATTTTTACAGATTTCTTTTGAGTGTGTGTGTATATGTATGTATGTATGTATGTGTATGATTTATTTGAGTTTATATAAATTCAAAAATACTCTACAAATACTTTGAGCCCAGGTATGAATTTATTTAAAATAAGATAAATGTATATTAACACTTGAATGTATACATTGAGGTGTGGCTTCACACATTTATTTTTATTTTATTTTTTTTATTTTATTTTTTGTTATTTAACAAAAAAGTAAGTAAATAAATAACAAAATATACAAAAATATATAATATATAAAATATATAATATAATAATAAAATATATAATATATATCTTATACTCTACAAATAATATTTTGTAAATTTTTGAATAAACATATCTGTTAATTTTAAAACACAACTCAATGCAGTGCCGTATTTTTACAGATTTCTTTTGAGTGTGTTTGTGTGTATGTTTTGTATGGTATGTATGTATGTGTGTATGTGTGTGTGTATATATATATATATATATATATATATATATATATATATATATATATATATATACTTTGATGTATTTGAGTGTATATACTGTAAATGATAAAATACTCTACAAATACTCTGAGCCCAGGTATGAATTTATTTAATATAAGATAATTGTTTATATATTACAACTTAAATTTGTACAATGAGATGTGGCTTCACACATTTTACCTTTTTTGTTGTTATTTGAGGTGACAAAAATATATAATATATCAAATATATAATATAATATAGCTTATACTCTACAAATATTTTGTTATTTGTCATTTTTAAATAGCAAAAAAAGAAAAACATAAATAAATAATTTTATTTTTTTAAATAACAAATGCAAAAAAACAAAAAACAAAAAAAATATATATTCTTATTAATTCATACCGGTTCTAAATGTATACTCTAAAAATCATTTCAACCATTTCAAGTGTTGATCTTAATATTTTATTATCTTGAGAAACATAAATTTAGTCAAACCAGTTTAACTTTTGCGCAAATGCATTTATAAAATGTGCTGCTGATAAAAAATTTATTTTTGCATTTATGTTGAATTAATAAATATTGCACTCAGATTGTTTCCAAGATCAGCTGCAAAAGTGAAAATAAGGTGAAGAAGAGGACCAAAATGTGAATGGAGAGACCTTGAGGAGAATTAAATCATTGGTTTGTTTCTCGGTGTGACCGAGAGAGCACATCAGCGTGTGATTGAGCAGTCTTTAAAGCATGCCCCAGAGAACGACAGAGAGAAAATAAACTGTTTAGTGTTTCAGTGGAACCCCCCACCACCACCACCACCACCTCCCCTTCCCTCTCCCCATTTCTTTCTGAATGAGAGGCTGAGTAAGAGTGCTGTGGAGTGCTAAGGTCTATCAGAAACATATGTGTGGGGTTCAAGGGCGGTTGGAGGAAGAAAGCGGATAAGCCTCTCAAAATGGTCTACATTCAGTCTCTCTCTCAGAAAGGAAAAACAAGCGCTGAAATGGCATCTCCTTGTTCAATTGAAACTAGTGGAATGCTTAAACCAGCTATAACCATAAAACAAAACTTGCCCTCACACCATTTGCAATGAGAGCAGTATTTTTTTCTCATTCTTTTCTTTACTATGTTCTCTCGCAATCTACGAGTCCCTTGTGTTTCAGTCGCTCATTTGTGGGTTTTGAAGGACTGAAGTATGGAAGAAGGATGCATATGAACATTAAGTGCATGCATTCATGTAGGACAAGGGATTTTTCATTATATTTAGTGATGTCTAGAAACTGCAGAACAGTGAAGAGTGCTGAGGTGGCACTCTCTCTGTCTTGTGTGTTTATTGTGGGTTAGTAGCTAACAGACATCACATTGGGGACGTTTCATTACTGACACGCATTACCAGAGCTCCCTCTTTCGAAGGAACGTTTGCGCTCATGGATCCTGCTCGGAAATGAACTTTTTAAGGAGATTTCATCCCCACCTTCTGGTGGTTTAGCACAGTTCAAGCAGGCCTCTTTTTATGAAAGTAACGTTTTCTCTGTGTTTCCATTTAATTTAGAGCCAGTGTAGTTTCAACTGAATAGGTGACATTCCTCTGTTTTTGTTTTCTTTCTGCAAGTAATGTTTTCAAAAGAAATTAATAATTGTATTCAGCAAGGACGCATTCAATTGATCAAAAGTGACCATAAAGACATTTATTATAAAAAAATTATATTTTAATTAAATGCTTTTCTTTTAAATTGTATATTCATCAAAGAATCCTTAAAAATAATTGGAATGGTTTCTACAAAAAATAATAATAAATGAATAAATCATTTATTAATTAATTAAGCAGCACATCCATTTTTTACAGTAATAATATTAAGAAATGTTTGTGATGTAAAATGTGATATTTTATATTAAATAATTATACTTTGTGTTTTTAAATTAAATATATTCAAATAATAAAATATATGAAAAACACTACCTATATATTCAAAAACTGACGATATTGACTGTTCATGTTGTTCATGCACAATGTGTATTTGTATTTCTTGCCTCTGTCTTTGCGAGCTTTTGGTTTGCTTTTGGTTTGCCAGTGTGTATTTGGGCCGAGAACAGGAATGGAAAAATCTCTGGCATTTAGGTAGAGCCGTGTCATAAAGGCTGCGCTAATGAGGCCAGGCTTTTGGGAAGGAGGGAAATGGTTTACATATGGAAGCGAGAGCATACAGCCATCACAGCTATGCAGTCTGTGTGTAATGAGACAGAACAAACTCACACACAAGCTCTCTCTAACTTGTATGCAAAATCTAACAAACAGGAAAAGAGTTAGAAATGAAGAATGAAAGATAAAGCAGGAGAAAAACCCATTTCTCCTCCTCAGCTTCTCCCCCTGTCGCAAGATCTAACATCATATCGCTATATCCACATACATCACAGTCCAAACCAGCCGAGTTTTACAGGCCTCTTGCTAAAATAAACAGCAGAGTTGCAATAACCAGTTAAAGTGCTCTCAATCTCAAACTGCTTTCCTCCAGGCACCGTAGTTTGACCTCTGATCCCTACATGCAAACACATATGCTCTCACACACACGGGCTCTCATGTAACTACACGCTCGCAGGCACATATCATGTCAGGAAATACCATTGCTCTGCCAGAGGAGGGAGATGAAGGCACCAGCAAACCGCCCGTAAAGTGGCGTAAAGAGGATAATGGTGGTGGGCCGAGAATCAAAAGGTCATCACCCTCCCTTTCAGCGGGGAAGAGGAACAAATGCGCTCGTAAAAAGTCAATTAATGTACTCCAAGAGCGGCTCCTCGGGCAGCATAACAAGAAGAAAGTGGATGTAAAAATTAAATAAGCTTAGAAAATCTATATTTTCAAAGCTGCAGCTTGCTTTGTAAATAACTTCTCAGTTAACCAAAGAGGAGATATTATTGATTCAGCAACTAGATTAAACCCATCACTACTAGCAAGATATAATTAGTCTGGTATACTTTATAGACACCGAAACTCATTGGAAAATGCGATAGAATGAATGCAAAGCAATTTACATCCATTGTGTTTATTAAACCATAAAATAGCATTGGGTTTTTTATTGCTATAGTATTTTATCATACCGCCTGAAGCTATAGAAATCAATCAGATTTGGAGAACAATGCATTTGTGGCTCTTTTGTAAAGTAATCAAGTGCTATAATATGGCTGACCAATTTACATATCAATTAATTTTTAGACAAAAAATGATTATTGATGCACGGCTGCATCAGAAAATCTCTCTAAGCTAGTGATGTTGAAAAAAAGCTAATGAAAGTCATAAAACAAGAGTGTAATAGTGTGGTGATTGCTTAAGGGATTGTTTAACAATTGTTGTTTCTTCTATAATGTTTTTATATACACCGGCATTACCATTTAGAATGTGGAATTTATCTTAAAGCAAAGCCATTTAGAGTCAAATCTAAATTTGTGATGACAGGATATTTGCAAATAATCAGTTAGTAATCACACAGTCCATGTTGTTTTTAGGGAACAATGCATTTGTGGCTCTTTTGTAAAGTAATCAAGTGCTATAATATGGCTGACCAATTTACATATCAATTCATTTTAAGAAAATAATGATTATTGATGCACTGCTGCATCAGAATATCTCTCCGAGCCAGCAATGCAGAAAAAAGCTTACGAAAGACATAAAACAAGAGGGTAAAAGTGTAGTGATTGCTTAAGGGATTGCTTAACAATTGTTGTTTCTACTATAATGTTTATGTGCACCGACATTACCATTTAGAAAAATTGTTCTTTCCTTAACTTGAGGTTAAATTTATCTTAAAGCGAAATGATGGTTTAGCTTTGCATTGCCATTTAGAGTCAAATCTAAACCTGTGATGACAGGCTATGTGCCAATAATCGAATAGTTAGTCAAAAGCAGGCCACACAATTACACAACAAAAAATTATTATTACAGCCCTCCAGCAACTATGAGCCATGAAGAAGCTCTGCATGCCCCAGAGACATTAGTCACCACACGAGGAGACATCCCTAGCCACTGCCCCTCCAAAATAAGCATGTTTTAATGTTCATGAGGAATGCTTAATTATCCGTAAATGGCAATTTACAAGCGTCTTGCTGTAAGGCACAGCCACTTCAGTAAGGCGACAGGCCCTAATTTAATGGAAAAAAGCATTAGTGGGTGTGCAGTGGAATTATCCACAGCATTACCCCCATTTCATAACCCACTTTAACGTTGGCAATTTCATGCATATGGAAACAGTGGCTCCTAGCATGGGGTGATAAGGGGGTGGGGGGTTGATTGCACTAAAAGTAATTTCACAATGATTAGGTTAGTTAGGTAATTTTGTGTATATGTGTCAGTGTACGTGTCTTATTGCATCACGGTGTTTGGTATTTTTGAAGGCTTAGAGATGGTAAATATCATTGACGCCCATAAGTCTCTTGTCTTGCCTGAAGGTAAATGCACTGTCATGTGCTCATTTACCATAAAGCGTAAACCGATGCACGCATTTACACGATTCCTACCCGTCCGACTGCTTCTCCTGGGATATTACAGTGTGAAAGGGCCTGTTCTGGAGAAGGATAGGCATGATCATTGACAATTAACATCTGAATAGTGGTGTTAGGTTTAAAATGTCCCCAGAGAGAGGCACACTGGGTCATGAATTAAATGAGGTTCAGTGCATGAGCTTTAGAAACACTGTGTGAAAGTAGATCACGGGTTGCTTAGCTATAGGGTATATTTTCCTCCTACTAGCATGATTGAAAATAGCATTCGGCTCATAATCAAATGAGCTGTCAGTAGGGCTTCAGTTAATGATTATATTCAGCTAATGACTGAAAAAATCATTCCAGAGTTGAAAACCTCCGCTCTGGAATGTATCGATTGGTTGGTTGTGAAGGTTTATTTAAGTAGGTTAATAATCTGTTAAATGCATAGAGAATCATGGTGTATAGGATCATGGTGTTTTTTTGTGAAACATGCAGTTTATGCAGGCCTAGTGTGATACAAAAATTCATACTGATGAGTCATAATTATAATTTGTTTATAACCTTACTGTTTGCTTAGACACAGTTTATTGTTGTTTCAGATTGACTTTTATACTGTTCAAAAGTTGTCAGGATGCCCATCAAGGCTGCATTTATTTTTTATAAAAAAAATACAGTAAAACAGTATTACAGTACAATATAATTGCAAATGAAAATTAACTTTTCTATTTTAATATACTGTATATTTTTTTAAAAAGTCATTTTTTCCTGTGATGGAAAGCTGAATTTTCAGTAGCCATTACTTCAGTCTCACAACTGTCACATGATCCTTCACTCTAAAAATTGCTAGGTTAAAAATAACCCAATTGGCAACCCAGCGGTGGGTAAATATTGGACAGAACACATGCTGGGTTAAAGTGTTAAAGTGTGTTTCTGGGTTATTCTCATAATTTCGCCTATGCTTAAGACAATCATGGATTAATAAATAATGAAGAATACAGGTTATTTGGACTGTAAAAAAATAAAAATAAAAAAAAATTTTTTTAATGCCATCTGACATTCACAAATGTGTTTTTTTTCCAGCAAATTCAAAAATCACATAAATACAGTTGCAATAAATAAGAAAATTAGAATTCTAATATGCAGATTTGGTGCTCAAGAAACATTATTTGCAATTTTGAAAATAGTTTAATATGCTTAATTTTTTTGTGGAAATGTTTGATGAATAGAAAGTTGAAAAGAACAGCATTTATTTGAAATAGAAATCATTTGTAACATTATAAATGTCTCTGTCACTTTTGATCAATTTAATGCAACCTTGCTGAATAAAAATATTATTTATTTTAAAAATAAATAAATAACTTGCTTAAAAACTACAATAGCAATTTATAAACAATTCAAGCAAGCTTCTAATTATAATAATATGCTTATTTTCTTGTTGAAAAATTAAAGAAAAGAAAGAAAATATTGCAATATTTTAATTGACCACTAGGTGGAGATATAGCGCTACTTTTAAGGGTATTGCTCGTCATCAGTTTTGCTTTGCAACAGGATGTTATTCCTTAAGGTTCAAATGCTTTACATAATTGAGTTATAGTCCTTAATTTTCCAGCTCTTAATTTTCTTTGTATGTGATTCATTTTTTCAATGCTTTTAATGAATCACTGTACGTAAAAAATCACTATAAAATGATCATTTGTTTTATTTTAAAAGTCTGTAATTTCTCTTATGCTTACAATGGTGAGTGGTGTCATGAAAAAACTTCATTAAAAATAAAATAAGTATTAAATGAATAAAATCAGGTTACTGTAAGTCAGACAAGTTTAGTAAGTTTAGGTTTAGTCCCTGTCTTTGAGGAAAGAAGTAAATATATTTGGGACTACAGACAATGTGGAGGGGAGTGTTTATAATGGGGGAGTGTGTCTTAGGGGTTTATTATGAGGTCAGAGGAGAATAATATGAGACAGGGGATTGTGGGGGGTTGTGATGTTGCCCCAGATTTTGTTTGGTGCGACTGATGCATATGGTCTGTGGTTAAAAGTTTGAGATGGCAACGCTGCTTACCAATCCATGATTTGTGGAATTAAAGCCTGTATATACTAAAAAAAATATATATATATATTTCACATTTCTTTGGTATATTTTAAACAGGATATAGGCTACTAATTGTTTCTGAGATAAATAGATCTATGGATGGCAATCACAAGAAAACCACTAATCTAAACGTTCGCAGTAAAGCACACAATCACTTTTAGGTTTCCATCAGTGTTATTAAGTTTTATTGTGGTTACACAAAAGCCCCATAATCCTCTGCCCCCTCCTATTCACACCATTGTGTAAAGTCCAGCTGATCCTCTCACTCCCCCTCAAATCCGAATTGCTTCCCATGTACCCAGTGTGGAGTCCGGCACAATGCCATTGTTATCCATCGGATTGTCTGCGGTCATTACTCATTCGGCCATCCACTCTGCCTTTTGTCCACAGCTATCTTTCACTCTGGCCATGGACATGAGACTCTGCTGCTTTCCCATCATGCTCGGCCTCGGCCCATCTGCCCCCAATTTACACACACACACACACACACACTGACACTCTGTCCACGCTCCGTACCGGTGAAGTCCCTGGGGTGGAAACAGGTGCTGGGCTTGTGCGGGCCGAAGCAGACGGCACATGGTAGCACGCGCTGCCTCCTCACCCTTCCCAAAAACACATCAATTTGATGTTACCAACTACCAAGATCAGTTTTGTGCATCATGGTTTCCATAAAAATATGTTTTCAACATTGATAATAATAAGAAATATTTCTTGAGCACCAGGTTAACATATTAGAACAATTTCTGAAGGATCATGTGACACATTTAAAATAAATAAAATTAGAAAACAGTTATTTTAAATTGTAACAATATTTCTCCATTTCTCAATTGTAACAATATTTCTCAATAATCTACCATTAAGGTAACTTAAAACCATTAGTTTTGGCTGAACTGTTCAAAAATGATTCTGTGTTTGATACTATGGCGTAACGTTAAATACCACGAAAAATAATTTTGACTTATCCTATGTTTTTTTTTTTTTTTAAAGGCACAAATTTTGGTTACAGTGAGGTACTTACAATGGAAGCAAATGTGGCCAATTTTTTGAGGATTATAAGCAGAAATGTTAAGTATACAATTTTATAAAACCACTTACATTACTAATCAAAACTTGTGTGTTATTTGAGCTATAATGATGTTCTCTTAATTTTTTATGGTCATTTTAGGATTTTAGGCATCATGGCATCTTGGCATTTAAGGTGTAAAATTGGATATAACATTACTCAGTAAAGGTCAGTAATGATTTATTCACATTAATATCTTATTAACAATCATATTGTTTATGTTTTGTGGCTACTTGTGAATAATTTGACTTCAGAGTTGCTCTTTAGGCCTGCTTGAAGAGGTATGAAACCGTGCCAGAGCCCAGCATGAAATTATTACATGGTGTCCATTGATGGAAAGATAAAAATAGGTAAAAGGAAAAGGGGACTATCAGTATGGGCCTCTGGGTAGAGTTATTTATATCATAAGCACAAATCTGTCCAGGGGGAGGGGGGTGGTATTCAGTACATATGAATAACAGCCCACAAACAGTTCAAAATACCCTCACCCCAGTCAACTTAACAATTTCCACAGGATGCATTGAAGGTGAAATTAAATCGCTTTTATTGGGGGGATCAAAGGGTTAGCCTGACAGGGGTCCTCTATTTTAGGACCTTGCATTGTGGGTTGTAAAAAAAATAAAAAGGGAATGTGTTGACACTTCACATGCTGGGGCAGCCAACCAGCCAATTCTCTTTACTATGTCAGGTTGCATGTCACTCTCATAGGACGTGACTTTAAAAATGAGTCAGAACACTTTTTGTTTCACTGGGTGATAAGGCAGTGTTTTCAGGGAATTCAATCTTGCTTAATATTTGTTTAATGTTGAAATAATTATGGGACACTGTTATAGAGATTTGGTTTATTGGAACAGGTGTTATTTAAGTAGTGATGGTGATAAAGTTTGTCATATATTTGTTATCTATTTTGGGCAACTGAGTCAACCAAACTTAGGATGTCTCAATTAATGTATCATAGAGGAGAGTGTCTGACAGAGATGGATTTCTATGGACCCAGAGCCCTTGTACTCCCTCCAGCTGGCTTGAATTGATGGCCTTTTGAATGAACATGAACTGATTCGGGACATTCCCAGTATGTACTTGCAGAGGGCAAGCCTCAACAGGCCTGAATATGCATGCAAGTACACACAGGACTGCTGCTGTCTCAGCCCCTGCCCCCTCCCACCCCCGTCTGGAGTCTAGAAACCATTGTACACTATATTTCGGCCAGGGCTTCAGGTCCAAATAATGCTGTGTATATCTCAAAACACTCTTCTCAGCATCCCCTCAGTTTGATTTG
Source organism: Cyprinus carpio (assembly GCF_018340385.1). NCBI lineage: Eukaryota > Metazoa > Chordata > Actinopteri > Cypriniformes > Cyprinidae > Cyprinus > Cyprinus carpio. The sequence continues at coordinate 17,459,798 of NC_056614.1, read as the reverse complement.
TGCTACAACTTAAAAAAGCCGGTTCATCGAATGTTTATGAAGTTACATCAAATCTGAGGCATGTTGCTTGACAACTAAATGCATGAACAAAAGGACTTAGTTTTAAGAAAAAACTAATTAAACAAATAAAATCAATATGTAATGAAGGTTATTAAAACCCAAGCTAGAAAATCATCATTTGATGATTCACACCAAACTTTTTTCTTTACAAAATAATTATATAATATGCAAATAATTGTAATACGTTAAAACAATATTAATGTGATAAAATGTATATAAAAATGTAGCTGACACTAAAATGTATCATATTTTCCAAACAAACAAGTGAATAAGTAATTAATTTAAACACATATAGCATCATGTCAGTTTTCGGTACAAATTATTTTATTGCCAAAATTTCTAAATCTTTAAAAGACTAAATTATACAATGGGCAAATAATCATAATATTATGTTAAAAACTGACAGTAATATAATATAATATAATATAATATAATATAATATAATATAATATAATTTTAAACACAAACAATTATCTTAACTAATTTTTCTAAATAAATAAATGTGTTAAACACATAAAGGATATGTGGTAATATAATTTCTAAAGTTAATTTTAAACTGACAGTAAAAAGTATTATATCTTATTTTGTCTAATGAATGAATGAATGTTAGAAACACATTGGATATGAATGTTTTTAGTTCTAAAATCTCTAAATCTTTAAAATACTAAATTATACAATGTGCATGTAATCACAATATTATGTTAAAACTGACAGTAGTAATATAATATAATATAATAATAGAATAGCTTTTTTATTGACACAAGAATGTATCTTATCGTATTTTTCTAAATAAATAATGTGTTGCATATAAGATGTGTTGATATATAGACTATTTTTTAAATACATTTTAAAACTGACACTAAAAAGTATTAGGCCTATATCTTATTTTTCCTCATGAATGGATAAATGAATGTTAGAAACACACTGGATATTAATGTTTTTAGTACTAATAAAATATCTAAATGAAACTCTAGGAGTAGGAGGAGGAGGGGCGGGTCCAGACAGCGCTGCGTCTCGCTGGAGTTCATCTCATCTGTGTGCGGTTCACTTTCCACAGACCTGAGGGGCTGAACAGCATCCACCAGTCTGACTCTATGGGCATACACTTTCTATTCATATTGAACTGGCCATTTCACAGGTCCACCGACGCGACGTCTTTAAAAGCATAGGACTTTGTAGTTCACTGATAAGGAATATATTTGGATCTGTTGTTGATTTACTGAAGATGTCTATATTACCTTTCACGCCTCCGATTGTGAAGAGACTTTTGGGCTGGAAGAAGGGTGAGCAGAACGGACAGGAGGAGAAATGGTGTGAAAAGGCAGTGAAGAGTCTGGTGAAGAAGTTAAAGAAGACAGGACAGCTGGAGGAGTTGGAGAAGGCCATCACCACCCAGAACATCAACACCAAATGCATCACCATACCGAGGTACATATACTATAGGCTGTCTCTCAAAACATAATGAGCTGCCTACTTAGATGGCATTTTGGGCATCATATGCGCGTTCTGAAAGCAAATTCGGTTCACAAACAAGGTGTCTAGGTAGACAGCGCACTAGTTTTTTGAGACACATCCATATACAACCAAGAACTCTGGGAAGCTAACGCTGCTAACTAGCGAAAGCCAGCAGATATTCTCATTTTAACAAGCTTTTCTAGCACTGGTTAAATTGTTAATGTGTTGTCGAGTACTCTGTCAGCTGTTTAAGGTGTTTCATTAATCAGTAAACCATCTAACGTTAAATGTTTTTGACAGTTACACTTAAGTGCGTGCGTTAAGTTGACTAGCTTGCTAAAGCAATTATTGCGTTTCATTGTTTCTTTCAGTGTCACGTCTAGATTCCTACAGCATCTAGAGAATAATATATATATATATATTAAAAAGTTTTGGTTATTATTATAATATCACGTTTTCATATTAAACAGTCCCGGTTTGCTTGCATTCATACAAGCAGTTGTTGTTAGCTAAGTTAGCCGGACTGTGTCTACTGCTGATATGGTGAAAAATACTCGTTACTTTTAACTGTTGAGTTGGTTTTGAAAGCTTATATAGATGACCATAAACTTCACCCATCTATATTCATAACAGACAGACAGTTTAAGCGGCTGCGATAAAGTTAAATGTTCAGGCTCGTATGCGTGAATAAAATGCCAAAGACCACTGTGTGCCAAACTAATCTGTTATATAACAGTCTGTGATATCTGGGGCAGACTGGGGCTGTTTTTACAAATATAAATTTTGATAGCTGGATTGAGCATTCATTTACAGTTTACAGATCAAACCTTATTAGTATATGTAATGAATTATCGGGAATGTTAGAGTAACACCATTCAGTGAATGGTCAGTAGTGAGGTTAAAGTGTAGCCTATCTAAACAAATCATTGCAACTAGTGAATGTGGTGGCTTTGTAAAATGTACTTTTACAGATATTGGGTAAATTACATGCTGTTTTTTGTATTTTGGAAGTGTTGTTAAATTTGTCTGTGAATGGGTGTACTTGTGCCCTGTGCCCTAGATGGTGGTGATGGAGGAGGGTAAAGCTTGTTATATCATAACCACTGTGGTAGTTATATCCAATTGTACTCAGGACATTTTGTCATGGGTAAAAGGATTTGGAGAATTAGTAGCCCTACAGATGAAAACAAAGCCTTTGTGGTTTGTGCACAGCGATATGCATATTTTAACTTGATAATATCAAGTATTATATGCAGAGTACATGTCATTTTTAGTGAATAATTTAGATTTATTAATGGCAAAATAAAATTAAATGGACATAAACATGGAATGCAGCACAATAATAGTTGGAAGCCAAAATGTTAATAGAAAAGAATTTTTGATTTTTGAGCCCAGCATTACTAATGATGTCGAAAAGTCATGTTAAGAATGCTTCCTGTCCATGCAGGTCTGTTCAAACGGATAAATGGTTGAGAATCACGTCACTCTCAGTGGGAATCACCTGGTGACTAACATAAGCTCTATTCACACGGCATTAGTATTAATTTGTAATAACTGCGGAGGTTGTCTGTGATATTAACCCCTTGCGAACCGGCCATATCTGTAATTTGTAAAGTAAAAATTCCCCCGCAAATGACCTACCATATTTCGCAGAACACCGACGTCCTATGTTAATATTAATCCCGTGTGAGTTGGCATCTCTGTGATTTGGCCAGCATTTGGCGGGTCGTATATTCTTTTTCGAGGTTTTTGTTTCCTGTGCGCCATTTTTATCCATCTTTCGCGAAGAATGGAGCTGCGTTGGACTGTTTGATAGTATTTTGGGTGCTGTCATATCACTACACGATACAATTTGAAGAAAGAGAAAGCAGCTGAAAATGTTTTGAGGTTAATGTGTTACAAATAAATCAAATATTAAGCTTGAATTTCAAAATCACACAAGGTCCCCAGATAATACTATTCTAGGGCTATAGTGTTAATAAATTATGTGTTATTAACAAAAGTAATCCACATGATTCCAGTCCATCAGTTAACATCTTGTGAAGTGACCAGCTCTGTTTTTGTAAGAAAAAATTGCATCATTAAGGTGTTTTAACTTTAAACCATAACCGCTACTGGCTAAAATGCTAGTCAATAATGCCATAATGATGTTTCCTCACTGTTTTGGACGGTTTCACTTATAAACTTGTGCACTTGTGCATATTTCTCTCCTGATTCAGATGAGACGACTTCATCACTGATAAAGCGATATTATGAATAGTGGACTCTAATTTAGCTGGAAGCAACAGTTTAAAGTCTTAATGATGGATTTATGTATTACAAACATGCAACTTTTCACTTTACAAACATCAGTTGACTGTCATGTTTTTATCAGCTGGTTAGGCTCCCATTCTGATGGCACCGATTCACTGCAGAGGAAACTGGAAATGAGTAGATCTTGTAAGTCACCTCTATCTCTGCCAATTGTTATTTGCGCAGTATGTGCATTGTCAGTATCCTGATTCAGTAGCTAGTTAAAAAAAAAAAGTGTGATAGATAGGCTCATACTGTGCCTGACTTAAGCCCTTTTGTTGTTGAATTTTGGTATTCTACAGTTTGACCACATACATCCGGCCCCTTTTATAGAAGCTTTCACACAGGAAATTAATGTTTATGCTTCTTTGCTGCATCTATTGTCTTCACTGCTATGTCAAGCAACCCTTTTATGACAAAATCTGTATATTTGTAAGCCAATCCCCACAAAAGTTGTTCACACACTTGCGCTCAGGCAGACTTTCTCAGTACTTTAAACACAGCTGAGAGTATGTTTATTCAACACACTATGTGTCATGGTTATTCAAAGATCAAGAATGCAGTGCAAACCATGGTCTGGAGGAGAGTGTGGGTTGTTCCCTGGATTGTGGTTGAGTGTAAAAGGTTGGCGTTAGGCAGGTTTGAATATAATCAGCTGTGTCATACAGTCTGTGAGGTCTTGATGCAACCTACACTGATTTGTTCTCCATTCTTCTGGATGAAATCTTCTCTGCATTAGTGGCTATCTGGGTGGCAAGGGGAAGACTCCACATGTGTGCAACAGAACAAGAGCAGGAAATCATCACCTGCTCACAGGCTCTGAGTTTCTGAGGTTATGCTACTTCCTACTCCACTCACTTATGCTAACAGAGCAGATATTCTGAAAGCTTCTAACCAAAGTGAGACATTCATGCTAACTGCTGAAAATGTCTTTTAATGAAGGGCTATCATCTGATTGTGGAATTATTAGTGTCATTTCTGATCTGTCACTTAGATAATTTAGCAATTTAGTAAACGGCATAAAAGATTCAGTGGCAAAACTGGTTAGAATTGAGGTCAGGGGCCTTTTAGGGCCCATGATGATGACTAATGGATTTAGTGAGACTCCACAGATGCAGATTGTGTGAGATATGTGGGAGAGTAGAAAACAAACACTGCTACTTAAATAGGAAAGCTGAGGTTATTGGTGAGCCACACGCACACATCTTCCCTCCTCAGCTCTCTCCGCCACCATTTTTATTTTATTTTTTATTTGTTTTGTTGATTACTGGTTTCGGTCATGTTGTTAAACCAGTGTTGATTTTTAGAAAGGCGGTGTGTGTATAGGATATATGTGTATATATGTCTATATTTGACAGAAGGGTGAAATTCTGCTGTGTGTGACTTTCAGGTCAGTGTAGGGGTCAGTTTGACTTGAACAGAAGGAATTGAAATTGTGTGTCTGTTTTCAGTTGAGCTGTGACTGGGGGAGACTCCCGTAGACTGAGTCAGACAATGGGATAGTCTGTCTTCTCTTTGTCAGGTTGCAAACTCACAGAAGGTCTGGTCAACAGCTTTTTGTGTCTTGTCTGATGGTGGATTGAATGCATGTGCGGTTGGCTAACTTATTTATTAAAATGTGATTATGGTGTAGATGTTAAAAGAGCAAATTTAAGAAATGGTTCACCCAAAACGTAATTTTATTTTTAGGCTGTATTTTATTTTATTTTATTTTTATGTGGCATTTTTTTGTTCTGAACATTATTTTTAAATGTTCAGAATTAATTTCATGATGTTTGAATACTATTGAGTCTTATATTATTTCTTCTGTATGTCTCATATGTCATTACATTTCATTATGATAAATTGACCACCTAAAATCACTCACCTTGTTATCTAGAAATAGACATCCACTATTATAAAACCCATTTCAGTCAACCACTACTTTTAAGTGTTATTATTTAAAGCTGAATTTCCGAACATATTACATAAAAGATGATATAGGCAGCACATGAATTTCTGCCTGGGCTATTTTTTTGTTCTGTCTGGCGAATACAGATGTCATCTGTTCCTAGTGGATATTTCTAGTGCAGATTGCTGGCATTCATACTGCTGGTGCATAGCTGAATGAATAGGTAAACATTAGACTGGAAAAGTGTGCAGGCGCTCGTCTCAGTCTGCTGTCTTTCCCCTCCTGAACCCAAGCCTGGTATTTCCTCTAAATTCACTCACTCGCTTTCTCTGTTCATCTTTGTGTCAGTCCCCTGAGTCTGAGCATTTTTAAAGAATTAGGATAATCCCAATGTAGGGTGAAAATGCATTAATGCGTTGAAATTCATTAGCAATGGCTGTCATGTTGCATAGACCACAATACCATGATAATGATTCATGTTTTTTTTTTTTTTTTCTGTGGCGTTCTCTGCTCACAGCCGGTGACCTCTCCCCCCGTTTGAAAATAAGACCTGATCCACTTTCCACTAAATGAGGCTCTTGCACCATTTGAATATCCCGACTTCTGCGAAAAATGAATGGTTGACCCAGTGCAAGCCTATTACAATACTCACAGGGAAAGATTTATTGGGCTTTCACGTTAATAACATTGTACATTAGTGCAATTATGTTTTAGAAACAGCAGTTAAACTTACTCTGCAGCAGTTTAACATACTATTAGAACTTTTAGAAAACCAATGAATTAATGTTTCAGATTTTATTTAACTAAAAATATTATTAACAATTCATTTACTGCTTTAGTAATACTTAGGAAAAATATATATTCAATATAAATATATCTAGTAAATGTTCTTTTAAATGCACTTTAAGCATGCAAAATCAATAATTACACTGATTTAGATCCCATGAGCCCTAAGTAAAAAGTAATGATTACTAGCTTTTGTTTTGAATTGGACATTTCTAAATTATGACTTTGGGCTCACTGAAGAACTGTTTTGACTAAATGACTCATTAAACTGATTCAAACCAATAATATGAGTCGTTTTGACTAAATGACTCATTAAACTGATTCAAACCAATAATATGAGTCGTTTTGACTAAATGACTCATTAAACTGATTCAAACCAATAATATGAGTCGTTTTGACTAAATGACTCATTAAACTGATTCAAACCAATAATATGAGTCGTTTTGACTAAATGACTCATTAAACTGATTCAAACCAATAATATTTTTCTGACTAATAATAATAAGAAGAAGATACTTATTATTAATAATAAGAACCAGCTCATAATAGTCATTCATTTTTGAATTGGAATTTGCTTATCATAATCCATGTTTTCTGTTCTTTCAGCATAAGCAGAAGTAGAAAAATGGACTTAACTGATGATCATGAAAATCATTCATTTTCTGAATTTGTTTTACAAATCAATCCAACAATAGCTTTATGATAAAGAAGGTAGAATGGTTCTTGCGTTAAGTGGTAACTTTTATGGGACCGGTTGTTTCATTGTCTCCTTGAACGGTTTGTGCAGGTCTCTGGATGGCCGTCTGCAAGTTTCTCACAGAAAAGGCCTTCCCCATGTGATCTACTGCCGGCTGTGGCGCTGGCCTGACCTGCAGTCCCACCACGAGCTGCGTGCTGTAGACTTGTGTGAGTTTGCCTTCCATATGAAGAAGGACGAGGTGTGTGTGAACCCTTACCACTACCAGCGTGTAGAGACACCAGGTAAGCCCCACTGGTGTTTTACCTGTAGTTATTCAAAGACTGTTTGCTTCCATAATCAGTTTTGTGTATGAAACTAATTTGATTGATTTTTTGGGGGAACACAAAGTTTTTTTTTTTTTTTTTTTTGTGCGTGTGTTTTTGCCAGTTTTGCCTCCAGTCCTGGTTCCTCGGCATGCTGACATCCCCACAGACTTCCCTCCACTGGATGATTTCATCCCTGAGAACACCATATTCCCAGCGGGCATTGAGCCTCCAAGCAACTATATACCGGGTGAAAACATGTTTTCTGTTTTCTCTCTGAAAATCACACATTAACTTTCACCCAGACATGCCCTCAGGACTACACAACAGGAATTGCTCACTCTAACACACACTCACACGCTGGTTCACAGACACACATCTGCTTGAGTTTATTTTGTCGTGTCTCAGATCGTTTAAGCTGTTTTGTCAAAATCAGAGTGTTTAGTCTGGCATCTTAACAAAGTTTGTAAAGCGAATAAGACAAGAAGAGATCAAAGTGCTGATCTCATGACCAGTAACATCTTATTGAGGCTTAAGACTATTGGTGGTAAAAGTGTTTCACATGACTCGAGTAAAAGAATTCCTCTTTTCAGATTGACCTTCTCACTATACAACACATTTACACTGTGCCATTTGAGTAAATTGCTTCAGAAATCCAAGCACTTAATATAAAGAAAGTTTGAACTCTTTTAAGTTCTATTTCTGTGACTAGTAGGGTTGGATCTAGGGTTGGGTGGTATGACAACGGTATAAAGTGTCATTTGTTAGCGATCTTGCTATATTGTTTATTTTGTGGTATGTAATTACATCAGCATAGCACAGTACTACTTAAAGTTATTGACACGTTAGTGTGAAAAGGAAATATGCATGAAGGAGAAAATAAAAAGCAATACATACTGTACTTGATGTGAAATATAGTTATGTGCAGTAAGCTGTGAAAAACTGACACATCTGAAGTATGTGCACAGAAATCCACCTCAGACAGCCTCAGACAAATTCATCTCACTTTCACATCTTATTGTGCTTGAATGGTCAGATCACACAATTATGTTGAATATTTACAGATGGTTATGTCATTTGTGAATGTATACAGTTGAGAGAAAACTGGATGTGTATCAGTATATTGGATCTGTTCATTTGGTCTTAAAGTGACAGCAGCATAATAAACCTGCTGCTGTCTGTGTCCTTTGTTAATCAAAATACAAAACAAAAGACAGAGAAAGTCACCTGCTGCTCTTGACTGAATCACTTCTTTATCGTTTATGATTCATAATTGATTAATACAGTGGAGACTGTGTAGTGTTTTAATTTTACAATTGATTATTCAATTTCTGTAGTATTTCTTACTACTTTAAATAAACCTACTGAGCTGAAAAACTTTATCTTTGTTTTATTGTATTTGTCTTATTGTTTGTAATTTGCTTCTTTGCTCTCGTTATTTTTTTCAATTCTCATACCTCGAAATAAGTTCTTGGCCATATCGCCCACCCCTAGTTTGTTCTACATGATTTTGGCTTCAATACAGTGTCAGTCTCTGGTGCCTCTGTGTATCAGCTGATACTTAAGGCTACTATATAAATAAATGGCAAACACACCAAATAACTCTAAAAATCTTTAAATATGTGTTCTGCAGGGAGACAAAATTCTGTTTTGTGTGGTTAATAATAAATAATAAATGTCTGGTTTATGTTTCAGAGACCCCTCCTCCAGGCTACCTGAGTGAGGATGGGGAAACCAGCGACCACCAGATGAACCACAGCATGGACACAGGTAAGAGCCCTGAGATCACAAACAAGTTCTTGCTATTAGATACCTAATTATATTTGTTTGTACTTATCTAATTCTATTTTTTAGGCTCCCCAAACCTTTCACCCAACCCTGTCTCTCCTGCCAACAGCAACCTAGGTAAGAGCAGACACTTATTCATAATGTTTCACAGCCAAATATTATGTATTCATAAAGATGCCAGATTGTCTAAGGGGTAAAGATTACAAACATTTTTACACATCCACTCATTATTTACTATTATTCTAACATGTGGAAAATAGTTTAACAAAAAAGTAAAAAAAAAAAAGTTGAAGTTAAACAAAATCTTGTAGAAGTTATCCGATATTTAAAATGTTTCGAAGTCGCCACCTTTTGTGAAAACTTAAGCTTTTCTGTCGGCACCTCTCGCCTTTCACGTGTGGCTGTAATTTCTTTCATGAAAATAGTCATCACTAAAAGTGTTTATTGTGATGGGAACCATGCAGAGTCAGTCTGATTTCTGTAAGTACTCCACCCCACTGTGATTTTAATCTGTTATAAAAAAAATTCTCTGACATACTATCTCCATAACTGGTGTGCCTGCCTGGTCCTGTGAGAGGTAATTTAGTGAGAATGGAAGTCTGCTTCAGTGAGCCCAAGAGAAAACACTAGGACGAGTCACTGCCAGTAAAGCACATGAGTAATGCCACCAGCATTCTGTACTATCCTAAATAAATGAGTAGGGCTGGGTTTTGAAACAAATTTCACAATTCGATTCTCATTCACAAGCTTTCAATTTGATTTGAATACCAATTCAATTTGATTCAGTATCGATTATTTTGGATATATATCAGGTACAGTACTTGCCAAATTTTCTCAAGGAAAAAAAAACTAATGCTGTAAAATATACACAAGAGTCATTTGGTACTACATTACTATAATATTGAAGGTAAAAATGGACTGATTTGTGAGCTGTAGCATACAACTGTTAAAATTACTCAGTGAAATTTTTAAAATAATAAAGTTACAGTTACATAATAATTCTACTTCAATTAATTTTTTTAAATATAAAAATGTAAATGTTGGCTGTCATAAAAAATAATGGATTTATTCAAACATAAATTAAACATACAGTATACAGTTATAATGAATATGTTATATGGTGCATATATTTAGCAAAATGTCCTCTCTACAGTTTATTTTTCTATCTGAGGTAAATGTTGCATTAAAGTCTTTATATTGACGTCTTTGCACGACTGAAACACTGATTGAGTGATTACATGAGACAGAATACAGATTAAGTTGTACTCTTTCTTTTAACTTACCTTCGGATGTTTAATCATAATTTTTTTGTGCTGAAACTGATATTAATGTGGAGGAGATGATTAGTTCACGTGGACCTCGTGCTGCTACATCTGTTGAACTGAGGTGCTACCGCGATCTGTCACTCCACATTAAACAGCGCCAAAACGCCATTTATTGTTTGAATACTGCAATACAATGAACATAAATTGAAACCTGAGACTTTGTTTCATATTAAAAGCACCAAAGCACAATGCTTATTGCGATTTATTGTATAGGAAGTGCCCTTAAATGTTCCGTCCTTTAACTGAAAACAGGCTACACTAATCGATTCTAAGGGATTTAAGAATTGATATTGTTAAGTAAAAAAGAGAATCAATTAATATCGAGATATCAATATTTTTTACCCAGCCCTATAAATAAGACTATAAATAAGTTGTTGTTGTTGTTGTTGTTTTTACATTATTATTATTATTATTACTACCACTTAAGCCTTTTACACACTGCATGATTTTAGCAATCCTATAAGATCATTGCAGATCACACTGTGTAACATGGATCTAATAAACTTGGGTACGACAATTAAGCAGACTGTATGGTGATGACACCTATTGACTCGTGAGCTACGACGCACTTTTATATAGAATAAAACGTTATCAGCATGTGCTAGTGGTAAACAAAAAGAGCATGATGAATCACATTTTGGCAGTTGTAGTGTGTGCTGAAAAAAAGTGGAAGCAGCGAAAGAGGAAGGGATAAGAGTTTGAAGGAAGCAGTTTTATGTTTTAGCGCCAAGTCACGTTGATTTCATTTTGCATTTTTATTGGCTGGTCAGCAAACGTGGGTCATAGCAGCAAACACACTGTGATGATCATACTGAATTTCTGACAATGTCAGAAAATTATCGTAGGCTTTCTTTGGTCGCAAGACCATGACAACAGCCATCTTTGAACCTCTCTCACTGTACGACATAAGAGCACTGATTAGAAGCCACAATCAAAGAAATCGCCACGATTGTTTCACAATGTCAATCTTTCATCTGGGACAGCCGAAAATCATGCAGTGTGTGTCTCAGGCTTTAGCTGTTTAAATCATTTAGCCATATGCACATATATATAAATTGTTATAATTTTAAAATCAGCTAGTTGGGTTGATTGTCTGAACAACTAGTCACACTAAGAAGTATAATAATGTTGGTGCCAGTCAATTTATACTGAGTAAATGACTGCACCAAACATTGAGTGTGAATTATGCACTCACATTCCACTTGTGCATAGGCACAAAAGTTAGATAATAGTGAAAAAACACAAAAGATGTATACAAAAGAAAGGTGCACAGTGCAGAGACAATTTTTTAATGTTTTTATGCTCACAAATGTTTTGTAATATTATTACAATTTCAAATAACTGTTTTCTGTTTTAATGTATTTTAAAATATAATTTATACCTGTGTAAGAGAAGCTGAATTTTCATCATTCTAATATGATGATTTGGTGTTCAAGAAACAATTCTTATTATTATCAGTTGAAAACAGCTGTTGCTGTTTAATATTTTGTGGAAGCAGTGATGCATGTATTTTCAGGATTATTTGATGAATGGAAAGAACAGCATTTATGTAAAATAATCATTTTAGAAATCTTTTGCTATATGTTTACTGACACGTTGAATCAATGTAATGCAACCTTGCTGAATAAAAAAGTAATTACTGACCCCAATTTTTGGAACATCAGTATAAAAATATGTATGTTTCCTTTAAATGTAAATGTGTAAATTCATTATAAATAAGATTAAAGGGATACTCCACTCCAAAACGAAAATTTTGTTGTTAATCACTTACCCCCATGTCGTTCAAAACCTGTAAAAGCTTCGTTCAGCTTCGGAACACAATTAAGATATTTTGGATGAAAACCGGGAGGCTTGTGAATGTCCCATAGACTGCCAAGCAAATTACACTGTCAAGGTCCAGAATAGTATGAAAAGCATCGTCAGAATAGTCCATCGGCCATCAGTGGTTCCACCGTAATAACTTTATTCAACAGTTCCTCTTCTCTGTCTCTCCCCACATCACGCAGGCAGCGTACGCTCTTCTGTGTCAGCCGCACCACAAAGATACACAGTTTTCTTTCAAATCTAAGCGTAAATACATGTAGAAAACATATCCTTGTGGTGCACCTGCGTATCCTGAGCAGGTGTTTTCCAAAATGGCTCTACAGTGATGTGGGGAGAGACAGAGAAGAGGAATTGTTGAATAAAGTCATTATTTTTGTTTTCTTCGTGTACAAAAAGTTTTCTCGTCGCTTCATAACGTTACAGTTGAACCACTGATGGCAGATGGACTATTCTGATGATGTCTTTCATACTCTCCTCGACCTTGACACTGTTATTTACTTGGCAATCTATGGAACAGTCACAAGCCTCCCTGTTTTCATCCCAAATATCTTAAATTGTGTTCCGAAGACGAACAAAGCTTTAACGGGTTTGGAACGACATGGGGGTAAGTGATTAATGACAAAATTTTCATTTTGGGGTGGAGTATCCCTTTAATATCTAGTTATTTAACTGACTAAATAGGCTAAATAATGCTAATTTTGAAAAATGATTATTTAACAATGAATATTCAATCTAAAAAATAATATAGATATATTTACTAAGCTACTAGTCAACCCATCGCTAAATGGGGGTTGGAGTTTGTTCTCTCTCGTGTCACAATAAACCATGTGTGTTGTTAGTGAGCCCCAGTCTCACGCTTTGCCTCTTAGCTGTATAAGAGGAAACCTCATATAAAAGGGTCTTTTGTTTCTGTCCTCTCAGTCAGCCCAGGGTAATGTAATAATAATAATATCCTGTCGCTGGGTTGTTCTATCTCTGCAGAGACACCAGGAGGCCCTGCAGTAAACATAACAAATAACCAATTTCACATGGACAGCCTGCTGTTTTCAAAGGGCCACATTCTGTCACAATGTGACACTGATTTTACACCAGAATCCAAAGTCCAGAGCTTTTCCTGTTCTTTCACACTTTATCTTTGTTCTGCACTTGTTTTGTAACTCTGATCCCTTCTCATGCTCATTTATGTGTGTGTGTTAGATCTGCAGCCGGTAACATATTGTGAATCCGCATTTTGGTGCTCGATTTCCTACTATGAGCTGAATCAGCGTGTGGGTGAGACTTTCCATGCCTCGCAACCATCTCTGACCGTAGATGGCTTTACGGACCCCTCTAACGCAGAGCGCTTCTGCCTGGGCCTGCTGTCCAACGTCAACCGCAATGCAGCTGTGGAGCTGACGCGCAGACACATCGGTACATTCAGCTCACATTTGTAAAAAAAACATACTGGAAGATATTGGAATCAGAGTTTCTGAAATAAACTGAATCTGTTAAACCTCTTAACCTTTCCTCAGGCCGAGGTGTGCGTTTGTATTACATCGGCGGTGAGGTGTTTGCTGAGTGTCTGAGTGACAGTGCTATTTTCGTCCAGAGTCCGAACTGTAACCAGCGGTATGGCTGGCACCCCGCCACAGTATGTAAGATTCCTCCAGGTGAGTCAGCCCGTCTGTGTACTGATTGGACGAATGTACAGCTATGTGTATATACATCCTGTGAGTCACTCAAGCATGTTCTAGTGTCAGACTTCCTCCTTCTGTTTCATAGAAGCACTCAAGCATGTACATTTGTGTTTGCCTCAGGCTGTAATCTGAAGATCTTCAATAATCAGGAGTTTGCAGCTCTGTTGGCCCAATCAGTGAATCAGGGATTTGAGGCTGTTTACCAGCTGACCCGCATGTGCACCATTCGCATGAGTTTCGTCAAAGGCTGGGGGGCAGAATACAGGTAAGCTAAGACACTCATCAGAGAAAGCACATAGATTACCATTCAAAAGCTTAGGATCAGTTTTTTTCTTTTTGAAAGAAATTAATATTTTTATTCTGCAAGAAATTATATATATTCCTATTATTATAGTATATATTCTATCCTACAATAATTTACTCATCACAGGTAGCACATACAGTACTGTTCAAAAGTTTGGGATCAGTACAATTTTTTCCGCTTTCTTCGTAATACTTTTATTCTGTTTATATTCTGTTATATAATGATATATATACTCTACATGTGTCCTGGAAAACCTGGAAAATTGATGACTAATTTTCCAGTCCTGGAAAACACATGGAAAAGAAGAGATAATGTCAAATTATTATTTAAGAAAAAGTAATTGTGTTTTCCTTTAGCTAAGAATGAACAGTTTACCATTGACCTGAAACAATTAAAAAAAATCAAATCAGCATATTAGAATGATTTTCTGAAGGATCATGTGACACTTAGGAATGGAATAAAAACGAGAATATTGCGCTTTGCCATCACAGGAATGAATTACAATAGAAAACAGTTATTTCAAATTGTAATAATATTTTACTTAATTCTACCATTAATATTTCAACTCGCTTTTCTAAATCTGTTCTTCCTAACTCGCTGCATCACTTTCAAAAGTGCTTTGTACTCATAAATGCTGAGTTTTAAAAACAAATGCACAAATGGCATTTAATCACTTGATTTCTGTGACAGTAGCATACAAAAAGCTAATGGTTGCCTTTGGTTATGTAAAACGGATATTCCTGGCTGGTCTGTAGTTTTTTAAAAATCCTCAGCAGGCATGGAAGCACATTAGTGACCCAGATTCTCCTTCCTGCAGGCGGCAGACAGTGACCAGCACCCCCTGCTGGATAGAGCTGCATCTCAACGGCCCCCTGCAGTGGCTGGACAAGGTGCTCACTCAGATGGGCTCTCCGAACCTCCGCTGCTCCAGCGTGTCATAGGACAAACCCTCATCCCGTTTCATTTAACTAACCCTTTCTAATGACATCTTCTATTGCTGCTGAATGCCAAGCAAACAAACAGAGCGAAACCAAGGACGGGGGAGACAAACACCTGCTGGACTCCTCACAGTGTCACTTGATCATTTACAGATCCTAAGATTTTGCTGTGGGCAAAAATAGACACGTACAGTTGAAGCACTTTGAACAATAACACACAAGGAGCATGGATGATATTTCCTCAGTGTGATGAGTTTAAAATGAGGCATTTTCCTCATTGTGAATTTAAATGTGATAATGAAATCATGATTTTGTCCATTTTTGTTTTGATCAAGAAGTGTATCATGCATTTAACTTGATCTGAAGGTATTAGAATCTTGGGCTCGGAATATGATTGCTTAAAATCATAAACATTCTCATAGGGGGCCTCAAAGAGTGCTTTGTTTCCACCACCTTCAGTGAAGGGGTCTTGTGTGAACTTTTACAGTATACTAGTGCTTCGGGAAGCTGTTTGTGTGTAAGTAAATTGCACTGCGCTGGACAGGTCTGTATACAATGTTGATTGCCTTTGGTCTCATATGCACGGTCGACCAGGTTTGTATACAGGAACTGAGTGTGTAGAGTTATACCAGAGGTACTTAGCCTTGATTATGAAAAGCACTTGTTTTGAAAAGCACCCAGTGATGGCGTGAACAAGAAAATAGCATTGGAAATTTGTCAGTGACAAATGCTAGTAGCTAATAGTGCCATTTTATTTCTTGAACTTAATGGTTACAGTTTGAATTATGCTCAGCAAATACATTTTGTATTAAGTATTTTTGCATTATAAACTGAATGGAGATTGCGAAAAAGTATATTTTTACTGCTGCCATAGCGTATTGTAATTAAGACACTTGTCATGTTACACAGATATAAAAACATGGTCACATTAGCAAAATTTCACTGATTTTTAGTCTGTTGTCAACAATGTTGTGATATATTTAGCATCAGTTTTTCTTGTGATTGCACAGACTCCTATCGAAATGACTTTGCCTGTGAAAATTCACAACCATTAGTCATCACTTTTTTTCTTTTCAGCAATCACCTGATTTCATTGTCCTTTCGTTGATTCTGTTCTGTGTTATGATTGGCGCATCAAAGGGAAGTCTGAAACTCAGGACTGTCAATCCATTGAGCTCAAAACTCGTGTAACAACTAACAGCATTTTATGTCTCTACATACTACACTGTTTTACTGTCAGTGATTTCTGAGTGGGTAAAAAAATGCCACGATTTAGTTTTTATTTTTCACAGAAAAATGGAAGGCAAGTACTGCTGGCAGCTCTTGGAACGCATGTATTTTCATGTAAAAATTGATTTCACAAGAGAATAGTGTGAATGGCTAGATTTTTATGTGGACCCTTTGCTCATCAGGTTATTCAAATCCCTTGATTTGTTTAGTACTGACATTCAACAACTAACTCAATGCATGGTCTGGCTTTTAACAGCATACATCAGCAGTCCAAATGCATGTTTCATATTTTATTGGAAGATGTCTGGTCTCAAGGAATAAGCTCTGAATCAATGATCATGAAAATCCTGACAATCTCGGTTAGATTTTTATTGAACAACTGACACTTGTGTTTGATTCCCCCAAGCGATGTTTTTGCTATTAATCTTGCCTGCTCTTCATCAGTGACTCAACAGGGCCAAAGCACACAGTGGACTGTTGATATTATTCAGATTTCTCCTTTTTGCTGGAATATTGCTTATATTCTGTTTATTTTCTTGCACTCTTGATTTGGAAGCAAATACAACATTCTTTTTCTTATAGTGTCAGTAATTTCATTCATATTATGAAACTGGTGCTTAGTTCTTTTTTGCCCTGAATTTCCTTTTTGCTTTTCTGTAACGTTACACTCATGTTTACTCCTCTTGCATTCACTGTCATATTGACTTTTGTTATGTAAGTTTCAATAATAAAAATGTTTTAAGAGCATCGTTTCAGACTTTTTTTTTTTTTTTACAGTATGTAAAGAATGATTTCATCATGTCAAATGTATTTGACAAATGTATTTCTAAGCAAAACAAAACATCAAAACTGATTCGACAGATCATTCTTTTAATTGATGAAGAGCTAATGACATGCACAAGAATAGTCCATAATTGTGACTTAAATCGGAAAAATAAGTTTAAAAACAATCCACTTTTGTCAGCTCATCCATCATTTGATTTACAACTCTTTTGACAGAACCATATGCTTCATCCTTGTATGTGGCTGCAGACTTGCACTGACACCACCAGAGAACAGGCAAGAGAACAATCTTGCCCCCTGCAACCCATCCCATGGCTCTGCGATTACAATGTTTGAAGGCGAAAGCCCATAATCACTGTGTACTGCCTGATTGAGGTGCTGGACACTGACATTATAGTAACAGCAGTATCATGAATTTCTCCATTGCTGTTTTTTTGCCTGCATTTCTTCCATGTTTCTTGGGCTGGGCAGATTTGGGATGACTCTGGGTTCAAAGGGTGGGCTGAGTAGCAACAGTGGAAACTGGGGCCTTAACTCTCCTCTCCTGATGACAAGCCGTCAATCTCATCTTGATCTCCACCAATAGCCATCCAGAACGCTTTAGCAACCTGATTGAGGGCGATTAAATTGTTAATGCAACATTCAGATTTTACAACTATTAGCATTAGTATTACTGAGATCATATTAAAGGTATATTACCTTTTCTGCATGGACTTTCCTCTGTTCATGTGGCAGCGAAGAGGCCTTGTCTACAAATAAAAAGAGTTTTAAGAATATAATGGCCATTATTTGTAAAAACAGGTCTCCACTTTTAAATTTCGGTAAATGATTTAAACAAATATTTTATTCAACAAGGACACATTAATTGATCACGATAAAAATCCTGAAAATAAAAAGTATCACAGTTTCCACAAAAACATTAAGCAGCACAACTTTTAACAATGATGATAAAAAATGTTTCTTGAGCACCAAATTCAGTTTTGTCATTACAGGAATGATTTACATTCTAAAATATATTAAAATATAGAACAATTAAAGGTTATACTGTAAAAATATTTCATAATATTCCTGTTTTTACTGTATTCTTGCTGAACATAAGAAACCTCTTACCAAGACATTAAAAAAAATACTGACCCTAAATGTTTGAACAGTAGTGTATATGTAAATATATATATATGTGTGTGTGTACCTTTCATCTCTTTCAATTTTGTAAAAAGTCGCTCAAAATTCTCCACATCTGCATCTCCAGCTGTTAGATTAGCCAACTCTTGTATGTCTATGTCAATCATGGGATCTGTGACAGATTAGCAAATATTTCATTAAACACTGCACACAAATACTTTCAAGTATTTAAACAATGGCTTCCTCCATTTGTACTTTAAATGCTAATACCCTATTTTATCATACCATTAATTTAACTCCAAAACAAGTATAAATATATTGCCCTTAACAAAAGCACTTACCGACTGCTGTATCTACTGCATTATTCTGGTTATTCTCTGCTCTCTGGCTCTCAGTGTCTTCATCTGTACTGTTGGATGGGGAATGAGAGGACTAATAACAAGAAAAATAGTCTGTTATGACGAGATGACCTTAAGACTCTTAATTACCTAAAATGCAGTAAATAATGTTAATCTACATATATTAAAAAGCAGCACAATTAGAAAAGGCTAACCAGTGTCTCTTGACTGGGTCTTGGGGTGTTGTGATGAGATGCCACCAGGCTGCTCATTAGCCCAAATCCCTGACTGTGTTCTGAGAAGAATAAATGATAATTAAAGGAAAGCTAATTGAATATGATTTGTTGTAGATGCCATTGTATATTTCACATCAGGGCAGTACAATCTCACCATCTTTCATCTCAACGCTGGACCACA
Source organism: Cyprinus carpio (assembly GCF_018340385.1). Classification (NCBI taxonomy): domain Eukaryota; kingdom Metazoa; phylum Chordata; class Actinopteri; order Cypriniformes; family Cyprinidae; genus Cyprinus; species Cyprinus carpio. Next base: position 17,440,567 of record NC_056614.1, on the reverse strand, counting down.
CGTTGGCATTGAGGGCTTGGACGATTCTGTTTACTCCAGTGGACTCTGGGAAGTCATCTATGGGGTGCACAAAGACTGTAAACAAAATGATTCACGTGCATAATCGTGACTTAACTTTGTTTTGTCTCTCACCATCTTCATCAGGTAGATCTTGAGGGTTGAGCTCTACTAATTCAAATGCGTGAGCTAGACACCACTGCTGGGCCTCCTGTTTGCTAACACCTGCAACGGCATATTTACACCAAATCTTACAAAAAAAAACTGCATATGTTGCATCCAAACCACTGAATAAGTAGTACCAAACACACACTCACCACTGTCACACGCATGGTCACACACTAGGATCAGCACTTCTGGAGCCAAATCCTCCACTACTGATAACCAGGAGTTGACACTGTTAAGGGCGTTTTTCTGAAATACAAAAAGAGCTGAAGCAAGGCACATGCATTTAATGGTGAATTTGTAAAATGATCATAATGTCAATAACTCACAGTTTTGCTGTCAAAGTAAACGATGAATGCTTGCATAGACCTGGCAACCTCTGCATTCATGTCGAATGGACTTGAAACAACACATAAGCTGACGTTTGCTGTGTAGTACTTGTTGTTGATTGTCCATGGATACCAAGAAACTCTTTCCTCTATCTTGGTAGCTTGAGGTAGTGATTCTGAGCCCAAGATCTCTGAAATAAAACATTTTAAACTGTTATGGGCCAAGTGTGTGTTTGATATCATTAAAAAACTCTCTAAAGTAAGACATCATGTGTAAATTAACTGAAGCTCAACACTGCCGCCTGCTGGACACAAAGAATCACTAGATGTAAAGAATTACAACATTTTTTATACAATGTTCTAGTAAGGCACTAACTTTGGCATAAGGATTAAAAATTGATGTGCCGAATGTATCAGGTTATAAATATTGCACACTTATTATGTACTGTAGCCCTGCATCAATAACAGCACCAGTAAGTTAGTGATTCACATTTATTGTCCAGTTGTATCATGTTTTATCAATCATCTAAGATTGTCGTGATTAGAAACCCTATATAATAGGCAAACGTGTAAACTGTAACGTTTAGGAAACACTGCATGTTACATGAAATCAGCAAAAATCCAGATGAAGAATTGTAAGGTGACAGTTGGGCAATCTCTACAACAACAACAAAATAAGTATATATACGTAATTGCTTTTATGCAATCGTTACTCAATACATTAACGCACAGTAACGTAACGTTATATTTTATGCGATTAGCAATGAAACTGCTATCGCGATCGACACATTCTGATCTGTATTTAAGAGACAGCACGTTGAATGTTTTTTTTGTTGACAGCTAACGTTAGCATAGCATCAAGGCTAACGAGTGTAGAATAGATTTCCCCCTTTTACTCACGTCTGATGAGCTCCTCTTCTTTAAAGCTGGAATCACAACTTGTGACTAAGATACAAGGCAGGGTAGGTACTTCATCTCCTTGATCATCTGCCATTTTAAGCTTTTGGACACTTAAAAACAGCTCCTAATGAAAGTTAGCACGTTAGCAACAGCTGTCAACCACCTCCAGGATACCTTTCACCTCTAACCTCAATTGCTTCCGTGTCTGCGCGCGTGTGTTAGAAAATCTAAAGTTTAATTAAATTAGTTAAAGCAAAACAGCTTTCCAATGAATAGCTATAGAAATAGTAAATGATATACCCTGAACAAAACTGTAATAATAACAAATAATAACTGTGCCTAACTGTGTTTACTCACGGAGACTGTACTGCCATACGCGTCGTGTTGCCATAGTTACAGCCAGACCTTTGTTTGGAAAAATGTCAAACTTGGAAGGAAGCATGAAGGCACAGTTAGAAAAAAAGGCTTAAATGTGACCTGAATTGTTTTGTAGAAAAATGGCCGACGTACTAAAAAATAAGGACGAAGTTGGGCATATTTTAGTACAGGTAAGTTAATGTGTTCAAGTACAAAATAATATAAAAGAAGACTTGACAGCAACTGTTGAAGTTTTAATTCCTTTGAAACTATGCTAGCTGCATTATATAACTGAATATGATATAATTACGTTTGTAAAACAATTTTCTTGTGATTTTTATTGTGTCTTAGGTGCAGGATGATTTAAGACAACTAAAAAAGAATCTTGTTCGATTGACTGTGCAAGAGAATGGAGAAGTTTTGGACATTCAAGCTTTGGATGTAGCCATCAGCAGGACGGAACATGGAATAAGGGTATATAAAGCCAACTTTATGAAAACCTGACTTGAATATTTCTAGATAATTGAAGTCTGCATTAATTAAATACACAACATACAATACCAAATTTATGTGGGGGAGAGTTTAAGAAATTGCAAATCTATTTTTCTTCTTGTTTTTCGAAGTTTTGTAGGCCTGTATTTTTTTAACATCCTGTTTTTTTATATATAAAAGTAAGATAATTACTAACTAATTATCTTACTACATTTATTCATCTAAATAAGTCGTCTCGTCTTACAGTCCCTGACTTGTAAGATTCATACAGTGGAAAAATATGAAATGTGGAGCATGAATGAATGATGCCTGTAAATATTTGTTTACTGAATTACAGAGGCATGCAGAAGATCACCTGAAAACCATTAATAATCAGTTTTTGACTCTACCCTGTATTGAAGAGCCTGAAAAGAAGCCTGTCCCTGCCAAGCTTGTTAAATGGTATTAAATATATATATATATAAACTTTGTCAATTGGATTATGTAATATCACATTACCGCTTACAAAATTTGTATAACATTTTTGTAGGCAGCCACCATATGAGACAATACCAAATGCACGTCCTCTGAGATGCCAGATTCCTGGTCCATCCCCAGGGGAAAAGGTTTCCATCTTTACACATATTCATAACATTTGTTCAGTCAAAAAATTATTTATTCTGTAATCTCTGGTTCTATCTCCCCAACAGCACAAATCAGCATTTATCATGCGTCTGCTAAATAACCCTTTTCACCCAAAGAACAAGGAGATTGTGCAACAAAATTATGGGATTCAGCTTCCTCACCTGCACAAGAGAGCTGGGGCCAGTGTGAGTTGCTGAAAGATATTATTTTATTTCTTTCTATTATTTTTTTGTTGTCATCATGTACTCACCCTCATGTTATTCCATCCAAACTTGTATGGCTTTATTTCTTCTGCAGAACACAAAGAAAATATTTTGAAGAAAGTTTGTTACCAAACGATTTTATGAGACATTTCTCAAAATATCTTCTGTTGGGTTCCACAGAAGAAATAAAGTCACACAGGTTTGGAACGGCATGAGTGTGAGTAAATAATGACAGAATTAGTCCCTCTAATACTATAGTGTACTTTGTTTTTATTTTATTTTACATGTGTGGCTGCACTAGAATCCTGCAGCGATTATGATTAAGGCTTATTGATAGTGTTGATTATATGGTGGCCAGCTCTGACTATTGCCTTAACGCCAGCGTCTGTCACATGAACCTCATGAAAAGAAAAGACGTGACTGGCGTGTAATAATAGATGACTCCAGTCACTTTGCTTTCAAACAGGAGAAGCGGATTTGAAGGTCACCAGGTTTGGCAGTGACAGCTAAATCTGTCTGTTGGTAAACAAATTAATCTTTCTAAAGGTCACCATTTGTTTTGGTGCTCTGTTTCCCCCCCTTCTGCTTTCCGCTGCGGTTCTTCCTCTATCTCCTGCATCCTCTGCCTGTCACTTGTGAGAAGGCTGTCATGTTGTTGAGAAGATGGTATGAGACTTGGCTGCCGAAAGCAGACAGACGCAGATTGCGGCACATCAGCATTCTTCGGAGGACGGCCACCGCCTGATTGCAGTTGTATGGGCTGCTGCTTTACAGCTGTCTCAGGACAGGCACTGGTACCTGTTCCCGCATGCCAATAAGACAGCCGTGGCTTACCCAACTGGCACTCGCTGGCGCTCTGCCTGCTGCGTCAATACCTCTGTGCTGTCGGCTAGTTCTCTGCTGAGTCTCCGAAGGAGCTCCCACTGTTTTCTTTTCTTTTAAATGTCCCCTTGTACCACTTAAACAGCTGCGAGCCTCCAAACCTCTCCAAACACCTGGCTGGTGCTCGTGGTTTGTCAGGGAACTCAGTGGTGTGACAACAGAAAGGCCAGAGAACATCAGGGGGAGAATCCAGAACAGCAGGATGAGGAGGAGAGTACAGAAGGGCTCTGTCTGGCATGTGCCCACAACTTGACAAACTTGCAGTGTGCTCTCCATTATATGTTTATATGCACTGAGGAAATGACCGACCTCGTTCTTTGATGCTGTTTTGTTTGCTATGATTAATGCACATCCTGCTTGTCTCATTTTTGTGCCCCAAAAAAGTTTAGCTTGTGATTTAGCCATCTTGCTCTTAATGGGCTATAAATTTTCTGTAGATAACATGTTTTTATTGGGCTTTTTGTCTTTGGTAGTGAGTTTTGGTGCTTGTTTTTATCAAAATGATTGTAAAAATTAATGATGAATTATATTAGTCGCTATATGACTACCATGAAAGTCCTAATTATTGCAGTACATCCTTTTTATTGTGGAATGTGGAGCACGACTTTCATTCGATTTATGAACTATTATATGATAATGAGGTGGTACGAGCATTTTAGGCATTGCTCTGATGGAATTTAATTCTAGAAGATTTCAAGCAGCTGTTCACTTGAGAGAAGGTGCGAGACAAATAAACCGAGCCATGCTCAAAGTATCCAGAAAGCATTGCCAGCATGTGATTGATTGCTTCAGGGAAGGGGGCTTATTGGCCAGTTTACAATGTCATTAACTGCCTGTATTTTAGCTCCAGCTTTGTTTTAATGAATGCGGAAAATCTGTTGGTTGTAATCACACAACATCACCGCGCTCTCTCTCTCACAAATGTGCTTGCACTTGTGGTTCGTACAGCCAACGGAACCGAGAGAAAGAGAAACCATATTTCTTGACATCTACAAGCTGCCACCAGCCTGATTAATGGATAGTCGTCTCCCAGCCTTTTACAACAAAGTTTTGTTTGGAGGGAAAAATCTGATCGGTGACCCGAAGCTAATAGCATTCACCGTGAGCAAGTTATTGAGCGAAGTATTTTCCCTCTCTCTCTTCTTCTAGTACAGGGTAAATGGTGGCTTTAGAGCCTGCAGGCAGGTCTTTTTGGCCCAGTGAGACGGGGCAGTAGGTTAATACCCTTTGTTCTGTCACTTTCAATACCTCTGACCTTTGACCACAGAGCTATCATTCGGGGCTCAGTAATTTCTCCATGTTTGGACAATGTTTTATAGCCTTTTTAAGAAAGGCCCATTACTTAGTTCAAGCTTAAATGGAGAGTTCTCACAAAAACAAAAATAAAATTTTCCCTATCGATGAAAGTGAATGGTGACCATGTTTCTCTTTCACATCAAACTTGAATATGCACATATTTAAATCACTCAAAGGAGATTTCAGTGCTACAGTCAATGCAAATCTAAAATTATGAATTAAAAGTATGAAGTACAGTGAAATAAATGACAACATCTTAATTCTGGGTGAAGCAGCTCTTTAAAATAACTATATTTTGGCTTAGTTGAACCATAGTGGTTAGAAAGAGTAAGTGTATTTATGTAATGAAAACACAAAATTTGTTTGCCTTGGTTTTTCTAGGTTGGGACTCAAAGATTGGTCACTGGCTCCACTTCGAGTTTCACTGCAGCACATGAAGGTCTGCCTAAACACCTACACCCCAAACCACCACCCGAATGTAGAGACATGAATGCAGGTACTGTGTATAAGCCTCTTTTTTTTTTACAACTGATACAGTATTTCTTTATGCATTATATACACTACTGTTTTGAGCCTATAAGATTGTTGAATGTACACCAAGGCTAAATTTATTTGATCAAAAATACAGTAAAAACAGTAGCAATGAGAAATAGTATTACAATGTAAAATAACTGTCTTCTATTTTAATGTATTTTAATTATTTATTCCTGTAATGGCAATTTTCAGCAGTCATTGATCCAGTCTTCAGTGTCACATGATCCCTCAGAAATCAATTGAATATTCTGATTTGGACCCAAACTTTTTAAACAGTAGTGTACTGTACATGCATATTTTGGCATAAATTAATTTATTTGTTTGTGCTGTCTTTTTGTGTTCGTCATTAATATTGTTATTTTGAGTAAGGATCCTTTTTGCAGATTGTAATAAGACGTTTTTTTTTTTTGCATTTTAGGGCTGCTACCCTCAGCAGCTGACCTCTCTTCAGTGCAAACCCCAGTACAGCCCAAAGCTGTCCATGTGCTCCAGAGAGAGGACAGTGGCCAAAGTAAGACAGGTCAGTCTATTTCCACAATGTCATTACACACTTGCGGCCTGCATTTAAAGTTAGAAAGTCAATTTGTATGTATCCTAAAATTCAGCTTTTTGCTGTAAATTGAATCCCAACAATCTACATACATACAGGGAGTAAACTATGGAAAAAAGCCTCAAATATTGCTTTTTTGTTCAATTAACACTTCATTTTCAGCAGATAATATATTATTACATATATTATATATTGTATATTGTATATATTGTATGTATATTATATATATATATATTACATATATATTACATATCTATTACATATATTTATATATTGTTTTCTTATATCGGTTATGTATATTGTACAGTATTTGATTGTAGTATGTACTTCTTATGTATTACATATATATTACATATCTATTACATATATTTATATATTGTTTACTTATATCGGTTATGTATATTGTACAGTATTTGACTGTAGTATGTACTTACTTATGTATTATTATAGATGAGTCAGAAAGGGCTTCAAAACTGGAGATGGATGTGAGCAAAGACAAAATGGCTTTTGGAAGATCAGGAACCGAGACTCCAGCATCCAGGACCATATACACTCCCCCTCCATCAGCTGCTTCTGCAAGCTCTGACAATGGAGTACTGAATCGTGGGATAGCCCGACTCACCCCACTTAACCGACAGGTATTATTTATTTACCACATACATAAAGTTATATATGACAAGGATATATAATGTGTTCTGCTTGCTGAGTTAACATTTTGGTTGATTTGGACAGTCTGTGTTTTCGTAATAATTTGATCATGAGAGCTTTAGAACTGACTGATAATCAATTTTATTTTTCTGTGTAAAGTGAGCTTTTACCCCTGACGTAATGTTCAATGTGTCAAGGAATAGCTTTAGGGCAGATATAGGTAATGATTTGAAATAGTCACCGTCTGCAAGCGAGTGGCCTTTTGTATTTATGACTTGCTGCAAAGCAGATTTTACTGTTTGTTTATTTATATGTTACTAAAACAGTTTCCAATGATTGTTTAAAAATATTTTACTAAAACAGTTTTCAAGGAAAAAGTGTGTGTGTGTGTGTGTGTGTGTGTGTGTGTGTGTGTGTGTGTGTGTGAAAATTCAGTCATCATTTACTCATGTCATTCCAAACCTGTATAATCTCTTATCTTCTGTGGAACACAAAATAGAAAATTGGAAGAATGTTGGTAATTAAACAGCTTTGGCCCCATTATGGGACATTAAACCAGAATTAAAATTTTTCTATGGACTATCCCGTTAAATGATTGCCTTTTGCCTTTATTATAATATGCATTTCTCTCTTCTTAGAGCATTTCAGTGCCAGCTGCCGTCAGCAAATATCCTTTCACCATAGCTGAGTGTCAGATTGACCCAGAAGATCCTGACTACTGTAGGTTCAAAAAGCAATACTGTCTCTACTGGGGTGCAATTGTAGAGGCTTTGGACCAGCTGCAGCGGATGCTATTGGACTTTGCGGTGCCACTGGCTCGTGTGTGTGGGGAGCGTCTGGCAGCGTGCGTGCAGAGCGGTGAGCTTGACTGGAGAGACAGCAGGGGCCGGCTTGCCCATGTGGAGAAGCTGCTCTCAGTGCTGGAGAACCGAGATGAGGTATGGGACCTGATGTGTCAGCCTGGCCAGCGCTACAAAGGCATCGAGGGGCATCAGGCAGCGGCTGTGCGCATCCAGACCTGCTGGAGGCGTTACTCTGCCCATACCGCCTACCTGCTCCAACTCAGGCCCAAATGGGCGGCACAAGTTATTGCCATATCTCTGCTGAAACATGCCAAATTGGGCCATTTGAAGAAGAGTCTACAGGCCTCACGTATTCGCCAACTGGAAAACTACCGCATCAGGGCAGAGGTGAATAAAATACACATTTATATAACAGTTGTTTCTGGTCCTTGAATCTGATTTGTTGAGCAGCGTTCCAAGAGCATTGACTTAACAGTTTAACTTGAAGGGTCCTCAAGTCGGGATTCAAACTCGGGACACCAGCAGCGTAAAGGCGTTATATTATTTTACAATTTTTTTTACAAATTGTTTTTAAAACAAAGATTTGTTCAGGAATGAAACACTGGCAAAGAAACATTCATTCCATTGATTCTTTCAAAAACGATTCAATTGCAGCTGTCTTTATGAATAAGTAATTGAATCATTCATTCAGCTGATGTTTTGAAACTATTATGACTGCCGTAGCAAAAACCGACATGGTAACTGGCAATACTGTATATTAATTTGAAATGTTTTATAAAACCACACAACCATGCTGCCTCCTTGTTATTTAGAATGATTTTTTAAAACTTTATAATGAGTTATTTTTCTTGAAACGACCAGGTCTTTACTCCAGTAACTTCCAGAAATGGCTCAAGCTGTCATTGATCACATCTTTTGAATGGTAGATCATGAATCCATGGCATAAGAAAGTACAGTTGTTCCACTCATAAGATTTTGTATGAAATCAGTCTGTTTACCAAAAAACTGTGAAACCACACCTGTATAGTACATCTATTTATCAATACAGCCCAGGAAAGAATTGAACTTTCGATGCAGAGGTGCTTATACAAACAGTGATTGTGATAGCTCACGTTTAGATTAAGTTTCTATTTGTCAGAACAGATGTTTCGTCTGTGCTGTCATTCCTGTAACATCTTTATGAACCTAGCATGTCTCTTAATTAGTGCCCACATGTTCATTTATCCTCACCGTCACTCACTGTGAGAGCAGACGCAAGCTTGTGTATGTTTCCACCCTTTAAACACTCACATCCTTTTAATTAAGCCTTAATCTTCCCCTGGCAGAAAGCTTCATGTAGACTGCTAATTGAATTAATAGAGGGAAGATGTTTCTAAGTATGCACTTAGCTGATTTAATTAATGTGATTTATGCTTGGTTTGTCTCCATGAGACCCAGGGAGAAAGACAAGCATAATTTCCTCCCTTTGCTGCCATCGGTGGGCCGTCAACGTAATAGATCCATGTTCTGCTGGGTGCTGTCTGTCACCGGTCACTTTTACTCTCTTTTATCCTCTGCTGTCTGTGATTCACAGAGTCTGGCGGCCAACTGGAAACACATCACCTCCGCCAAAAGGACTATCATCCACGTCCCATCATTGGGTAATTCCTTTCCATCTGTTATGATGGCTTCTGGTTACGTAATATTTTAAAGGGAAAAAATACATGTATTTGGGTGCACCTGCAGAAAACACAGAAAATTGATTTTTCCAAAAACTTGTCATTGAGACCTGCACTGGCTATTGGGGATGATGATGGTTGTGAATTGTAATCACCAGCAGATGGAGTGTGATTTTTGCACTGGGGGTGGCTGAGGAGAGGCCTGTGTGAGCTCAGATAATTAAGAAGTTGAACCCTATTGTTTTTATTGCCTCGCTCTGTTAGTTTGCATGCGTTTAATCATTTCATTATAGAGATTAGTTTATAGCAGTCTTTTTGGGGTTTCCTGGCTTAGAATAAAGTCATGAATTTATTGCTAAAATATTTAAATTTCATTTGAAATCATTTTGATTTGTTCAATAGGATATTCCCAACATCAGCGGCTCAGTCTCAGGGGATTTGATGTTCTCCAGAATACCCAGATGGGCCGACTGTGTGATATCAGAGGTGAGGGTGTGAACCATGACATGATCAAATTAGATTGACAGCAGACACATGAAAGCAAACACAGTACTGTTTGTGTTATATATAGATGAGAATGTCGAGGTCATCTATGTGTCTCCGGTGTGCCTGGGCAAGGATGTTCTCCAATACTACACTCGCCTGCTGGGCCTGCAGACAGCCATTGAGCTGGGTGACGCTTCTGCACCTGAGTCCCACTGTTCCAAACGCTTCACTGTCCTCATGCCAGAAGCTCTGGAGTATTTTCCAGTATGGTGCACCACATACACACACACACCTACAGTAGATGTTGATACCTTTTGTCTCCCCTCAAAATAATTTCTGAAATATAGTGGTGCACATGAATTTAACAATTTTCATAAAATAATTTGGTTTATTTCTCACCTGTAGAGGGCGACAGAGGTGACATTTGTATTTACTACAGTACTCTGTGTAGATCTGCCATAATTGATTAGGTTGCAGTGCAAGGTTCTGTACTTTTACGTTCTGTACTTAAATCCAAAAATCCAAAGCCACTTACAAAAGAGGAACACAAGATACTGTCACAGAGCAACTGTATTCGTAATATACAATGCTAAGTTTATTAGACAGATTAGGAAGCAAGCTAGGGAAGAGGAGAAATGCAAAGAAGATAAAGAAGATCTTTTCATATTATAATTTAATAGCATTTTAAAAAATATATATATTTGATATTGTTTAAAACTAAACATAAACAATGTCAATATATGTGACCTTGGACCACAAAACCAGTCATAAGTAGCATTGGGTATATTTGTAGCAATAGCTAAAAATACACTGCATGGGTCAAAATTATTGATTTTCCTTTTATGTCAAAAATCATTAGGATATTAGGTAAAGATCCTGTTCCATCAAGATATTTTGTAAATTTCCTATCGTGTGTATATGTGTATATATATATATATATATATATATATATATATATATATATATATATATATATATATATATATATATATATATATATATATATATATATATATATATGTGTGTGTGTGTGTGTGTGTGTGTGTGTGTGTGTGTGTGTCATAACTTAATTTTTGATTAGTACTATGCATTGCTAAGAACTTCATTTGGACAACTTTAAATGTGATTTTCTCAATATTTAGATTTTTTTTGCACCCTCAGATTCCAGATTGTCAAATAGTTGTATCTCAACCAAATATGATCATATCCTAACAAACCACACATCAATGCTTAATTTATTCAGAAAGCTTATTTATTCAAAAGCTTATTTATTCAGCTTTCTGGTGATGTATAAATCTCAATTTTAAAAAAACTGACCCTTATAACTGGTTTTGTGGTCCAGAGTCACATATACACTTTTTGATATGAGGGACCAAACTATAATGATTCTAATATTGCTACAGTATATGTTAGGGGTGGCAAACTCCGGTCCTGGAGAGCCGCAGCCCTGCAGAGTTCAGCTCCAACCCTAATTAAAACTCTTCTGCCTGTAGCTTTCTAGTAACCCTTCGGACCTTGATTAGCTTGTTCAGGTGTGTTTGATTAGGGTTGAAGCAAAACTCTGGAGGGCTGCGATTCTCCAGGACTGATATTCGCCACCCCTGGTATATATTTATTATAATTATACTATATATTTATATTTATATATATATATATATATATATATATATATATATATATATATATATATATATATATATATATATATATATATATATAAAGGCAGATAATTATCAGACAAATATTACTTATGATATTATAAATGCAAAATGATTACGGAATTAAATAATTGGCTTTAATATAAATAAATGCTAAAAAATAATAAATTAAAAACTAAATAATTTATTAAAAAATACTATTAAAACATTTTCTATTAATATTTACTAGTGTATCTTTTTTACTCATTGGATGTATAAACCTGAAACAGATTCAGTTCAAACTTATCTGAATGGATTCTTCTCATAATTTATCAGAAAAAATATTACTCATGATTAGGGTTGGGAATCGTTAGAAATTTTCTGGTTCCAGTTCCAGTTCCGATTCCGGTTCCATTAAAATCATTAAACAACTATAAAAAAAATAGTGGTAAGGAAAAATGCACAATACTCAACTACTCAGTGCTCAATACTTTTTCTTACTTACTGTGAACTTAATTTAAAGGTTGGCAATGTCAAAATTTAACATATATTACAGTATACAAATGTTCAGGTTCCGATTCCAGTTCCATTTAAATGAACTATTATTATGTTTTTTTACTATTTTACCTTTATTGAATGTAGTGTTGCTGGAAGGTAGTAAGTAATGTTGAGTAATGTTAGTCCATCAATCAGCATGTACTTCAAAGTTGATGTTTTTTACACTATCAATAACATTTTGCTTTTCAAGCAGGAATAAGCTGGATGGCCAAATAGTCCCTTGAGTGCTAATACACTTGTTCATTTCCCTAAATTAATGAAATATAAACTGTTATACTTATAGCCATGTATACACACACTCCATAAAGCCCCTATTTTACAAATAATAATGCAGTCAGAAGATGGTGTGATGTAATGAGTGGTTCCCACATTTTTAAACATTTAAAATGCATGAAAATAAATATTTTCTATCACTTTGTTTATCACTCTTGAAATGACCTGTACACTAAATAATCTAACCCTCATACATAACAATAGAAGTCTATTTATTTAGTGGTCCAAGTTGAAGTCAGTATGTATATTAATAACAAAATGGGACAAATACAATGTAATTTAGTGGCGACATGTACATTCAGATAAAACGACCTGCACAGTTATCAAAGGCGCGTACAGTCATGGGAAACAGGTTTTCGGCAGTTAAAGACACGACACGGGCTCAGTTCCATTCATTAACTTATTTTAATAGATTCAAAAAAAAAATTACCTTAAAACCCTAGTTCAAGTGGTGAATGGAAAAATACAACACAAATGTAAACTATTCTTGAAAATATATATTTTGCAAGGAAGGAGAGTGTTTTTTTTTTTTTTTTTTTTTTTTTTTTTTTTTTTTACACACTATATGCAGATTTGTTTCTTCAATTATTGTAGGCCTAACTGACTGCACGTGCAAGCAATGCGCTTCTGTTATTTATTGCCGCATAGTGTACGAGAGGCATGCGCTGCCTCTTCTGTCAATTCCTCTCTGTGTGTAAACTCTGCCAGACGTGTCAGCAGGATAAATCTCTGTTAGCCGTTGCTGCCAGCGTGGCGTGCCAATGACAGACGGGACAATTCTGCTTGGATCAAACATACAGATGTGGAGTAATTAGTGCTTTCCCCATGGAGCCCATCACTAAGCACATAGTAAAGACAAGAGGCTGCAGAGGTGTACGGCCCTCCCCTGACTCTCCTTTATCAATTTAACGTGTTGGAGTACAGGAGAGGTCATGACCCCTCCGGCTGCACGTAATGGGCCCAATGTGTTTGCGCACGTTCATAAATTACACCCATAGACAAAGGGAGGGGTAAGACCTTAGAGCTAGAGTGGAAAGGACAGTTATTTATGTACACAAAGACTGCTGAGATTTCACCTTTGAGGGGAAATATACATAATAAAAATCTATTTCTGTTATGTATTCTATTTATTAGAGCTTATTATGTTATGAAGCATATAGTATTAATTCTGTAGCTTTTGTGCTCTTCAAATTGACCATTAACTCACAGTGTATTATATTCCTCTTTCAGACCCGGAATATGTGTCTAGCTTCGCTCCTGAAGTACAGTCCTCGAACACTACAGCGCATCAAGAATTTGATTCAGGGGAAGCAGGTCTACATGATCAGCGGTGTCACCTGTATTGATGACCTGGCTGTGGCAGATGAGCTCAAAGTTCCACTTTTGGGCACAGAGCCTGCAGTGACCCAACTATACAGCACTAAATCCGGGGGAAGAAGGATCTTCAGTAGCGCAGGGGTCGACATGCCTCCAGGAAAGTGGGATATATACACCCTGGAGCAGGTCTGTGTGCCAGACATCTGTTTAAACACCTCATGTGAAACTTACATTTAATGATGTAGAAAAAGAATGGAATATGATTCATATGTCTATCTTCCAGCTTCATGAAGGTCTGGCGCGGCTGATGACAGAACACATGGAAGTCCAGCGATGGCTCTTCAAGATAGATAGTGAAGTGGGTGGACGGGGAACGGCCTGTTGTGACGCATGCCACCTAAAATGCCGCCCATGGGCACAGCAGGAGTTTAGCCGCTATGGGCCTGAGCAGTGGAGAACATCACAGTCTCAAATAAAGGTAGGACTGTTTTAGTTTTAAATAAATGATCTTTGAATAACCTTCAGTTATTTTCATTTATGTATGTATTTTTTTTATTTTATTGGAGAAAAAACACATTTTAATTATTTTTATTCATATTGTTATTTTTATTGTAATTATATTTTTATTATATTTTTAAATTTTTAATTATGTTTTTATTTTAATTTTGTTTTACTTTTTAGTTATATTAACTTTAATAAGAATCAGTATAATTTATATGCATCATATGCAACTTTTTTTTTGTTTTCTTTACATGAAATTGAATTTAAGTGGAACTATTTCAGTTCTAAAATACCATAATGTTTAATAAAACATTACATTGGTGATATTACTAAACATTTTGTAAAAACCAAATCTTTTGGTTAGGCAGTGAGCATGACACAGATTTTGCTTTTAACTAATAAAAGAAATCTGTTGACAAAATTTGTTCTGATTTGTTCTTAGTGCAGTTACACCATTCAAATGCACAGTCTTGCATTAGTGAGTGCCTGTTGTGCAACAGTAGCAATTCTAAAGTATCAAGTAGCTTGTTTTTAAATGCGAAATGAAATGTGCCATTTCTTTTATTTTGCAAATGCAGCTACACTTCAGTCACAAGCCCTGTTCATTAGAATTTCCGCTTTGCCTGGTTTTTATATTCACATTCTGTACAAAATGCACCCTTGTCTCAATGACAAGCCTGTCATTACTGACCAAGGCCAAACTTTGATGCCATCATCGTGATTTGTCTAGAGAGTGCTTATGACTCAAATTCATGGGAAATTAATAATGAGTCATTTGAATTGTAGCATATTTATGTATTCTAATTCAAATGTGATGTATTCAACACTCTTGTTGTGTGCTTTAAAAACACATCGGTTTTATCCGCCTGTAATCTTGTTCATAACCCTCTCCTGCATCATATGCCTACAATTTAGCCCTTGATTTAAATACAGTGTTTTGCCATTACACTGTGAGCTTTGTGTAAGCTAATTACAGGGTTATCCTCATTCGCGGCTGTGTGCAAAATCAGACCTAGCTTTTTTTATTCCAGCCTCTTATTGTAGCCTTCTATCCTGGGGGCAAGACGAGGCCGTGTGTCCTACCTCTAAGCTATTAGCTCAGTCCCTCATTCACACTGAGGCCGAGAGAGGAATCTGGGGCTGTAATTGTGGTGGCATTGGTGCTGTTAATTACAGAGGTAAGCGGTTGAGGCCCAGCCAAGCTCCATTATGGTGATGGCAGTGAAGGAGCTTTAAATGGGGGGCTCTTCACCAGCTGGGGTCCCAGTGAGAGGAAAGGGAGCTGGGGCCTGATGAGCTGGCCTCCACCCTTAGGGCTTCTGGGCCATATGGAAGCCAGTACGGGCCTTTATTCTACCTCTTCAACCTTTTTAATCAATGGCAAGCTCTGCTAACAGAATGGAGAGCACAGAGGTTATTTCAGTGTGTCATTCATTTTCTACAGATCTGTATTCACTCTTTTAGTAAAAATATTCTAGAACACATATATCGGTCTAATGTTTTAATTGCAGTGGGTAATAAAGGGTAAATATTGCCTTTTGTTCTTTAAGTAAAAAAAAATTAGTATGTATGACGTCTATTTGCAATTCAATTTTTAAAACGTCCATTTGTAGGCCACTACAAATATTATAATGATTTTGTAATTATCTGACTGCAATTATCAGTGCTCAGAGGCTTCACTTAAGTTTTACGTTTGGCTTTAGTTATAAGTCATAGAAGTTTAAATGCTGTTTTGCCTCTCTAGGGAACTGTCTTTCACTGTAATGCATCCTTTAATTTCCCCCTGTCAAGCCCAGGCCTATGTTGAGCTCCCCCTCTATTTACCCTATTTACTATGTGCACATTGTTTAATTATTGATTGTATAAAGAACCTCTTCGAATGCAGGAGGAAGAATACCAGAACCCATGTGGTCCTATAGAGGAACAGCTACAGAGATAAGTGTGAAAACAGACCTAGAGGCAATGTAAAATAAGACTGTGTGATTCTTTGCAATGTGTTCGGGAGGCCCACACCCTGAGGGGTGTTTCAGCCTTGGGCGAGCCTCACAGCTATTCAGAGAAGATAGGTTAAAGACATGCGGATCTCACTCTATTCAACGGCTGGGTGGACTCATACACGCTACACTTTACACATTACAAACATGCACGTTCTGCCAGCACACGGGTCATTAGACACGAGGGAGCATTATACTAATAGCATCAACAGATAGACAGATTGTCTCCTACTTATTTTATTCAATGCATGTGGGATTACGTGTTGTACCACGTTTATTTTATTAGATTTTGAATGTAACGACACTTTCTGTATTCCTCTTTGGTTAATGTTGCATTTGGGAAATAATCCGCAAATATTTCCATATTATAACCAGGCTTTATTTTCAAACCCATTCAAAATGTCAATTTACCTGATATCACCACATTATATTTCTGCAGGATTTGTTAGTATGCCTAATATCTGATGTATAAGAAAGGTGTATCATAAAGGTATATGGCTTACACACACACACACACACACACACACACACACACACACACACACACACACACACACACACACACACACACACACGCACAAACTGTTTCTGTCCATATAATAAAAGCTAATGGTCTCCAAAACAACACTGGACCTGATCTTTATTGTATGGACAAACAATAACAACACAGACATTTTTGTAAGTGTAAATATCTACTTTTGCTTTTAATTTTGAACAAAAAGGTGAAGATGCCAGACTATTTGTTTTCAGGTGAACTATACCTTTAAGGAAAGCTCCATATTCATTCAAAATTTCAATTTCTATTCAAAATGTCACTTCATATTTGTTTAGTATTATATCTAATATCTGATGTATAGAAACTGTATATCAGAGGGCTTACAAAAAAAAAAAAACACACAAAATTTATAATATATTTCAAAGAAGGGGTTTTACCTAAAACAATAAATGTAATGGGGTCTTTAGTTGCATAAAAAATAAAAAAAAAACATTTTCCAAAATATCTGCTTTTGTTGTTCCAAAGGCATGAAGATGGCAGAATATTTGTTTCAGGGTGAACTATCCCTTTAAAGAAAGCTTTAAAAAAAGCCCTATATCCCTTTTAGGAGGGATGCTGTTGACTATGCTCGTGACTGCAAAGTCGCTCTTCCTAATGTAGAGATAAAGCAGCAATCAAAGCACACAGGAGACGTCTATTTTATTTATCTATTTTCAAATAGCTCATCTTTATGTGGAAGCCAAGCAAGGCCCGAATCCTCTCTCACAGTACAGCTCGCAGTTTAAGTCCAAATAAAGAATGGCAAAAATTATTCCCTCTCGCTTTCCTTCCCTCCCCGCTGTTTGTGTGAAGTGCATTGGCAAATTCTCAGAGCACGCCTGCTCTTTCGCGGGGAACGAAGGCCGTTTCCTTACACTTTTTGCCGCACCATTGTGTGCTTTATGGCTTGTATCGGGGGTGAAATCACAGCGCAGCGATTGACCCTGGCTCTTCTGGTACTTGAATATGATGATGATTGTTTCATGACTTGAATATCAACAGTATCGTATCTTCCCATTTTGAGACAACTTCTTCAGTGATGTCAGATTTGTTTGAACATTATAAATGTACTTGAAAAGGATAAAGACTTTATGGAAAACAAAAATCGATTCATCCTTACATCTTCTTAACCTGCAGTTCTCAAGGTTGTAAAACAGGACCTATTGACTTGTTAAAAGCGCTTAAATAAAAAAGGGCCTTTTATTAAATTGTTTCCCACCAAAAAGATTCTTTCCCCTTTTATGTTCTGCTATGTTAGAATCTGTTTTCTATACATCTCATTGCAGTTGTAAGCACAAACTATGCACTTATGTGCAATCCGTAAGTGCTCTGTCCATTTTTCCCTGCTTTGAGAGGTCCTTAAGGTGAAATTCTTTCTCTTACTAACCAACAGGTTTTAAGAGGCACTCACAGGAAGTCAAACATTGCAATTAACAACATAATTAAGTGTCAAAGCCATTATGGTGTTTTCTAGTTACAGAAACAAGGCCTGTATTGATCAGAAACAGACCCTGATTGATCTGCTGATCGATTGGCTTGCATGGGTATTTATCTGCCAGCATGTGTCAGTTGTTATTGGGGACAGGTGCAGTTACTATTGCCTTCTATTGCCTACAGCCGTGGCAATGGGCTGTCAATCAACATCAACCACCACCCCCACCCCTGTGCTTTCGTAAGGCATGTCAAATTAAGACACACTTCAGTAGTTACTGATTCATCAAGGGTGTCGACACTATGTAGTGCTATATGTTTTTTTAAATCAGGCCCAGACACTTTAGAAATTGCTTTATAGCATAAAAGTCAAGATATTCATTTTATTTAGGTTGCTCAATGGAGCTTAGAGGATTTTCATTATGCCTTTGCTTTTATCTTTCATTTTGATGCAGGAGTCGGTGATGATCAAGTTCTTAGAGGAGGTTCCTCATCTTCTGGCTTCATATGCACATCCGGCCAACACATCCTGCTATGCCACATGGACCTGTTTCCTAGAACACTTCCTCAGGGAAGGTAGCTTCAACCAATTTTGCAAAGTACCTCTAACCAATTACTTGTCAGATCTTCCTTGGTAGTCTTTTCTTTGTATCCATCTCCTTCCAAAGGTGGAGTGATAGAAGCTTTCCCGCCTTCGGATAGTGTGACATGTCTGACGGTGGATCTTCTGGTGGAGCCAGGGGGAGATGTTTGCATGCTGTCCTGTGGAGATCAACTGCGTGGGCCCAGTGGGTTGGAAGTGGTGGGCTGCACCGTACCTCAGACCTCCATCTGCCCTGATGTCTTGCACTCCATTTGCACTCGTGTGGGTCAGGCCTGTCAGAAGCGCTCCATCATGGGCCACATCTCCCTAGATCTAGTAACCTTCCTGGATCCCAGCAACCTGGAACAGCAGGTTAGAGAGCCAGTTCAGTACTCAGTCTTTAAAACACTTATATAAAACACTTTATATTTTTACACTACCATTCAAAAGTTTGGGGTCAGTAAGATTTAGAGTAAGAATACTTGTAGTCAGTAAGGATTCATTAAATTGATCAGTGCCAGTGAAGCCTATTACATTGTTACAAAAAAATATTATTTCAACTAATGTTCTTTTAAATATGTATTCATCGAAGAATCCTGAAAAAAGTTATCGCAGTTTCTACCAAAATTGTAATCAACTGTTATCAACATTGATAATAATAAGAAATGTTGAAACGACATGGGGGTAAGTGATTAATGACAAAATTTTCATTTTGGGGTGGAGCATTCCTTCAACGTACATTTGAATAAGAATATAGATACTGTAACATATAAGCTAAATTTATAGGTATGACATTATGCAGTACATTTATAGGTATGACATTAGGCAGTACACTGGGATAGATAACGCTTTTAAAAGCATAATATAATGGTAACATTTACGCATTTGTCAGACACTTATTTCCTAAGCAACTTATAGTGCAAGGTATAGGTTTTTATCAGCAGTGTTTCCTGGGAATCGAACCCACAACCTTTGTATTGCTAGCACCAAGCTCTACCATTTGAGCTCCAGGAACAATGAAAGCACTCAGCTCTATCTATCTTTTATCAAACAAGCTCTCTCAGAAACAAATTGACCCTTAAATGTCAGTGGTGTGTTTTACAGCTCTATGAAAACAGAACCTGCCATGTTAAGAAGCTGTTGAGAGTTAGATGGGATCTGACATGTGGCCCTGTTCTCACCTTAGAATATAGATAGTGTGAGGGTTCAATCTGCTGGTTTGGGGCTCTTATTGAGATGTTATAGGACACTCCTATAGGTTCCCCTTAAGAGCTGTACAGATGAGAGAATGACAAGGGGCTAATGTGCCAAAAGGCTATCTAATAAACTGTCAGGTCTTATTGTGTCAATAAACTAATTCCCCTTTTAAGGCCTTGCCCCCTGACCTTACAACACCCCTGCTATGTAGTGGTGTCAGACAGGAGGTCAGGCCGGAGTGTCTTTTCCTCAGACGATAGGGTTCTTGGTCACTGTCAAGACAGATTGGACACTATAATGCTTTTGATCGCACATTACTGTTGATGTTCTTTTTGGCTTGGTTATTTATGAGATTTTCTCATTATTTTTTCAATTTCTGTAAAAACTGCATTAAAACACTACACTAGTAAATTTGAAATATTATGTTGTGCAGTTATATAAAGAGTTTTATTTCTAATCTTTTTGACAGCATAAGATAATGTAGTAACAGTTAATTTAGATGTTAATTTAGACCTCATGAAGCTCATTTTAAGGTTACCTAAATAAACATGTTTTACAGTGCAAAGCCAACCCTGACAGTAGGAGGTAATCTAGCATTCCTTGCATTTCAGACCATTCGCTTTGCATCTCTGCCAAAGGACATGACAACTGAAAAATCTCTGTGGGGGAAAAAGGAGGGGATGCATTAAAATAAATCTGAGTCTAATGTAGAAAAAATGGTATGGATTTGACCTCACTGACCTCGCTGTGTTAGACATTGATTTAGTCATTTTTCAAAACTTGCGTTTCTAAATTTAGGTCTGTTTATTAAGTCATGGAATGTGAATATCCCCTTTGGAAACATTATACATAGTGCAAATGATAAGTGAGCAAAGGAGTGATTATATAACTAGGCAACATGATACATAATTAATTAGAGTACTGTGATTTTTATCAATGATCCCTGCTGGCAGGCCTAAGATGGAAATGTGTCTTGTCACATTGTTCTTTTAGCGATTCCCACTACCACTAGAGGGTGGCAGAACACACTCACATTGTATTCACTACATCTGTCACTATTGCATACAGAAGACCTCCTCTCTGTTGTTGTTAATGTTTCAGGGCCCTTTGCGGGGATGGACTGACCTGTTGGTGTAAGCTAAAGCTTTTGTTTGTGTTGTAATCGTGTGTATGTTCTTGAAATGTATAAGATGTTACAGCTCTGAAAAATAGCTTATGACATTTACTTAACACAGTGAAAGTCTAAAGCCCCCATTGAGTCAGCGGTTGATTTCTTACAGCTCCATATGCACATTATGCTATTTATCATTCTGAAATGGTGAAATGCTATAGAACAGATATATTTTCAAATGAATGTCACATGCTGCTGTTTTAATCATTGACTCAGTTGGCATGCTGTGATTTTAAAATAGATGATTGACTTTGGAAGTCAAAGAACGGCAGCTTTTTTTAGATAAATTATGCATTGAGGTGGAATGTAGTCTTCCACAGAAACAGACAATTTCACACTTGAATCTCATATAGTCTCCTGATAGAATAGCTTTTACTCCTGCAAATGAAAGTAATTCATACATTATTCTGATTGAATAGCACCAGGATTCTCTATATTATGGATTCACAGAGGCACGGGATGATTTTTTTCAGCGTATCTTACGGAGAATAAACTGCACACACAATTAAAAGCGACAAAAGGAATTCAGACGGATAAATCCAAACATTACTGTCCCATCTCTCCTGGCACAGAGGGAGACAGATCTGCCAGACTAGTGCTAACCTGTCTCTATTTAAACATCAATTTACATTCAGACCTGTTGCTAAAAGCAGTCTGTATTTTTTGTATGTGTGGGGGAGAGGTGGGTCGCATGTGTTTGCCCTTGCAGGCTTGCTTCACATTGTGTGCAAAGGGAGGCTCAGCTGCAAGATTGCAGTTTTTAATGAAAGTGAAGGGGCTATAAAAGACAGGTACAATCTGGGCGTATATATCAAGCGCCTTTGTTAAGGGTGACAAAGAAGCAGGCTTGGCTGATTCTACAGACTGGCTAAATGGTCCCACCTATCCCACAAGCACAGGTATTAAGTATGAACGGGAGGCACTGCTGGGTGAATTCAGCTCTCTATATTGAGGTCTTCCTGTAAGTCTGGAGTCCTGTTTTCAAAGGTCATTGCTTCACTTTATCCCTTTACAGGAGCTATTTTTAAAAGGAATTTCCTTTTTGGTTGCTTAGTTTTTAAAAGAGCGTTTAAATTGTTTTTTAGAAAGTCAAATTTAGAATGAAAGAAATAGTTCACCCAGCAATGGAAATTTGCTGAAAATTGACTTGCCTTCAGGCCATCCAAGATGTAGATGAGTTTGTTTCACTTGCTCACCAATGGATCATTCGCAGAATTGCCATCAGAATTATAGACCAAACAGCTGATAAAAACAAAACAATAATCCACAAGTGAACCACATAATTCCAGTCCATCAACGAACATAGTGTAGTGTGAAAGCTTTGTGTTTATAATAAAATAATTAAGACCATGTTTAACTTTAAACTGCTTCCAGCTAAAATAATATATTTGAGTCCTCAATCCATAATATCGCTTTCTTCAGTAAAAAAGTTGTTATGTCTGAATCAGGAGAGAAATATGCATAGATCAAGCACCATTTACATAAGAAAACAGTCCAAAACAGTTCTAAACAAATATGTTGATGTGAGAGGACAACAGGGGATGGACCTTTTCACTGGAGGAAGCATTATTATGGATTATGGACACTACACAAGATGTTAATTAATGGACTGGAGTTGTGTGGATTATTAAGACATCTGAACTCTCATTCTGATTCTCTCATTCCGCCACCCATTCACTGCTAAGTTTATTCAAATCTTTTCCGATTAAGGAAAAAAACACATCTACATTTAGGATGGTCTGAGGGTGAGTACATTTTCAGCAAATTTTCATCTTTGGGTGAACTATTCCTTAAACTAAGTAATGTTGGAAAAATTAATCTGGAGGACAGAACATCAACTTGTATATTAGTTTCAACAGAGGAATATGTTTTCTTGTTAAAAGGACAGAATAAAACAAGCAAATTACATAAACAATCCTTTATTCTCTTTCTTTTTAATAGTTTTTATATACTGAAATTAATTAGTGTTTGCAGCTGAAATTAAGCCAGTGTAAATAAATGATTCGGTTCACTGTATTTCAGCATGTGAATGGTAAGCACGATACGGTGATCATAAAGTGATTTCAGCAGCCGGGCCACCATTTGCATTCGCTGGCAGCAGCGTTTAGGTTGACAAATAGGGACGACAGGAGAGTCAGCCAACTGCCACTTAGTTATTAACAACTCCTTCACTGGTGATTTATTTGCCACTTTTTGAAGAGAGGGCATAGCTATTAGATTATTATCAGGGAAAATTAGCCCTGTTTAAGCATAAGGCCACGACTGGGCCTGACCCCTTAATATCCTTATAATGATGCCATTAACCATACAGATGTGAAGAGAGTCTCCAGTTGAGCTTTAGACACAGTATGCTACGCTCTCTCTCTTTCTCTCTCTCATGCACACACACAATGTCTGTTGAGCTCCGTTTTTTTCTGCAAATACAGTTTTGAAATATCCATCTGTCTGTTTGTTTTAAATTTCTGCCATTGTCTACTTGTTGGCTAAAAATAATTGAATAGTTATTTTGATTTATGTGTTGTATCTGCTGACTTATGTCTGTGTGCACTGGTTTGTATTTAGGTATGGGCTATTGATCTTGACCTGGGCTACAGTAACCAGTTGGCCATGACACAGCTGATGCTCATGATGACAAGGGGGACGCTGGACTGCCGCACCAGTAAATTGGAGGTTCCTCCTCCAGTCAGAGACGTGAAGTCTTCTGTATGCAATGCTAGAATAAAGACCAAAGCTGTAAGAATCTGTAAATGCAATTAAAATATCCACTCTCTCTTTCAGCATTAAGATGACATGATTGTTATATACTGGATTTGAAATATGGCATTAAAACATAAGATTTTATTTTAGAATAGTTCAGCCTTAAAGACAGCCTTAAAGAGATAATTAAATCAAAAATGTAAATTCTGTCATTGACTCACCCTCATGACATTCTAAACCTAAGTATAGGTTTGGGATAGGTAAGATTTTAAAAATATTTTTGAAAGAAAATTCTTATGTTCACAAAGGCTACATTTATTTGATCTAAAATACAGTAAAACAATAATATTTAGAAATATTTCTATTATTATAATGGATCAGTGTCACATGGTTCTTCAAAAATCATTCTAATATTCTGATTATCAGTGTTATTAACAGTTTTGCTGCTTAACATTTTTGTGGAAACTGACATTTTTTTCTGGATTCTTTGATTAATAGAAATGTCAAAAGGACTGTATTTATTTGAAATAGAATTTTATTGTAACAGTATAAAAGTCTTCACTGACAGTTGTAATCAATTTAATGCATTCTTGCTTAATACAAGCATTAATAAAACCAATGCAATAAAGTTGATGGGGACCATAGGATGTCAAAAAGTACCAAGAAATCATTATAAAAGTAGTCTATGCAACTTGTGTTATATTCTTTACCGTTCGTGATCACCATTCAGTTTTAATGCATGGTAAAGAACAGCATAGACATCTTGCTATACTTATCTTCTTTGCGTTCCACAGTAGAATAAAGTCATACAGGTCCTGAGGGTGAGTAAATGATGACAGAGCTTTACATATCGGGTGAAAAACGTCACTTAAAAGGTTATGCTCTAAACTGTTTGGGATTCTTTTAGCTCTTTAAAGCACAAGAATGTCGTTATCCCGAATGTGTTCTCTGAGACCAGACCAGAGAGCAATAAAAGTCCTCTGCTGAATATTATCCTGATAAATCACGGCATCCATAAAGATTGATCTAGCTAAGCTTTGTTGTTTTATTTTGGTTAAATACAACTAAACGCTGTAATTACGCTTCCGACCTGATTGGTGTTTAGAAGAAGCTGAATTCATTATCATTTTGATAGATGAGCCTAAATAATCAGCCCATAAATAATGCATACCATATTCATTATGCATGTGTATGCATGCCTGAGCACCTCATCAACCTGATGCCAGCCCCTAAACAATAGACTTCCTTTATTAGTGACAAACCAGAGTTTACGCTTGTTAATCTGCGACTTGTATTATTTTATCAAACATTCATTTAGTTTGTATGTGCTTCTATCGCCCGGCTCTCGCCTGCCTGTCTTAATGGCTCCGGCTTTGGCCATCATTCAGGCCCAGAATATTACAAACACAATTAAAACCCTGCAGGAAAAGCTTTTTATTGTTGTTTGAGGATAGTGTGTCTGACAGCCAAAAACAGAGTTCCATAGAAGAGAATTACTCATGCCCCGCACACCGTGCAAGGGCTTTACCCTCCGCTTCATATCTGTCACTGAGAATATGCCTCATGCCCGCTATGAGTCCTGCGAGTCCTGCCACTCTTAACTAATCCGCTCCTGTGGCGTTCTTTTAGACACATCTTTTATCTGCCGTGTCTGTGGGCGTTGTTGGGTTTTAGAGGAAACCTTTCTGTTTTCTGTATAACCTAATAACACAGGACTCTTTCTCCCCAGTGCCCTATATGACTATGAGACTAATGCCTAATGTTTCTCCATTTGGGATTTTGAAACCCTTCTATTTGTTTCTAGCAAGGCTGTTATTGCTGTCCCCGAGAGGTTAATTTATCATTTAGATATACTGGTCAAATTTTTAGCAACAGAATCACATGCAGTTTGTTGATTAACT
Organism: Cyprinus carpio; assembly: GCF_018340385.1. Classification (NCBI taxonomy): domain Eukaryota; kingdom Metazoa; phylum Chordata; class Actinopteri; order Cypriniformes; family Cyprinidae; genus Cyprinus; species Cyprinus carpio. The sequence continues at coordinate 17,414,848 of NC_056614.1, read as the reverse complement.
CTGTGTATTTGTTCTCTCCTCAGCAAACCTCAGTGACCAATCGCTTTGCAGTGATGTGCACCCGACTTCTACACACCAATCTTTCTTTGGTATATTATAGCACATTTTTTCTGATGTGCAAAGCGCAGGGCATAGGTTATGATGTCAAGGTAAAACCTTTGCTTGTTTTCCAATAATACAGCTGGAGTTCTTTGATTGCAGAGCAAGTGTTTCAATATATTTAATATTTGTTTCAGGCAAGGCAAGGCACTGTATTCGCCCTCCATGACAGCAGAGATCGAAGAAGCCTTGGCATGCTGTGAGTTCCCACAAGAAGCAGGCAGACGCATTACCCTTATCTTTCTCCGGCTCTGTTTTCCCTTCCTCTGTCCCCATTACCATTAGAGATATATCTAGACCTTGAGCACACTCCCAAGTGCAGATTATACATTATGTAGTGAATACCTCAACCCAAAATGTGGCAGCGCACAAAATACTGCCAAGTCGAATTAAAGGCATTCATCACATAAATCCTATACCTATCCCATTGAAGCCCAGCTTTCCTTCCTCATTTCTCCCTGAAGATAGCACACTCTTTAAGGCTGAGAGTTCTCATTAAGCTCCTTACAGCCCCACAGCCAAACAAGGTGATTGTTTTTTTGTTTTTCTCTGATGGTTCTGGGGGATCATTAGTAAGCTCGTTTGTTTCTGTGTGTCGTTAACAGAACAATCTCGGAGGATCTCCAGGGAGCTCTGCTGACCTTTGCTCGCAACCTGTCAATCATTCATCAGGAAATATCAGCTCCAAATATGCAAGGAGCAAACAATTTTAAGGTATGTGGATGTCGTTTTTTCTTAACCTACTCTTAAAAGACCAGCTAAAATGGTATGTTCTTCACTTCACATTCAGATCATGCATCTACAAATTACATTCTTAGTAAAAAGGTACAAAGCTGTCACTGGGGTGATACCATGAGGTAGAAAAGAACCTTATTTACCCCTAAATGCTACATATTAGTGCTTTAAAAAGTGCATATTAAGACTTAATATTAATACATATTAATACCCTGTGAGAGTTTGGTACCTTTTTTTCTAAGAGTGTAGAACATTAATCACAATGATTCTTGGTGGTTTCACCATATAACATATCATGGTTTTAGTTCCTTTCGAACACTCAGGGTCACTTTACAAAGACAAAGTATGAATTATGACCATCAAATAATTAACAGAAATATATCCACAATGGAGCAGTAAGAATCAGTCACTCAGTAGAGGAGCTGCATCAAGTTTACTCCACCACTTGCTCCAAAAGGCTCTGCAAAACTTTAGTGTAATGCTAGTAATAATAAACTTCATCCTTCATAGTGTTCAAGGTTGTTTAATTTAATAATCTCATATTTTTCAAGTCAAATTTAAGACAACAATTGGCAGCATATTACCTTTGACAAATGATGAATAGACTGGGCCATATAGGTTCAGTGAAAGAAATTGTTAACTTCCAGTTTGCACCAAACCGTTTGTTGCAATCTTTTCTAAATATGCTATTCTAAAGAAATTATTGTTAGCGTTATAACTAAAGTTTATTATTACCAACATTATACCAATGTTTTGCTGAGTCTTTTTAGGGCGAAGAGTAGTGAATTTGAGCTTTTGGTCAAATTCAGATGAGAACTCATCACACTTAAGCACATGTTTTGAGAAAACGTCAATTGTGTATCATAATAACATTTCATACAATACACAAGGTATTCATTTATTAAAGTCAAGGCTTTATCTCTATCTGTATTATCTGCAGCTGAAATCATTCAAATGTAGAACTCTGTAGACAATGTTGGATACTGTGAGTGAACTGTAGATTCATTGACACTACCTGAATAGCTGCATTCAACACAATGTTACTTAATTTTATCGAGAAATTCTCATTCACTGTTCAGTGGCTAGAGGTTAGGATCTGTAGTCAGACATACTGACTGAATGTCTGCTATTGTTTGCTTTTATAAGGACCTTATCAAGGACATTGAGGAAGTCCTGGGCATGACCATACAAAACCAAACCACATCTCAAGAAGAAAAGGAGATTACTGCAGCCGAAAGCGAACATTTATAATCTCATAAACCTTACAGAACAACCCTAAATTAATCAACATGCTTCTAGAGTATCATACAATAGCATTTACACATTCAGTTATAATTGCTGTAACCAAACAATTCTATAGAACTTAGTTATAGCTGTAAAGTGGCTAACATACAGTAACATTAAAAGGAGATACACGCATCTATAAATTTGCTTGAGTGGATTTCTCCATGACATTTTTAGATCACATTGTTATAGTGATCTAAACTATTGTACATTTACATCTAGAAAGATTAACAATGTGAAAAGGATAATTACATTTAAGTTACATGTGCCATTCATGACATTTAGCTCTTAATAGCTAGAGATACAATGTTGCTTAATCAGTAAACTATATAATTGGTACATATAATATAATCACTTACAAATAATACATTTTGATAGTTTTTAACAGTACCAACATCCAGATAATAATCAGATCTGTTGTAAGTTATTTCAAGAAAACCGTCAATAAATTGTAACGTTATTGTGGATTCAGGAGATTGTTTTTTTTTTTTTTTTTTTTTGGAATGAAAAAACTTTTAAAATATTAAAAGACTAATATCTGAAATGTAGTTATTGAATTTAACTGTATCCAGTTATATTTGGCTGTGGCCAGCTGATGAAAATTAAAAGGAAAAAAAAAAACTTAAGTGGAGTTTGTATGTAATTGGCTCCCGTTATGGGTTTAATTTATATAGACTGACCAACATATAAAATAATTACAATAATTAAACATTTAGCCTAATATATTTTGGATATTATATATACATATAATAAATACATTGAATATTTCAAATATGATTTATTTTTTGTTCTATTACTGCATTGTATTTTATGTGTAATTCCATTTATGAATGGAAGTCTATTTGTGCATGAGAATGAAAATACCTACTACATAGGGCAAATAGGAACAAAAAAGCGCTCGGTTGTTTCTTCCCGGAGAAAATATTAATCGTACCAGTGAAGGTTGTATTGAACGTCTCTTATATTTCTGCACAAAACTAGCTCATTAATCGTACTTTTGTAAAAGCAGTGTTGTAGTATTATATAACTGTTTGTCAAACTAGTATGAAAGGCTCACCGGTAAGCTGTATAACGTTCTCTCGAGTGCGGGACTTCTACAATGATTCGGCATCACAGAAAGTTTCGGCAGCATTTTTGAGCTGATTAAAGGTTGCAAAACTGCAGTATGGTTAGGTTTGATCTTTAGTAATGATTTACGTTGCTTAATTAATTAATTAATTTATTCATTAGTCCAAACTGATGTGACAAGCCAACAGTTGCTCTTGAAACGTCTTTTTTGATATTAGATCACTTTAGGATTTACTCGGCTATGACAGAAATACTACGCAGAATCCACGGTGGCTTTCTAAAAATGGCTCTGTTGCCCAGCACCTTTGGAAATAAAGCGCCTCGTCCCGCTGCCTCTGAAGTATTAACATGTCACCTCACGCAGCGCGCGCTGCCGCCCTGGACTTCATTCTGCGTGCGCTACCGGGATGTCATCAACGACCAGTTCGGTCTGTCCAACTTCAACTGGCAGGTGCAGGGAGCGAACTACCACATCCTTAGGACCGGTGCTTTCCCTTTTATCAAATACCACTGCACCAAAGCACCTCCACAGAACCTGGAGTTTGAAAATAAGTTTTTTGGGGCATTGAAAGTCATCAATCTAGGTCAGTTAAAGTATTAGTTAAACATATTTTATTTTATGTTTCTGACAGCACACTAGTACATTTCTAATGTTTTTTCTCTCTGTCTTTCTTTAGGTATCCCATGCTTGGCATATGGCTTGGGTTCATGGATGGTAGTTGGAGTGACAGAGACAGTTCAGACCTCTGCAGGACCTGTTACTGTTTACTTTGCATACAAGGAGGTGGAGGGTGCTCAGTTCTAATATCAGAGACACAATGAGTATTTGAAAAGAAAGAATTGAGTTTCACAAGAAAATGTTTGTCACAGACTGTCTGAAAACTTGTACGAATGGCCAAGTGCGACCTGAAATACACAAATGCACTTTTGCACAAAAATAAATAAATTATTAATTTTAAACTTTGGGGTTTGCTTTTCAATATTACACATTTGTATTTATTAATTAGTATTATTAGTATTAATAGCAGACTGATAACTACAAGTTAATTAAAAAGTAATAATAAAAACCTAAATAATTTATTTAACAATATTATTTGACAAAAAAGGGGCAAATTAAGGAAGCCATATACTTAACCAACTAGATAAATAATAAAAGAGATTAAAACTGCTGATTAAAATGTTGATCAGAATGTTCAAGAAACATGAATATTTTCAGGGTAAATGTATATGGACTTTATTATATGTCTTTTTTTTAATCAAATTGGCTATTGTGTTGCTCATCCATTTGGTATAAATAGGCAAGTTTATTTTGAAAGGTGACGATTGCACTTCTTTGACAAGTCTTTTTTTTTTTTTTTTTGGATTAAATTGATTTGTCACACATGGTATGCAAATTATTCTGCCATTATCGTGATAATTAGGCATTATTGTGATGCATCTGATGTGTTCTTTGAAGTTTACAAGCTCTTACAACTCCTTGTTTTCCCACTTGTTTTCTTCCCTAAAGCTAATGCAGAATTTTAAATACCTTCAGCTCATTTATTTAAAGTCAAATTAGAGCTCACGCCCTGCCTGGCATATTGTCAATAGGAAGCAAGAGGGATTGTTTGGAGGACAAGCCTGATAAAATGGTTTTTAATTACAATAGAGGAAGTGTGGCCTTCGTTCAGGACCCACCCTTAACCCCCTCTTCCTGTCATTCTCAGATGCTTTGATTTCTGATAATGTACTTTGCTGACTCTGGCTCTCTTCTGCAGGATCCTTCGTCACATTACCTCTGATATCGGCTTTGACAAACTACCATATTGATTCTCTAGACTTCTTAAAGCTTTCTGCTGAGCACATTTATCAGAGGCCTCGATTGTCTGGCCTTGCCGCATACTCTCTTTGGTAGCAGTACCAAAGTAATAATTTCATGTATCACATGTAAATCAATGGACCTCTTGGCCTTTGTTTTACAAACCATAATTCCAAGGGATTTGGATTTGACCGAGCCATTGTGTAATGACTTAATCTAGTATGAATTATGGCATTTCATGGTTATAACAGGGTTTCCGTGGGTCTTGAAAAGTCTTAATTCACCCATCCACAAATTAAGTCTTTGAAAAGATCTGAAATTGGAGCAGAGAGTCTTAAATTCATAAAGTCACGGTGAATGCACTGCATGAAAATTAATATCTTTCTCAGTATTTTTTTTTGTCATTTTCCAGTGCAAATATCTAAACATCCAATTTTGAGATCCAAATTGTAGATATGAAATTGAACAAAACTGAGTTTATACCTCATTCAAGGAAATATTTATTCTTGTTTTAAGTGTATTTTTCTGACCCCTTTGGCAGATATTTGTTCCTCTTTTAATCATAAACGCACATTATTTTGACATTTTGCTTCTAAGTGTATCATGATTTAGAAATCTTTAAACATTTGCAGTGGAAACAAGACAAAAATACTGGGGAAAGAACATTACTTTTTCCAGTTTGATCAGAAGGTACACTAAACATTATTTCCATATACTAGTTAAATAAAGTAAAACGTACATTTACAGTATATTTTGATGTGTTCACTTTAATTTATTCCTTAAGTTGTTTGCTTGGTCTTAAAAATGTCTTAAAAGTCTTAAGTTAACCTTCAAAAACCTGCAGAAACTCTGTAGCCTATAATGAGTTACCAATAACCCTTAAAAATAAATTATATCAAATTTGAAAACAAGTGACGTATTACTGTCTATCATTATCATTGAGTTTATTACATACCTGCCTCCTTATTCCCAATATATATTCAGGCAGGTAGCCCCTATATTACATCATCAGTGCGGGGGCTAACTGGCCTTAATGGAATTATTCAGACAACCAGCAAAATCTGATCAGCACTATTATCCTGAACGGTCAGCTTTTCCTTTTCATGGGAGTTAGTATGAGCGTTGAAATGCTATGTGGGGAATGCTCAGGGAAGCATGTCTTAATTCCTCATTGACTCTTTGACCTTTTCCTCATCACTGATACTGTAGCAGACCTGGAGGAGGAGTAGAGTATCACAGCGCAGTGTCAGGCCAGGCCTTTGTGGCTTTGACAGGCTGACGTGAGCTGAGAAACTCAAGCCCATGTCGCGGTGTTCCCATTTTTGGTCAGTCCCACAAGTGTGGTGCCAAGCCACAGGAGACGACATTAGTCTGAGCAGGTGCTGATCACTTACACCTCACCTCGGTCAACGGTCTAGGATAACAGAGCAGCAAATTGTCTACTGTAAAGTAACAGAAAATTTAACGGTGCCACGTTAAGAGATCAGTGCCTTGTTTTAAGGGCCGTGCAATTAAGACTCGTGTTTGTAATTGAAGGTCTAAATTACCCTCTCTTGAATATAAGGTACTAATCAACAAAGGATTAAGCACTTGTATTAACAAGTTCAATTACATGCAAATAAAGGAGACCAAGTTGAAATCTTTAAATACAAACACTATTTACATCTTAGGTAACTAATGAAAATGTGAAAGCTGGATTTGATCGTGATATGGGGGGGAGGGGTATTCAAAGCTACATGGTGTATAATCTATTATTTAGCAAGAAAAAAATCATACATTTTTGGTTGACATGGAGATGTATTGGTTTGGCAGAAACAATAATTGTATGAATAACCCCTGCAGCTAATTCTGTGAAGGTTATCATTGAGTTCCCAGACCAACTACGGGCTCCTCTGCCTCTCAGGGTGCTCTATCAGCAGGGGGATTTCAGCTGCAATACAGTTTGTGTCATCTGTTTCAGGTACACCATGATTTTCATGTCAACAGAGGTGCTGAGACAAATAGGTTTGGAATTGAGCTTCTTTTGTCAGAAGTCATTAAATGATGGTGACAAACCAAGGTAAGCAATTATAGCTCATTGAATCACATTCATGAGGACATCTTCAAGAATGTCACAAATCTGCCAGTGTATTAATTGCATTTGTGTCTCGTGATATTACAGTATTGGCAGCAGTCCTAAATTCTGATTAAGTTCATTTTAGTGTGGAAAGAGATTTTCTTTTATAGAATAGGATCACTATAATGAGTGTAGTCATGTGACTTTCTTGTAGGTAAATATACAAAATATAATTTGTTTACTTATTTTGGTCAGTTCCTTGATTATTTTAACCAGTAACTTCAATTTCACAAATACCATTGTCTTGTTGGATCCAGAAGTAGGTGAAGTTTTTTTTTTTTTTTTTAAATGATTAACTCAGTAGGCCTATTTGGTTACACCATTTATTGGCATAAATTAAAGTTTTGAAATCTTAAACTTATCCCTAAACTATGTCAATTAATCTCAAGTACAAATAGTGCTTTTGTCATAAAATTGAGTTGTAACTTGGGCAGTTTAAATTTCTACATGTGCTTATTTTATTACATGAATGAAGTCTTCCCTCCCCCACCCTATTCCATTTTAAGCATTCCATTTCAAAAAGTATTAAGGGAAAATATAATAAGAGGTGGCTTTGCATTTCTAAATGCATTTACACTACGACTGTATACTTTGATACTATAGGCTGAGGTGGGTCTGGGAAGGCACAGAGCAGCCTTACCTCTGTTGTGTAAAGACAGCTTTAGTCACTTTCACAATTGTCAGATATTGGCTTATAAACTGTCCAATTTTTATGTTTTTGTGAGATGCCATTAGTGTTACAGACCTCTCTGTTTGCTCTGCTGTACTATTTCTAGTTAATGTGTGTGCTTGTTTTTAATGTTTAGGTGATAGTTTTGAGTAATTGTTACATATAAAATTAAATGAGAATCTGATTCATATGATGCCATTATGTTATTTTTGTCTGCATTAACCTGATCAAGTCAGATATGTTATACCTCAAAATAGTTTTTTGTCATGTTAATCCTTTATATTTTATATTTTTCACCTGCCAGCTTAAGAGGAAGGAAGTCGTGTGATGGTGATTGCATCGCTGTACTTTCCAAGTGTTGTTGTTGTTACAACTGACCCCATGGTACAACCATTCCTGGTCTTCCCTAATGCCCTGTGATAGTAAGTATGTTTTAATAGAGATTTCCCTTATTGCATCATGTTAGCACAGCATTATCAGACAGAAAAAATGAAAATGGATTTAGTTCAATTGTTAAAGCCTTAGTGATTTCTGTGTATTATAATTGCTGACCTCACACCACTGAGGCTGGAATTACTTGATGTTTTTTTCCACATGCTATTGGGTGCTGAGAGTGGTTCTTATAGAGAGGGGAAAAGCCATTAAAAATCTATTAAAGCAGATCTTTTTACCCAGAGGGGAAAGCCTTCTCATTACTAAGCAGATTGGAAGGGATGACAAGTGGCTCTATATTTCTATTTTATTTTCCTTTCTCCTTTTTTTTCCCCCTCTCTGCATTTTTTATTTTGAAAAGGCCAGCTGAAAGGCAGCATGCCCACTGTGCCAATCAGTATTTCTACAGCTACAGGCTGCAGGTGGTTCCAGTGGCTGTCAGTCATGCGAGGCACTGACCCTTTCAAGTCTGGATTCAGGCAAGCGATTTACGATTCACGCAGAACAATTCCTCAAGGCCGTCTCTGAAGCGCTCTTTAGTTGGTGTTTAAATAAATGCAACATTAATTAATGCAGAAGTTCATTAAAAAAGTTGTTCATTTGAAGTGCACAGTGCAGATGATGTTATTTATGAATGCGTGTTAATACGTGCTTTATGTTAATGGCTCATCATCTGACTGACACATCCGTGCAAATGTATCTCTAACGCGTTGTCTGAATTCATGTTTTCTGTTTTGATATTTTCGAACATTTAGCTTAATGCATTGTTTTTGGTTCTCCTTCGAGCTGATTACAACTTCGCTTTTGCTTCTCCCTTGGAGCTTGGAAGATGCCTCGCTCATATTTACTGTTTACAGTGTTGACATTAAGAATAATGGATACTAATGGTGTCTCCATGAATTATTGTGAGAGTTAAATGAACTCTCCATTTTATTTTATATTATGCAGTATTTAAAGTTTTGGGTCATTAAAAACCAGACGGCCCCCTCCCCCCCACCCCAAGTTTGTCTTTTACCCCCTGCTAGTGTGCAGCGATGCCCTTGTTGCCACAGGCTACATTATATCTGTTCTTCAGAAAAGCATTATTACAATATTCTGAACTAATGCTTTGTTTTTGCATTCAGAATCTGTTATGTTTTTTATTGAAGGAGTTTACGCAAGTCTAAGGAACCTGAGGTGGTACGACTTGTTTATATTTATATTTAAAATAAGTGTGAATGATTTAAAACCGGTTTCTGTGGTTTAATCCAGTTTTCACTACATCCTCAAAAATCAATCACATTCATTGTATGGAAAAGAACATTTTTGGATGTAGGTTATACTCATGTTGTGCTGAAATTCCTTGGTGTTCCTGGGCCAAAAATAACCAGCCTTTTAAATAATTGCTTGTAAATGTCTGATTTTACTATATTATCAACAAATCTTGGGGTTTTGGAACTGATTGGTCATAGGACTCATTGATCTGAACTTATGTACTTCAGTTTTTGAGTGAAAAAAAAACATTAATTGTGGATAATTTTCATTCAAAATCATTGTTCACTTAAAAACTGAGGTGCATAACCTCAGATCAGTGAGGCCTATGATCAAATACAAAACCTTTGCTAATTGAAAGAAAGCAAGTTGTTAAAAAGATTGAATCCAATGTTTGATGATAATATTGCCTAAAGAGAAATTTATAGGCAATTTTTTTTTTGGCTGATCATTTTTGACTAGGATCACCACAAGTGTAACAAGAAAAAAAGTGTAACAAGAAAATTTTCCTAGGTTGTTATACCCTGTGTGAGCAAAGTCATTAAGATTTAGTTCAATGCAAAAGCGGAAAAGAACAAATCCTCTCCAGGTCAAAATGTCTGGAACACAACATGAGGGTTAACACTGATTTACCTCTTGAATGTGTATCGACCGTCTCTAAGGGTCGCCAGAGTTCACACATCTGCTGTTCCAAGGGCACGTTCTCTCCAGCTGGAGGTTAACGGCATCTACCGAAGGTCAAGATTTTTTTTCCTCTTATAAATGTGTTTCTGTGTTTTATACATCCATATATATGCATTCTTATAGTTACAGCAGAAATCGTGTCTAGCCATTACAGATCTTATGGTTGCATTCAGTGAAATGCCATCTACTTTAAATACACTTTTTCAGCAGCAAAGAGCAATCTTTTACAAAGGGGAAAAAACATAGAGGAAAGAAAGTGAAATAAATCATTCCTGTTATCCACTTTGATACTCATTCTCTTTTTTTCTCAAACATGATGTTAGATCTCCAATCTTTCTGCAAATGAGCCCTGGCTCTCTGTAATGGCTTTCTGCTTCTCATGGGAAGTGCGAGTCGTATGCTCGACCCAAAAGCTGCTGATTGAAGAGGAAAATGTAATACAGGTGTAAAGCAGACTTGATGGGGGTCTTATGCAAGGGTTATGAATTTTAACCATTTTCATCTACACACTTGTATGTACATACATATCAAATTGGATGTGAATGTGCTGGCTGGACTGTTTGCTGCTCCACAGAGACTGGAGGGTTTCTGCTGGGCTGTCGCTAATTCCAGATGAGAGGATTGCTATTATGCCAAATTAATAGGAATTAAGGAGGATTGAGTTGGTTAAGCAAGCACTTGATTAAGCTTTACACAGTCCAGCAGCTTCATGAATGAAGGCGATGCCGACTTTGACTATACAGGACAACAGAACTTGGACAGAGACCTTAAGATGCTTGCATTTTTTATTTTTCATTTTTTTGCATTGAAATTAGACAGTGTGTAATAATGTTTTTTATTCTTTATTTGATTTTTACTTATTTATTAAACAATGTGTTCAATTATTTATTTATATTATTGTTTAATAATTTGATTCTCATTTTAGATTATAATAGTTTACATAGTTTTTATTTATGCTGTTATATTTCTGGAAAATGCCTTTTTCTCTTGCGAATAATTGGCTGTAAAATGTTAATATCAGTAATTATGCAAACAGTAATTTAAGCAAGTTTCTACATCTGTGCACAGAGTTTTTTGTTTTGAATGCTAAGGCATGTAATGACATCTATGGGTGTTCTTTTTCAGAAATCCACCAAATGGAACTATTTATTGATAATCCCAATCATAAAGACCCTGAAATGACTGTTACAGTTTTCAGTTGAGATGCAGACGCCCTTGTGTTGCATGGAAATGCCCGTATATATATATATATATATATATATATATATATATATATATATATATATATATATATATATATATATATATATATATATATATATATATATATATATCTATACATATATACGTATATATATATATATATATATATCAAATGCAGTATGTGCACCCTCAGTTTCTATAAATATGAGGCCTCTGGTTTCACATTTCTCTAAAAGCAAAAAAATGTGAAAGTTGCAACCACCCTGTGATTTTAAATCAATGGTGTGGCTTGCTAGTGTCTGTGAGGACTTAAACCAGGGTAAATGCTTGACCTGGAAAGCCATGTTTGTCTATCATTGTCCCTCTTCAGGGATAAAGTAATTGATGGGTGGAGCCTCGCGTCTGCTAATTTATTACCTATATGTAAATTTAATGATGTGATTGGAAGCGTTACAGACCTGAGGCAACAAGGTTTATACAACAGCCCTGTTTAGTTATTGTCCAACAAAGGGGGAATTCACTTAACTCAACCTGCAGAGATTAGTGGGTAATTGTTGCTATAATCGATAAGTCACCGGAGCATAAAATAAAAGGTGCTGTTGTATGAGGGAGGGGGTCTGAAATGGGTTTCCAGGGTCTTTTCTTTGAGTTGCGGCAGCTATAGATTGCATATGTTCATTTCATATCAATGCACTAGCCATGTGTCTTTTCATGCAAGCCTGCATTTTGAGTTGAAGCCTGATTTTGGCATGTGAATGTATAGGAAAGAGAGTCTATGTATATGTTTGTGTGTGTGGGTGAGTGGGTGCAAACAGTGGGGCTGGGTGTGCTTGGATGAGCCTCATTGTTCCTGTGCGGCCTAGTGACAATGCTGGCGGGCAGATAGGGATGAAACCTGAGCAGGGTGACAGTGATAAATAGCCCTTTTAATAACAGCTGCCCCACTTGGCCACCCACTCACAGCCTGTGTCCTCTGTGTATTTATTTCTATGTTTATTTATGCATCTATAGCAAGAAGGAAATCACAACCGTAGGGCTCCAATATGTCTTTTTTTTTGGGGGGGGGGGGGTCTTGGTGATTTCACAGATTTGGATTTTTAGAGGGTGTAGTTCTCAACCCAACCAAATCATTCATCTTTTCTAAGGTCTCCAATGACTTTGTGTTTCTGCATCAAAGCCCTTTGCAAATCCATGTTCTGGCATATTCAGCATGAGTATTGCCTGTTCTCTTCTTTGTGTTTCTACAGGATGACCTTTAGAATAGTGATGTTTTCTTTATTTCACATCCAATGGGTAGTCTTTTTTTTTTAAATCTATATCTACCTATCGTTCTCTCTTTATAGTTCTTTCTTTATTGTTATCTGTCTGTCTGTCTGTCCGTCTTTCTATCTATCATCTGTCTGTCTGTCTTTCTATCTATCATCTGTCTGTCCGTCCGTCAGTCTATCTGTCTGTCTATCTGTCTATTGATCTGTCTGTCTATTTGTCTGTCCATCTTTCTATCATCTGTCTGTCCATCTGTCTGTTCGTCTGTCTGTCCATCTTTCTATCTATCATCTGTCTTTCTGTCTGTCTGTCATCTATCTGTCTGTCTACCTGTCTATTGGTCTGTCTGTCTGTCTGTCTGTCTGTCCGTCCATCTTTCTATCTATCATCTGTCTTTCTGTCTGTCTGTCATCTATCTGTCTGTCTGTCTATTGTTCTGTTTTCCTTCCTTCCCACCATCACCTCTTCTACTATCCAACCTTCCAAAAGTCTGTCTGTATGTTTGTCTGTTTATCTGTCTGTAATCTATCTGTCTATTGGTCTGTCTGTCTATCTGTCTGTCCGTCTTTCTATCTATCATCTGTCTGTCTCCATCTCTCTACATCTCCCCAACCTACCATCCCACCGTAATCCATCCTTCCAATCTCCCTGTCCCTCTCTATATATAACATGTTCATCCATCTTTCAATCATCTATCAACTTTCCATTCATCTGTCAACCTTCCTTCCCACTGTCCTTCCTTCCTATCTGTCTGCCCGTCTTACTAACTATCATCTTATCTATCTGTCTTTTGGTCTGTCTGTCTGTCATCTCTCTGTCCATCATTCTATCCATCGTTCTGTCGTTTCATCACATACATTTCACAATATACCCCATTAGTGCTGTAGAAAACTTTTCAGTGAAATTAACTTTTTTTTGCCTTTACAACATTTATATATCTTCCACCCTTATAGCATGTGTGTGGCCTGAAGAAGTTCTCTGTTGTATTTAAAGACATGCCTCTTGCTTTTATGTTGATTTTAACCCAGCCATTAGACTGAGGGCAAGTTCTTTTGTCTGCTGAAATATAACCCGGGGCTTGAATGACTGAATAGTGAAAGTCACAGCAGTATATCAGAGGTGTCAGAGTGGGTTCCTTCAGGGCACTGTCTCCCCTGCTCTCATTCAAACCAATTCTCCCCCTTAATTGGCTCAATTAGTTAAGTATCCATGTACATTATCATCTATGCATTTTTCATGATCCGTTTTAATGCCGTGGCAGAATAGAACAGGGCAACTTTCAGCTATGATTTAGCATTTGGGGAAATGTTAATGTCAGAGCTAGTAACTGATTGGGATAATTAAGTAATTATAGGCAGATGTTGGAACAAATGCCAAAACAGGCTTTGCCCTGCAGAAACTTTTCTCTGCGCTGATTTTGACACCCCTGTTGTGTGGGGATATCCCAGAGGTACCTGTAAAATAGTTACAGTTTCACCCTTGTGATTATTCGGTTGGAGTCTTTTGATATTGAACAAAATGGTCTTTTATGTTATTGTGTGGAGAGGAAATGAGCTGTAAAGAGAGCGCGATCGGAATAGCAAATCACAGAACCTAATAGCCACGGCCAGCGAACCACAGCTCTGGCCTGGAGTTAACGCAGAAACATACAAACACACATTTTTTTCTTCACAAATGTTTACTCCAGATTGATTACTGGTAAAGCCAATATGAACTAGTATGGTATTATCACATTAAAATAAACTGATCAGACTATGAGTACGGTGGTAAGTCAACAGTGTGCTGTGACTTCACATCAGGTGCATGGAGAGCCTGTGAATGCTTTTGACGGCTGTCATAATTGGAGTGTGGCTGGCAGGCATTGCAAAGTGTAGATCGATAAGCAGCAAATTTTCCATTAAAGAAAGATTACGTGAACATTGCTGTAAATAGCCAGGAGCGGCTCCATCACTGATAGACCTAAATTGGTCAACATTTTGAACTCTGGAGTGACACGTTAGTTACTAGTGTTGGGGTGTAAGCAATAAAAGTAGCAATGATTTTCAAAGTAGTACATATCTGTTTTTAATGTCAGAGCTGAAGGAATAATCTAACACCCATAAATGGTACTTTTTCTCTCTCTGTCTTGTTTTAATTTATAATAAAATGTATATTTATTTAATAGTAATTATTTATTTACCTCTAATATTGGCTAAAAATATGTCTTCTAGTATTTCTGCTGTAATCATGACAATGCTGGATGTTTTCAATTTGTTCAATAAAAAGTTAAAGAATATCAGATATATATATATATCCTTGTATACTATGTATATAAACCCATTAAATAACACTATTCTAGTAATTTAAAATATACATACATATATATATATATATATTAGGGCTGTCAAATGATTAATCATGATTAATCACATCCAAAATAAAAGTTTTGTTTACATAATATATGTATGTATACTGGTGTATATTTATTATGTATATATAAATACACACACATGCATGTATATATTTAAGAAGAATATGTTATGTTTATATATTAAATGCATTATATATAATATAAAATATAAGAATATAAATATATAAATGTATATACATGTAAATATTTTCTAAATATATAATTTATGTGTGTGTAGTTTATATATACATAATAAATATACCCTATACACATACTATATATATGTAAACAAAACTTTTATTTTGGATGTGATTAATCGTGATTAATCATTTGACAGCCCTAATAAATAATATATATATATATATATTTTAACTTCATTCAAATACTTACACACACCAAATATATATATATATATATATATATATATTTGGTGTGTGTAAGTATTTGAATGAAGTTATAATTAAATAATTACACCTTATTTTAATATAATTTAATGACGCCCCCTGGTAGAGAGCTACTGGTTTAGCCTGTACAAGTAAATGAACTGATGAAAAAGTGATTCACTGATTCGAATCCCTGTACTATGTTTGTGATTCTGTTGTGTAAATTGGAATGTTTTGTTATAGTATACATTTACAGTTTTAAGTTTGTACATTCACCCTAATGAAGGAAAATACATTTCTAATTTATAAAATTTGGCTCTAAATTGTACATTTTATCCTTGTATACATATAAAGCCCATTAAATAACACTATTCTAGTAAGCTTGATAGTTTGAAGCTTGTAGCATGGCTAACTACTTTTTAAAAATGGCTTAGTTGTAGTTAAACTACTTAAAATTATGATTAGCTTTAACTTTGACAAGCTACAGTTTCAAAGTAGCTTCCCTAACACTGCCAGGTAGAGCAACACTGTCTTTTTAAGATCAGGCCCTAAATGTAAATGTAAGTATTAGATATACATGTAAATGTATGTATTAGATATACATGTAAATGTATGTATTAGATATACATGTAAAGCTATGTATGTATTTGTGCATCTAGACATGTATTTATGTGTATTTATGTTTATCATGAACCACCTAGGGATAACCATAATGAGACAATGTAGTTTCATCTGGCTAGCAGTCCGAAATGCCAGAGTGCTCATCATAAACACATCATTACACATAGATCTACAGGCCACCAAGGAGCACAAATCTACAGTTAATTGGCAGAGAACTGTGAGGGATGATTAAGAAATAAAGAACGCTGGGAGCTGAAAAAAAAGACACAAGAAGCAAAAATCAACAGTGGCTGCAGGACAATCAATCAAATCTGTCAGCGCCTTTTCCACACGGTGTAATTTATTGGAATTGTTCTTAGGAAATGGGTACACTGTGTAATGTGTAGCTAAGATCACTTTGTAACACCTCGCAGCAGTTGACATTGAAACCAATCTTGGGCTGTGTCCTTTGATCTGTGACTCTGCCCTTTGTTGTCGTTGCCAGTTTTAAGCTTTTTTAAAATGAGTAGGTGAAATATATTGGCCGGTTGTTAAACGTTTTTAGGTAGCAGTCTCTCCCTAGCCAGTGGAAATTATGCACAAATTAAGTATTAACAAGAAGTGACAAGGTGTCATGGGATTGGAAGTTATGATTGAGGTCAAATGCATTATTGTTTTAGGCAGGAAAATTCAGTATTGTGAGACAGGGGTCAAATGCAACATTGACAGCAGTTGATTAGGCGTTTGGAATAAATTTCTGAATGCATCAGTCATGTCTAAGCTGACAGTGCACTCGCTAGATGATTATCATGATGGTGTAGTGCTTAAGCACAGGTCAGGTGTGTGTGTGTGTGTGTGTGTGTGTGTGTGTGTGTGCTGCAGTGTTTAAATACGAGTCAGACCCGTGTGGTGTGTAAAACGGCCCACTCTAACTCACTCTAGCTCTCTCTCTCTCTCTCTCTCTCTCTCTCTCTCTCTCTCTCTTTGTATTCTCTCTCTCTACACACACACACAGGCTCTAGCAGACCTCTAAATCATGTTTCCTAATTCCCTGAGCCACATCTCAATCATTTTCCCTGCTAATTTGAGAGTCACCCTCATTTCATTTTAAACGATTCATTTTCAGCACATTTGTACAGTAAATGGCCCCGATGTGTTCTACAATTTAGTCAATTACTGTTTCAGCCACTGGGGCTCCAGGGAGGCCGAGCACACATGGCCTGAAGGTACCATCTCAATAATTGTTTCAGGAAAGTTGGGAATGGATCGGTAACGCTGTGTTCTACTTATTGAAATGTCAATTGGAGCCAGGACTTCACACTTACCATTCTCTATTTATACATTTCTATGTTCCATTAAAAATGTATAGATCTCCTTTCCTCTTTATGTGTCTGACCTGAAGCAAGGAGAGTGCAACAGATGTTTGGCTCGTGTTGTTCAAACTTGCTTTTTGGTTGGTGATTTAAACCTGATTATTTTCACTCTGGACTCAAATTGAAGGGTAAGGAATGTTCTTTTGCATGGTATCACAGGCTAATAATCGTAACTAATGTTATGATGTAGTCTTTTTCTGTTTCTTGTCTTTTGCAGGAATTGCTGCGTTGTGCTTCAGTTGAAGTGTGCTAACAGTACTTGACTCTTTGATGGCTCTCATGAGGTAATTCTTGATTAGCTGCATATACTGGTAACACTTTACAATAAGGTTCACTTTTGGTTAATGCAATTAGTATCAATAAGTATTAATGAACAGCAATCTTTCTCAGCATTTATTAATCTATATTAAAGGAAAACATCTCCCAAAAATTATAATTTGCTAAATATTTACTCGCCTTTAGGCCATCCAAGATGTAGATGAGTTTGTTTCTTCATCGTAACAATTTTGGGGAAATGTAGCATTACATTGCTTACTAACCAGTGGATCCTCTGCAGAGAATGGGTGCCGTCAGAATGAGAGTCCAAACAGCTGTTAAAAACATCACAATAATTCACAAGTATTCCATGTAACTCCAGTCCATCAATTAACATATTTTGAAGTGAAAAGCTGCATGTTTGTAAGAAACAAACTTAGCCAAAATACCGTAATCTTTAATAACACTTTCTGTAAACTGTGCTTGATCTGTGCATATTTCTCTCCTGATTCAGACAAGATTAACTTTTTTTTCACAGGAGAAAGTAATGTTATGGGTAGAGGACACTTATTTTAGCCAAAAGCAATGGTTTGAAGTTAAAATACCTTAATGATGAATTAGTTTATTACAAATTATATGCAGCGTTTTGCTTCACAAAGATATTGTGATGCTTTTAACAGCTGTTTGGACTCTCTTTGACGGCACCTATTCACTGCAGAGGATCCACTGGTGAGCAAGTGATGCAATGCTACATTTTCTTAAAATCTGTTTCAAAATCATCTGCATCCTGGATGGCCTGAGGGTGAGTACATTTTCAGCAAATTTTCAGTTTTGGGGTGAATTATTCCTTAAATGTTAATTTGCAAATGAATTGTTAATTTATGTTCATAATAACAATGTTAATTTATACAGCTTAAAATGATTAAAATCTATTAGTGATATGAAGTAAAATTAATCAAGATTAATAAATTCTGCAAAAGTATTGCTCATGTTGTTTAATGCATATTACATGTTACCCTGTATTTTAGGTTTATAATAATTTTTAAATGATGCTCCTTATAGATATTTGATGTTATTTTCTGCTCCACTCTCCTCCTGTTTTGTATTTTCCATCAGTGCATAATTTAGCATTCATATTATAACTCAGGGACTCTCACTCTCCCTACATGTAATTTTTCAAAGGGCCATAAAATTTGCAGAACTTCTCCTGAGGTCCTCTTTAATTACAAATTAATTAAACCAGAATCAATTAAAAAATTAGATCCCCTTAAATGAGGTCTTAATGGGTGTTAATGAGGGGGAGAATGTGTAACTGGACCAAACAATGTGACCTGCAGACCCCAATTAACAAGCTCATTTTTTACCATTTATCTTCTGTTTGGACAAACGTCATTAAATTTAGATTTCATAATAACAGCTCAGATATCTACTTGCTCTGTGTCACTTTGGAGGTCAGCCTACTCTTGGCTATAAGGTAAACATGCTCCGATCAGAATTGTGTTCCCATATACTGTATGTGCCTATCGCAGAAGCACCTATATCAAATTACCCTTTTGTTTACACCTTTTGCACTTTCAGAAGGTTGCCCTTAATCTAAAACGCAACATCTTTTGTTCCTTCTCTCTTAATGCTGGCCTATTAAACAAGCCTGTTTATTAGATGCTAAGGCTGGTGTGGCATTAAGCAGTCAGTCTATCAGTATGTATTAAGTTGTCACTATGAGGTGATGGAGGGGGGACGCAGTGAGCCTGAGCCGGTCCAGTCTGCTGAGATGGGCCCAGGCCTATTAACTCCTATTGACAGTGACACACATGTGGCCTCCTCAATGAGTGGTTCCTTATTGATTTTTCTTCCTAGCGCTTTTCACTTCCCCTTTCATGCTGCTGAGAGGGAGATCTTTATCTTGACTGATTGGTGATGTGAATTGTCTCACACATACACACGAGCAGGGCCAGTGTAAAGGTTTGACCAAGAGTTTTTGCATATAGGTCTATTTATATATCATTACTGTTTTTATTAATAAAGTAAGGCCTCTCACATGTTTTCTATTTTATTATGGTGTTGTCAAACCCAGGCATCAGTTAAATAGCGTAAAACAGCGCATAAGGCTTGTCACTATTCTCCCGATCCGCAGTCTGTACTGCTTCTGTTGCCAAAATTAACTCTGACAGCAGATATCGATTTAATATCAGGGCAGGCCACTGGGAGAAAAAAAATGATTATCCTCTGGTAAAATCAGCTATCGATGGGAAAGCTAATAGCTTCCACCTCACCCCTTGAAGAGATTTATCGATATATTATTTGATACATAGTTACTCCGTATCTGACACACGCAGGGGAGGGACGGGAGCACGGTGGCATATTGTGTTTGTTATTGGCGGTCTGTGGTCATGTAATATGTCACACTCTCTTATTTTTCACTTAGCTGTGTAGGAGAGATTTTCTTTGCATCTAGCTTTGTTGTTCTGCCTGAGAATGTGGTCTGCAAGAGCTAGATGAAATTGCTTTTCCAGCTCTACAAAGGCTTTGGTTCTGTCTAAAAGTTAATCGTAGCAAAAAGACTTTTAATTACATTATATTTCCTTCCTTCCATTAGTGCCTTAGCAGTTACTATAAAGTGACCTTCATGCCTGCATCCAGCATTTAGAACAGATAAAGAATTGGCCATTTATATAGTTGATTTCATAATGCTGTATGGTTTTGGAATATGCAGGATAGTTACAGTCTTTCTCTTATATAGACTGTATGTTGCATACATAATGGAAAATGTCATGCATGCACATCCAAAATACAGTTGCATGTGTTGGGAAAAAATAAAGAAAATTGCCACAGAATTTTTCTTTTCAATTGACAGTTATCTTGATAGTTTCACCAGTTTTTAAGCAAGAAAATTAGATCACTCAAACTATGATTCATGTTATTGTAAATCATTTTATTTCAATTCATAATTTTTTATTTTGACTTATTATATTAATTTATACTCTTTTATTAGATATTTCTGTAATTTTGCAATTGTTCTATTTATGCCTGCATGCATTATACATATCTTTTACAGTACTGTAGATTTGCAACTTTATCCATGAGAAGCTGTATGTAGACTGAAAGTGAAATGCTTATTATATTCTGTTTTTGATTTCAAAGCATGAGTCCATTTCTAATATTGATTGTGAGCTTGAGGGATGAGCACATTTCCTGACATGCACAGATTTAGTTTGGTCAGATCATTCTTCCCTATTATCAAAATACTAGCGTGTTGCCAACCTAATAACTTTATGTGTCATGTTTGGCCCTGTCATCTGAATCTTGACAGTCTCAAGCGCTTTATTCCGATTAAAATTATTGATTACCGTGAACAATATCAGAGCAATCTTAAGACATGACGGACTGGTTGTCTATTAATGAAAAATTAATCTTGAGGGATTTCTGCTTGCTGCTTAATGTCATAGACCTGCAACCATAGCTCACTATTGCACTGTGGTCTTTTTATGACAGAATAATTGGAGATGAGCAGAAGCACCTGACTAGCCTGCATTCAGGAAAAGTCAATACTGCAAGCCAAACAACTTCTCACTCAATTGAACTCTACAGAAAATCCATACAGCACAGCTCTATCCCTTTATGGCAGTGAGAAATAACCCTGTCTCATTTAAAGCTGCAATGCCTACTTGCTTTCCAAGCAGTGATTCATGCAATTTTATTTTTTGTTCATGAAAACATATGATGCAATTTTATATGAAAATATTGGTACAAAAAAATTATTAAAGGGATATTCCAGGTTTAACACAAATTAATCTCAATGGACAGCATTTGTAGCATAATGTTGATTGCTGCAAAAAAAGGATTTAGATTCATACCTTCTTTTTGCTATACATTATACAGGATATAGTATAGCAAATATTTTATACTCACATAAAATTAGTATTTTGGTGTAAGTGCCTCACTGTAAGCCTGATTTTGAAATTAATTTTTGTGCTTTTATGCCACAGTTGCTGTCAACAGAATGAAACTTGAATGATCTGGAATATTCCTTCCATTATTATATATTACATAAATATTCATTTTAAAGGGATAGTGCGCCAAAAATGAAAATTCTGTCATGTTTTACTCTTTAGTCACCCTCATGTTGTTTCAAAACTGTCTTTCTTTCTTTGGTTGAACATAAAGGAAGATATTTTGAAGATTGTTGGCAATCAAACACATTTGGTTCCCATTGCCTTCCACTGTATGGGGGAAAAAATATAGCAGTCAATGCAACCCAAAACTGTTTGATTGCCAACATCATGTTTCTTCTGTGTTCTGTAGAAGGAAAGAAATGCATACAAGTTTGGAACGACATGAGGTTGAGTAAATGATGACTGAATTTTTATTTTTGAGTGGACTGCCTCTATAATATTAGTATATGTGTATAATAACACATGTATAATAATAATGATATTATTATTATAAGATAATTTTTTGTGCATGAGTTTGTTTCTGTATTCATACATTCCTCCAGAGAGCAGCATACCTGAGAAGGTCAGACCTTGACATGAAGCCAGCTGTACTGTATTTTCTCTGACACTGGCTGAGCTCACCCCTGTTGCCATTTGACTGGGCTATAATTTGTTTTTGTACCCCAGTGCTTGTGCGCAACACTGCCTGCGATGTAAAACACAAAGCACTCTGAGGGCAGTGCTTGCATGCAGTTATTTGTATCAGAATTGGGCATCTGGGATATGGCCCTATATTGCCTTTTTGGGACTATAATTCAACCCACCGGTCTATGGGGCTTTAAACCTGCATTTTTCCTGGCCATATCATTACAAGGCCATAACAAGCATGCATTTTTTTTTCTTTTATTTTGACACACTCGCTCGTCTGGTATTTGCACACCACCTGTTCTAGACAGATATTTTGAAGCCTGACACTTCTATTGTTTGGTGATGTGGCTGTTTAATCACTTTCTTACTCTGTAATTAAAGCCCAAGAGAAGCTGTGAAAAGGTAAAAGGAAAGAAGCGTTTAGACTTAGCCAACATTATGGCCTTGCTGTAATTGAAACTGCGGATGTTCCTCCGTGCTTATTGTCTTTGGAGTGCTCCGTAAAAGTACCTCATGTTGAATACTTTATATAAGCAAAGCCCAACCGTAGATTCAGGGCTATGCTCTGACCCGAGCATGGTGGCTGATTTGATACCCGAGGCCAAATGGTATCATACCCTGATGGTGAGCTGATCTTCCTCTCTCTCTCTTTCTCTGAGCCGTTCAGAGTGCAGTAAAGGGTCTTTTAGAGTGGACCATGAATAGTGCATGGCCAAGCTTTCATTACAGGCCACACTAGATTGTAAATAAGATACAGGAAGGCCAGGATAGTGGAGCGCAGTTGCAGGGTTCAGACGAGCCTGAGTAGGTAGGAGCTGTCAGTCAAATCTGCATTGCACACGTCCATTCATTCTCCAAGGTTACCAGGTATACATGGCGGCATGGGGCATTTTCTTCGGATTTTATAAGAAGATTACTCTATTTAACCAGGAAAGTGGGATGAAAAAATTTGCGAAAATTGCATCCGTGTCCTTTGACTCCTAGGTATTATACATTCCTTTGAATAACTCAGTCGAAACAGAAAGTAAAGTGCTCTCACATGCCATCTGATGGTGGAAAAAACTGTCAAAATCCACAAAAGAGAGGTATACCAGTAAAATAACTGTGAAAAAGTGTCAGCAGGCCAACTGACACGGAAAACACGGAACACGGAAGCGCTTAACGGCATATTTGCTCAAAGGCTTGTATTGGTTTGGCTCAGGAAAACATCTTGTGCCGACAGAAGTCTAATTACCTTTGTGCTAGCATACATGGAAGAGGGTAATCACTATAAACTGTCAGACACCATAAGGCTCCTTACGCTTCAAAATTAATATCTCTCTCCTCATTTAATTAAGAAATGAAAGTGTTGCTTAACAGGTATTGATTGTGGCTCATAGGAAATGTAACCCATCAGTGCTAAAAGGCCCTTGACTAGAAGTTCAAAAGATAATGCAGCGAGTCCAGTGGAGGTGGAGGTAAAACTAACCTCACACTGACAGCTTTTATCAGTGATAGTCTTCCCGCCATCTGCTCAATAAATTAAGGTGTAAAGACCTGATGGGGGTCTCATGCATAACCACTTTAAAAAGTCATAGTTCACCCAAAAATGAATCTTCTGTTATTGTTTACCATTATGGTGTTTCAAATCTGTAGGACCTTCTTTTTTCCATTGAAAGTGAATGAAAAATCATCATAGAGTGACTTGAAGTCTTTTAAAGCCATATGAAAGTTTTGTGTGAGAAACAGACCAAAATTTAAGTTATCCTACATTACTAGTCAAATTTGAATAATTCTACTAATTTTTAATTATTGCTGTTTTCCATTATGATTGAATCAGGAAATATCACTTAAAATAGTCACTAAAAATGGTTATCAAAACTTCTCTAATCAAAATACTCTTGGCACTACTTTGCAAACTGTATTCCAATGTATGCTGGATACTTTTTGAATCTTTTTTTGCTTCTTTGTCTTTATATGCACCATTTAAAAAATTATTAAGGTTTATTTAATTTGTTTTTTTCCTAAATAATTTAAGTTATTTAGTTAGTGTGAGAAATAGACTGAATTTTAAATTGAATCTCTTTTTGGTATGATTAATTCTATGAGAGAATTAGAGTTGTCTTATTTGTGAATGCATCCTTGTTTTAAATCTGATCTTTTCTTTAAATCCTTTCACAAAACTAGTCTGCATGATTGTTTACAAATTTGACTACTCTGCTTCTTGAAGTTCATCTCACTCGAAGCAATCAAAGTGGTTACCAGTTAGCTGGAGGGGCCGATTTTAACTGAATGACCATTTAGTTTTCAGTCTGTTCCTCATGCAAATGTATCATATGGCTTCAGAAGACTTGGAGTTTAATGCACAAGCCATATGCACCACTTTCATGACACTTTTAAGGTGCTATTTTATTCATAATTGGACAGCTACAGTTCTGATTCACTTTGATGTTATGGAAAGAGTGGACAGAAATGATGACAGAATTTTCATTTTTGTTTGAATGTTTCTTTGAAGCACAGTTGTCTAGAGAAATGCCATCTTTGAATATAGCAAGAGAGCTGGGACTTTACTGATGTGTTAATAAGTTTGTTTGTTTTTAAGAGGAATATAGTTTCAGTGAGACATGATGTCCTGTCTGGTGTGTTCCACTCTCCAGTGCTTGTTAAATGTTAAATGACCATCATGGATTCTGTAAGTGTCTGGTGTTTCTCCCCTCATTATATCACACATTCCAAACAATCAAGATTCAAGATTTTTATTTGTCACATACACAATTATATAGAGCATATATAACCAGCAGTGAAATGTGAGTTTGATCTGACATTTGATCTGAGAGTCCGAATGAGCCAGCATTATAATTTAATCATCAGCTCCTTTCTTTTAATCGGCACGCAACCCGATGCACTCTGGGTTCTTGTAAGAGTGCACTGAGTGAGGCCCGTCTGCTAACAAACTGATGGGCCCATGTTGCCCTCTGAATAGGGCAGTTAGGCTTGCCCATAGACGCAAGCTGG